>NC_134148.1:46213928-46531785 GCF_033958435.1 Carettochelys insculpta
TATCTGCCAGCTGAACTCAGAACCCCGTGAAGCCTGGGAGAACTACGGGCTAGCACAGTAGCCCTTCTCCAGAACTGAAGCCAGCAGTGCTGGGGGAGCAGCTGCACCCGCTGGTGGGTACTGGCATGCTGCAGCCATTGGTGCTGCCTCCTCAGGCAGGTGCCTGAGGAGCCCTGTGCCCCAGACTTGGCTAGGTTCCATGCCCAGTGAGAAGGGAACGGACCTTTGGCCTGTAGTCACATGCCGAGCTCTGCAGCTCCAGCAGTACCTCTGAGAGCCAAGGCCCTTGTTATGACCTGGGGGGAGGGCGGTCAGCCACCCCTGTTCAGCTTTGACTGTGAGCTGCCCTGTTCACCAGGCTCCCCAGCAGTGACTGTGGAATTGGGTTAATGGGTAATTTAACAGCTAGCTGAGCAATTGCACAGTCATTGCAAACTTCCCCCAGGAGAGTCAGAGTCCCCTCTGGATTGGCACCATTGGCTGGCACCAGGCCTGTGGGCCTTTGGGCAATGCAGCATCTTGCTGCTCCTGGGAGCACAACCCCTGGTGCTACCCTGCTGATCCCCAGCCCTGTTTGCACCAGGTAACCCAACGAGGACTGTGCTCTGGGGAAGCGTTAGGTCCTGCACAGCTAGCAGCCTGGACACCCCACCTCTGCATCAAGAGCTCCTGTTGGTCTGCTGGCATCCAGGTCTGTCCTGGGGCCAAGAGACGGATGGGGGAAAGAGCTTGGCCCTCTGGAGAACGCTCCTCCTCTGGTCTCTGTCCCTGGCATCAGTGGCTCAATGGCAAACACAACTCAGTCCCCTTCCTGGGTGCCTGGAGGGCAGGTGCAGGCATGCTGGGCGCGAAGGGGTGCCTGGGGGGTGTCCCCTGCTGAGAGCTCTCCTGTTCTCTCCTGCAGCCTGTGCTCTGGGATCTGCTCCAGCGAGAAGAGGGTGCCCCAGCACTGGAAATACTCGTGCAGGTACTGATGCTGCTTGGCTGGCCTGGGGGCTGCTCCCACACCCACCTGGCTAGAGCTCCTCCCTGGGGTCAGACTCCTTAGGTGTCCTGGGTGAGGGCAGATACCTGATGCTCCAGTAAGACACTTGCCACTTTCCGCAGCCTGTGCATTCTGTCCTGACACTTACCTGGTGTTTGACTGGGACTCCAGCCTAGCTCAGCTGCTGGGCCCTGCCTGTCTATGCAGCTCTATGGCCCCGCAGTAACACACTGTGCTTCCCCACAGGAATACCTGCAGATGCCACAAGAAAATTTCCAGCAGCTGCTGCTGTCAGCGGAGAGCGAGGCAGTGCGGGGCTTTCTGTCGCTGCTGCACCGCCTCTGGCGCCGGCTGCAGGTAGGCCGCATGCACCAGCAGAGGTGGGTCGCTCTGGGAGGGGCTGGCTGCTGGTGCCTGAGGTAGGGGTGCCTTGTGCCCAGTAGCCTGCATTGGGAGTGCTCCTCATGGGCGCGGGTGCAGCTGGCTCCCAGCGGCTACGGCCTCAGCGTCCTGTGGGCAGCCCTGACTCCCTGCTCCCCCAGGTTCCCACGTCAGATGAGCAAGCCCTGCAGCACCTTGTCTCGCGGCTGATGCACCGCTTCCCTCAGCTCACCCCACAGCTCTTTGCTGACCTGTCGCAGTTCGCACCATTCATGGCTGTGTCCGACATCATGAGGATCCCACCTGCCCTGCTGGCCAATGAGAGTGTGTGAGTGAGACCCTGAAACATGCCCCTATGACATCCCTGCCTCTCAGCCAGGTCCCCCAAACTCCTTCCACCTGCTAATGCTACTCCCACGCGGCGCCCCAGCACCCCACGGGCCTTGTGGTGTGTCCCAGTCCCCTCATGCCCTGCACAGCCCTGCTCCCACCCCAGCTCTGAGCCCTCTGCCCCTGCTCCGACTGCCCCTGCTCCCTCCGCCCCTGCTCCCACCCCAGCTCTGAGCCCTCTGCTCCTGCTCCCTCCACCTCTGCTCCCTCCGTCCCTGCTCCCACCCCAGCTCTGAGCCCTCTGCTCCTGCTCCCTCCACCTCTGCTCCCTCCGTCCCTGCTCCCACCCCAGCTCTGAGCCCTCTGCCCCTGCTCCCACTGCCCCTGCTCCCACCCCAGCTCTGAGCCCTCTGCTCCTGCTCCCACCACACCTGCTCCCACCCCAGGTCTGAGCCCTCTGCTCCTGCTCCCACCCCAGCTCTGAGCCCTCTGCCCCTGCTCCCACCCAATCTGAGCTCCCACCCCAGTGCTGAGCCCCCCACCTCTGCTCCCACCGCCCCTGCTCCCACCCCAGCGCTGAGCCCTCTGCTCCTGCTCCCACCACACCTGCTCCCACCCCAGGTCTGAGCCCTCTGCTCCTGCTCCCACCCCAGCTCTGAGCCCTCTGCCCCTGCTCCCTCCACCTCTGCTCCCTCCGCCCCTGCTCCCACCCCAGCTCTGAGCCCTCTGCCCCTGCTCCAACTGCCCCTGCTCCCACCCAAGCTCTGAGCCCTCTGCCCCTGCTCCCACTGCCCCTGCTCCCTCCACCTCTGCTCCCACTGCCCTTGCTCCCACCCCAGCTCTGAGCCCTCTGCTCCTGCTCCCACCACACCTGCTCCCACCCCAGGTCTGAGCCCTCTGCTCCTGCTCCCACCCCAGCTCTGAGCCCTCTGCCCCTGCTCCCACCCAATCTGAGCTCCCACCCCAGTGCTGAGCCCCCCACCTCTGCTCCCACCAACCTGCTCCCACCCCAGCTCTGAGCCCTCTGCCCCGCTCCCACCCCAGCTCTGAGCCCTCTGCCCCTGCTCTCACCGCCCCTGCTCCCACCCCAGCTCTGAGCCCTCTGCCCCTGCTCCAACTGCCCCTGCTCCCACCCAAGCTCTGAGCCCTCTGCCCCTGCTCCCACTGCCCCTGCTCCCTCCACCTCTGCTCCCACTGCCCTTGCTCCCACCCCAGCTCTGAGCCCTCTGCTCCTGCTCCCACCACACCTGCTCCCACCCCAGGTCTGAGCCCTCTGCTCCTGCTCCCACCCCAGCTCTGAGCCCTCTGCCCCTGCTCCCACCCAATCTGAGCTCCCACCCCAGTGCTGAGCCCCCCACCTCTGCTCCCACCAACCTGCTCCCACCCCAGCTCTGAGCCCTCTGCCCCTGCTCCCACCCAATCTGAGCTCCCACCCCAGTGCTGAGCCCCCCACCTCTGCTCCCACCGCCCCTGCTCCCACCCCAGCGCTGAGCCCTCTGCCCCTGCTCCCACTGCCCCTGCTCCCACCCCAGCTCTGAGCCCTCTGCCCCTGCTCCCTCCACCTCTGCTCCCACTGCCCTTGCTCCCACCCCAGCTCTGAGCCCTCTGCTCCTGCTCCCACCGCACCTGCTCCCACCCCAGGTCTGAGCCCTCTGCTCCTGCTCCCTCCCCAACTCTGAGCCCTCTGCCCTGCTCCCACCCAATCTGAGCTCCCACCCCAGTGCTGCGCCCCCCACCTCTGCTCCCACCGCCCCTGCTCCCACCCCAGCGCTGAGCCCCTGCCCCGTTCCCATCCCCTGTTCCCACCCCAGCACTGAGCCCCCCACCCCTGCTCTCACCCCCCTGCTCCCACTGGCCCTGCTCCCCTCCCAGCTCTGAGCCCCCCACCCCGTTCCCACCACCCCTACTCCCACCCCAGGATTGAGCCCCCCACCCCGTTCCCACCACCCCTACTCCCACCCCAGGATTGAGCCCCCCACCCCTTTCCCACCACCCCTACTCCCACCCCAGGATTGAGCCCCCCACACCTGCTCACACTGCTGTGCTCCCACTCCAGCTGTAAGCCCACCACCCCTTCTCCCACCCCAGCTCTGAGCCCCCTCACACTGGCTCACACTGCTCTGCTCCCACCCCAGCTCTGAGTCCCCCACCCCCACTCCTACCCGCCCTGCTCCCACCCCAGCACTGAGCCTCCCCATGCCTGCTCGTGCAGCCCCTGCTCCCACCCTCATTTCTCCCAGGCCTGTCTTCCAGAGTCTGTCCTGATCTGTCCAGTGGGGGGAGCTTCCTGTGGGTCCTGGTGGCCAGGGGGGACCTGAGCTGGTTGGGCATCTCTAACATGCCACCCCCTCCAGTGTAGCTGCTCTGCGGAGTCACAGCGCCCACATGAAACTGGTGCAGAAAATCACCTTTGCCAAGCTGCTGCTGCAGACCCAGCTCCTTGGGGACGTGTCCATGTGGCGGCCAGGCTTCCTCCACAGCATCCAGCCCCTGCTGCCTCACCTGCCGCTTCGCCTCTTTGTGCAGCTGACGCCTCTGCAGGTGGGGGTGCAGCACCAGCCAGCCCAAGGGCCCCAGAACAAAGTGGGGGCTGAGCCCATGTCCATTCTGTCCTGCAGCTGGTGGCTCTGTTGTACTGGCCACTGTGGTGTCATTCTCCAGCTGCCAGGCTCACAGCAGGCAGCTCTTATCCCCTGACCCAGGAGCTTCCCCTCCTGGCCCTGACCCCCATGGGCTTGGACCCCTCATGGCCCTGAGAGCTGAGTATTATGGAGGGTTTGGTGGTGTTGTCCCTTGAGTGCACGAGGTCTGTCTGCCTGTGCAGATCCAAGGGCTGGCAGGTGGCTGGCAGGATGTCCGGCTGGGGCTGGCCCATGGGCGCCATGTGGCACACAGCTTGATTAACGTCAGCCATGGGGCTGGTGAGGAGGTGGTGCAGAGGTGAGAGGGACCTGTGGGGGGTGGGGGAGTCATGTCATCATGGAGGTTGTGAGGTTTGTGCCGTTGTGGGGAGGTTTTGGTTGTCAAGTTGACACTGAAGGGGCCTGTGTGGTCAGGGTGGTGCCATCCCTTGGGATATGCCCATTTTGTGGGGCTCAGGCTCCTGCTCACATTAAGGGACTTCCCTTCTGTCTCCAGGCTGGGGGGCCTTGCTTGCTATCTGAGCCCTGAAGAGCTGCAGGCTCTGGCTCCACTGCGGCACCCACTGGGGCTGGTGGAGCAGAGCCTGTTAGCATGTGTTGCCAATGGGGTGCTGCATCAGCATGGACAGGTGAGTGGAGCCAGTGCCGGGGTTCGTGTCCAGTGCTGAGCCATGGGGCCAGCGGGATGCAGGCCCAGGCCTGGCCTCCCTTCGGGAGAGAGCAAAGCCCTTTGGAAGCCAGGCACAGGACAGACCCAGGGCTGCCCTGTCTCTTCCTGGCAAGGCAGAGGGATTCCCAGGGCTGGGCTCTGCATGCTATTCTGTCTGGAGACCAGGGCCATAGAGTGCAGGGCTTGACTTGGAGGGCTTCTGGGATGGCAGGTGAGTGACCAGAGCCTGTGTTGGCTGGTTCTTGCTCTGAGCTACTAGACTGCACAGGAACATGTCTGATGGGCCAACTGCTGCCTGCGCTGGCTTTTGTGGGTGTCAACTGCAGCTGTGCGGGCTGTGGGTCCAGCAGCTGCTGGGCAGAAGCATCCTGTGTGAAGGGGGTGGCAGGGCTGTCTGATCCCGTGGTCCAGCCTTGCCAGGTGGGAACCTCCCATTTACCTGGGGCTAGCCCAGCCCAGCCCTGCTGCCAGTGTGTTCTCCCCGGGTGCTCGCAGGTCGCCTATGCCCTGGCAGATTTGCTGCGTTCAGTCAGCCTGGCCAACATCGGGCCACAGGAGCTGCGTGCCTGGCGAGGCATCCTTCCGGAGCTGGGAGTGAGGTTCCTGCAGCACCTCTCAGCCCCACAGCTCAGGGCTCTGCTTCCAGAGCTGCAGGCTGCACACCTAACACGTGCCCAGGTGAGTCCAGTCCCCAGCCTGGCTGCCCTTCCTGAGCCCCAGTGCCCCCTGCTGTCTCTCATGCCTAGGACCACATCTGTGCTCCAGGCCTCACCACATGGCAGGGGTGGGTCTGAGGCTGGCTTGCCTGGGACACACTGCTGGGGGCTAGAGGCCCTCTGTGTGGAAGGAGGGTGACTAGCCCAGCCTCCTGACGCCTTTGTGGTGTCCCAGGCAGGGCACACACTGCCCTGTACTGACCACTCAGTCCAGTGGCAGCTGCTCATTACCCCACACTCCATCAACGATCCGGGAGCTGCACTGGGACAGAGCCATGGGACTGGTGCTACACTGTTTCGGAACAGTCCCACAAAGGGGCTCACTCACCGTGCAGCCTCCTGACTTCCTGAGCCTGAACCTCACGGGCCTCAGCCCTCCTGCTTCATACCAGTGAGTTTAACGGCAACAGAGTGGGGCAGCGACTTGCCCAGTCTGCAGGACACTCACACGCTGTGCAAACAGTCACGTTTGTAGTCCGTGGGACCCAGCCAAGGGAGGCCTTGGATCAGTACAGAGAAACGAGGGTCTGTGCTGGGCATCCCAGAGCCATTTGCAGCCATGCTGCCACTAAGCTGGGTCCATCTCGCTCACGTCTACGCTAGAAAATCAGGTTGGTTTAAATGCATTGGCCAAGGGTGTGAAAATTCACCCACCTAGTTACGCTGACATAGGCCCCAGTGCAGACAGCACCTCCTGCTGATCTGCACTGAAGCTCTCCAGGTGCACAGCTGGGCGGCTGGAGCATTGGAAACAGAGATAAATGCTGTCTGAGCTCCTTCGGCAGCCCCTGGTGAGAGCGCTGATTCCCTCCAGCACTCAGGTGCTGTCCCCAGGCCTTTCCTGGTCTTTGTGCATGAGCTGCTGCTCTGCAGGGAGCTCCAGCTCCCTCATGGTCCGTGTCAGCCTGAGTGACTGGATTTCCAGGGAGACAAACTGGGACTCAGCCAGCGAGGTGATACTTGTACTCTGTGTCCCAGCCTACCCTGAGAGCAGACAGTTCTCCCCAGCAGCCTTGCAAAATACAGGGGAAACTGAGGCACACATTGGCTTCAAGGCAGTGGCACAGAAAATTCCCACTTGTCGCACATGATAATGCCCTGGCCAAGCCCCACAGTGCTGCAGCCTTGGTAGCTATAGACAGGCCCTGGTCCACAGGGCTGGGCAGGGTTCCCTGTCCTGCAAGCTGTCCTTGGCCTGGCCTGCAGACTCAGGCTAGGGCTCCAGCTCCCACCTCTTCAAAGTCTCATCTTTTTTTCCAGGCTTCTGTTCTTCTCACGCAGGCCACCCAGACTGAGAACGTGAGTATGAGCTCTCCCCAGGCTAGCTGCCCCGACCCCTGCAGTGCTCTGCCGCGTGCGAGCAGGCCGAGTGCTGCAGCCACCAACCTGGCACCCCCTTGCCCACCTTCTCTTCACATTTCCCTCTGTCCTGGTGGGGGCCTTTCATACACTGGGCCCAGGCCCCAGCCCTTCCTGCTCTGGGCACAGGCCCCATCCCCTGCCTCAGGCCCCCCAGCCCTTCCTGCTCTGGGCACAGGCCCCATCCCCTGCCTCAGGCCCCCCAGCCCTTCCTGCTCTGGGCACAGGCCCCATTCTCCCCTCAGGCCCCCCAGCCCTTCCTGCTCTGGGCACAGGCCCCATCCCCTGCCTCAGGCCCCCCAGCCCTTCCTGCTCTGGGCACAGGCCCCATTCTCCCCTCAGGCCCCCCAGCCCTTCCTGCTCTGGGCACAGGCCCCATCCCCTGCCTCAGGCCCCCCAGCCCTTCCTGCTCTGGGCACAGGCCCCATTCTCCCCTCAGGTCTCCAGGCCACTCTGCTCTGGGCCTGGTCTCCCCTCTCCTGGTTCTGGGGTGCAATCCGCTCAGATCAGCACCCCTTGAATCTCCTGTGTCATTTTCCTGGCAGGTTGCGGAGGGTGTGGTGAGCAGACTGTGCCCCTTGCTGCCAGGCTTTGGGCCTGAGTCCCTCCAGGCTATTCCCATGTTCTCCTTGGCTCAAGCTTGCCAGTGCCTGGCCCCCGCTCTGCCTCTGCTTTCGGCCTCTCAGAAGGCAGCCCTGCTGCAGGCTCTGCAGGTACAGGGGCACTTTGGGGAGGCTGAGGGCTGTGGGAGGGAGAGGAAGAAGGTCTGGGGCTGCTGGAGGTACAATGGGTAGGACCTTGGAGTACTGAGAGGCTGTGCTGAGCTCAGCTCGCCATGCAGCAGGCCCTGGCACCCTCTGCCCATTGCACCTTGTTCTCCCATGTCACAGGCTCTGTCTCCCTCACAGAGACTCAGCCATGAGCAGCAGCAGGCCCGCAGCCGCTGGCCAGATTGTCTCCTGCCCTTTGTGCCCCTCAGGCTCCTACAGCTGGATGCAGCGACTCTGCTGGGGGAAAGCTGCCAGTTCTGCGGGCTCCCCTGGTCCCACCAGCAGGTAACATGCTTACCAAGCTTGGGAGGAGGAGTTGAGTTCCCCAAGGCAGAACCAGAGGGCTTCGGGCTGATCCGTCCTTGCTCTGCTTCTTTATAGGCCCAGTTCCTCTGGAGGAAAGTTGAAGCAGGAACCAACATGAGCCAGGATACAATTCGGTGAGGCTTAGCCCAAGCCGGCCCTACCGGGGCTGGCTCTTCTCGCATAGGGGGGTGGAAGAGGTGCCGTCTGATGCTGTTCCCCTTGGCAGGGCTCTGGGGACTCTAGTGGCTGGCATGGGCTGTGCCAGTCTGCAGCAGTTCAGTCAGAAGACAGATTTCCTGGGGGTCCTCAGGGTTCTCTATGCATTTCCCAGCAGCCTGCCTGGGAGCTTGGTAAGAAAAGCGTTGCTCCCAGTCCCCCTGGTCTGGAGGTCTGGTGCCCCTGCATAAGGGTGGCACTGGCAGCCCACCTGTGAGCCATGAGTTCTTGGTGGTGCTGGATGGGTCCAGGCGAGGCTCCACGTCTAGTGTCACTTTGTGTCCTCAGAGGCAGTGCATCTGGGAGGAAATCCACAAGCGGCCAGAACTTTCTGGAGAGGAGCTGGCGTGGCTGGGACCAAAGTTCCTCATGGATTTACCGTAAGTGGCCCGGATGCACCTCCCTGCTGCCCTGCGCACTAACAACTGGAGGGAGAGAAGCTGGATGTGAGCTGACAGTGTGCCCTGGTAGCCAAGCAGGCTAGTGGCATATTGGGCTGCATTAGTAGGAGCATTGCCAGCAGATCTAGGGAAGTGATTATTCCCTTTTATTTGGAACAGGTGAGGCTGCATGTGAAGTTTTACCTCCAGTTCTGGTCCCCCAGTACAGAAAAGAGGTGGAAGCACTAGGGAGAGTCCAGCAGAGGGTGACAAAAATGATTAGAGGGCTGGCACACATGGTTTATGAGGAGAGGCTGAGGGGTGTGGGCTTATTTAGTCTATAGGGGAGTGATGGGGGTTTGATAGAAGCCTTTAACTACCTGAAGTGGGGGGTTCCAGAGAGGATGGAGGGAAATTGTTCTCAGTGGAGTGTAATGGGGCTCAGGGGTCCCCGGGCTCTGCGCCGCCCCCACAGCAAGCAGCGACTCTCACTCAACGGGAGGAAGAGAAGGTTTAGTAGGTGACAGATGCAGCGTGGAACAGGCTTGTCAGCAGAGCAGCCAGAAGGGTCTGTCTGATCCATGTTGCAGGGAGGAGATCCCCCAGAGGGAATCCCAGGCCTGGAGCCCCCCGCTTGGGCCTGGCCTGACTGATGTTTCTCTCCAGACTCCCCCACACTCTCCCTGAACTACCTCAGTGTCCAATTCATAACATGCTCCACCTGCCCCTTTGCCTGGGTCTCACCCCAGAAGAGGTGTCACCTGGTTGCCTAGGTGACAAACAGCCATGGCCTGGTTATGGAGAAATCAAACTAGCAGAAATGTAGCTGCCCTGTAGGTGCCTTCCTGCAGGTGCTGCCCCTCCTCACCCTGGGCTCTGCGCTGCTGTGTCCTTGGCCTGAACCCCGTCTCTAGTCTCTGCTCTGCCTTGCCCCATCCTGGGCCCCACCCCACTGTGACAGGTGCCCCCTGGAACTGGGATATCACTGGGGCCCTGACTCAGCAGCTTGGGCTTCTTGTGGCAAGCCACAGATCTGACCAAGTCCTAGATGTCCACCAGCATTCGCACAGGTAGGGACGTACACAGACACAGTTACGTGCAGGCTCTCTGACCATCCCCGGCATGTGAGCCAGCAATAGAGAGACTACACCAGGGCTGCCCTTATAATGTATGAGGCCCTACACAGCCTCTTTCCCCCAGAGTCCTCGAGGCAGTCGTCCCTGGAAGCTGGGTGCTTGTGTAGCCACTCAGGAGAGACTCATGCTGGCCAGTGGATGAGCAGAGCGCCCACTGCTGGGTGTGTGGCTCTGCTGTTGGTGCCCATTTGTACACACCCTGGTGCACAAAAGCATTTATTCTGCACATGGATGGAAACGATTAGAGGGAACGTGGCCCCGGTGACTCACTCCGGCCCCAGCCTCAAGTCCTCTGTGCTCTCCCCTTCCCCTCCCCATGGCATCTGACCTGGGAGAGTCCAGAAGGGAGGGGTTCAATGCTGGGCTGCTCTAAAAGCTACTCCATGGCTCTAAGGCTTGCTTGGAGTCAGAACTGCTCCAGCCTTCAGCAGGCAGGGAGCATGACTCCAGAGGAACTGGCAGCAGTGGTAAGCCCGTAACAGCCCCTTCGCCCCACGCTCTAGCATTTGCATGCTCAAGTCACCATCGTTTGGGGATCCACCAGGGCAGCAGGTAAGAGTGGAGGAGCCAAAATAACCCCCAGCTTCCCTGCCTGGTACTCCAGCACTGCATTGTCTTGTCCTGGTCCAAACCACAGCCCGTACGAATCTATTACCCAGCTCCCCTGCCTGGTACTCCAGCACTGCATTGTCTTGTCCTGGTCCAAACCACAGCCCGTACGAATCTATTACCCAGCTCCCCTGCCTGGTACTCCAGCACTGCATTGTCTTGTCCTGGTCCAAACCACAGCCCGTACGAATCTATTACCCAGCTCCCCTGCCTGGTACTCCAGCACTGCATTGTCTTGTCCTGGTCCAAACCACAGCCCGTACGAATCTATTACCCAGCTCCCCTGCCTAGTACTCCAGCACTGCATTGTCTTGTCCTGGTCCAAACCACAGCCCGTACGAATCTATTACCCAGCTCCCCTGCCTGGTACTCCAGCGCTGCATTGTCTTGTCCTGGTCCAAACCACAGCCCGTACGAATCTATTACCCAGCTCCCCTGCCTAGTACTCCAGCACTGCATTGTCTTGTCCTGGTCCAAACCACAGCCCGTACGAATCTATTACCCAGCTCCCCTGCCTGGTACTCCAGCACTGCATTGTCTTGTCCTGGTCCAAACCACAGCCCGTACGAATCTATTACCCAGCTCCCCTGCCTGGTACTCCAGCACTGCATTGTCTTGTCCTGGTCCAAACCACAGCCCGTACGAATCTATTACCCAGCTCCCCTGCCTGGTACTCCAGCACTGCATTGTCTTGTCCTGGTCCAAACCACAGCCCGTACGAATCTATTACCCAGCTCCCCTGCCTAGTACTCCAGCACTGCATTGTCTTGTCCTGGTCCAAACCACAGCCCATACGAATCTATTACCCAGCTCCCCTGCCTGGTACTCCAGCGCTGCATTGTCTTGTCCTGGTCCAAACCACAGCCCGTACGAATCTATTACCCAGCTCCCCTGCCTAGTACTCCAGCACTGCATTGTCTTGTCCTGGTCCAAACCACAGCCCGTACGAATCTATTACCCAGCTCCCCTGCCTGGTACTCCAGCACTGCATTGTCTTGTCCTGGTCCAAACCACAGCCCGTACGAATCTATTACCCAGCTCCCCTGCCTGGTACTCCAGCACTGCATTGTCTTGTCCTGGTCCAAACCACAGCCCATACGAATCTATTACCCAGCTCCCTGGCCTGGTACTCCAGCGCTGCATTGTCTTGTCCTGGTCCAAACCACAGCCCATACGAATCTATTACCCAGCTCCCTGGCCTGGTACTCCAGCGCTGCATTGTCTTGTCCTGGTCCAAACCACAGCCCGTACGAATCTATTACCCAGCTCCCCTGCCTAGTACTCCAGCACTGCATTGTCTTGTCCTGGTCCAAACCACAGCCCGTACGAATCTATTACCCAGCTCCCCTGCCTGGTACTCCAGCACTGCATTGTCTTGTCCTGGTCCAAACCACAGCCCGTACGAATCTATTACCCAGCTCCCCTGCCTGGTACTCCAGCACTGCATTGTCTTGTCCTGGTCCAAACCACAGCCCATACGAATTTATTACCCAGCTCCCCTGCCTGGTACTCCAGCACTGCATTGTCTTGTCCTGGTCCAAACCACAGCCCATACGAATCTATTACCCAGCTCCCTGGCCTGGTACTCCAGCGCTGCATTGTCTTGTCCTGGTCCAAACCACAGCCCATACGAATCTATTACCCAGCTCCCTGGCCTGGTACTCCAGCGCTGCATTGTCTTGTCCTGGTCCAAACCACAGCCCGTACGAATTTATTACCCAGCTCCCTGGCCTGGTACTCCAGCACTGCATTGTCTTGTCCTGGTCCAAACCACAGCCCGTACGAATCTATTACCCAGCTCCCCTGCCTGGTACTCCAGCACTGCATTGTCTTGTCCTGGTCCAAACCACAGCCCGTACGAATCTATTACCCAGCTCCCCTGCCTGGTACTCCAGCACTGCATTGTCTTGTCCTGGTCCAAACCACAGCCTGTACGAATTTATTACCCAGCTCCCCTGCCTGGTACTCCAGCACTGCATTGTCTTGTCCTGGTCCAAACCACAGCCCATACGAATCTATTACCCAGCTCCCCTGCCTGGTACTCCAGCACTGCATTGTCTTGTCCTGGTCCAAACCACAGCCCGTACGAATCTATTACCCAGCTCCCCTACCTGGTACTGCAGCACTGCATTGTCTTGTCCTGGTCCAAACCACAGCCCATACGAATTTATTACCCAGCTTCCCTGCCTGGTACTCCAGCACTGCATTGTCTTGTCCTGGTCCAAACCACAGCCCATACGAATCTATTACCCAGCTCCCCTGCCTGGTACTCCAGCACTGCATTGTCTTGTCCTGGTCCAAACCACAGCCCGTACGAATCTATTACCCAGCTCCCCTGCCTGGTACTCCAGCGCTGCATTGTCTTGTCCTGGTCCAAACCACAGCCCGTACGAATCTATTACCCAGCTCCCCTGCCTAGTACTCCAGCACTGCATTGTCTTGTCCTGGTCCAAACCACAGCCCGTACGAATCTATTACCCAGCTCCCCTGCCTGGTACTCCAGCACTGCATTGTCTTGTCCTGGTCCAAACCACAGCCCGTACGAATCTATTACCCAGCTCCCCTGCCTGGTACTCCAGCACTGCATTGTCTTGTCCTGGTCCAAACCACAGCCCATACGAATCTATTACCCAGCTCCCTGGCCTGGTACTCCAGCGCTGCATTGTCTTGTCCTGGTCCAAACCACAGCCCATACGAATCTATTACCCAGCTCCCTGGCCTGGTACTCCAGCGCTGCATTGTCTTGTCCTGGTCCAAACCACAGCCCGTACGAATCTATTACCCAGCTCCCCTGCCTAGTACTCCAGCACTGCATTGTCTTGTCCTGGTCCAAACCACAGCCCGTACGAATCTATTACCCAGCTCCCCTGCCTGGTACTCCAGCACTGCATTGTCTTGTCCTGGTCCAAACCACAGCCCGTACGAATCTATTACCCAGCTCCCCTGCCTGGTACTCCAGCACTGCATTGTCTTGTCCTGGTCCAAACCACAGCCCATACGAATTTATTACCCAGCTCCCCTGCCTGGTACTCCAGCACTGCATTGTCTTGTCCTGGTCCAAACCACAGCCCATACGAATCTATTACCCAGCTCCCTGGCCTGGTACTCCAGCGCTGCATTGTCTTGTCCTGGTCCAAACCACAGCCCATACGAATCTATTACCCAGCTCCCTGGCCTGGTACTCCAGCGCTGCATTGTCTTGTCCTGGTCCAAACCACAGCCCGTACGAATTTATTACCCAGCTCCCTGGCCTGGTACTCCAGCGCTGCATTGTCTTGTCCTGGTCCAAACCACAGCCCGTACGAATCTATTACCCAGCTCCCCTGCCTGGTACTCCAGCACTGCATTGTCTTGTCCTGGTCCAAACCACAGCCCGTACGAATCTATTACCCAGCTCCCCTGCCTGGTACTCCAGCACTGCATTGTCTTGTCCTGGTCCAAACCACAGCCTGTACGAATTTATTACCCAGCTCCCCTGCCTGGTACTCCAGCACTGCATTGTCTTGTCCTGGTCCAAACCACAGCCCATACGAATCTATTACCCAGCTCCCCTGCCTGGTACTCCAGCACTGCATTGTCTTGTCCTGGTCCAAACCACAGCCCGTACGAATCTATTACCCAGCTCCCCTACCTGGTACTGCAGCACTGCATTGTCTTGTCCTGGTCCAAACCACAGCCCATACGAATTTATTACCCAGCTTCCCTGCCTGGTACTCCAGCACTGCATTGTCTTGTCCTGGTCCAAACCACAGCCCATACGAATCTATTACCCAGCTCCCCTGCCTGGTACTCCAGCACTGCATTGTCTTGTCCTGGTCCAAACCACAGCCCGTACGAATCTATTACCCAGCTCCCCTGCCTGGTACTCCAGCACTGCATTGTCTTGTCCTGGTCCAAACCACAGCCTGTACGAATTTATTACCCAGCTCCCCTGCCTGGTACTCCAGCACTGCATTGTCTTGTCCTGGTCCAAACCACAGCCTGTATGAATTTATTACCCAGCTCCCCTGCCTGGTACTCCAGCACTGCATTGTCTTGTCCTGGTCCAAACCACAGCCCGTACGAATCTATTACCCAGCTCCCCTGCCTGGTACTCCAGCACTGCATTGTCTTGTCCTGGTCCAAACCACAGCCCATACGAATCTATTACCCAGCTTCCCTGCCTGGTACTCCAGCACTGCATTGTCTTGTCCTGGTCCAAACCACAGCCTGTACGAATCTATTACCCAGCTCCCCTGCCTGGTACTCCAGCACTGCATTGTCTTGTCCTGGTCCAAACCACAGCCTGTACGAATCTATTACCCAGCTCCCCTGCCTGGTACTCCAGCACTGCATTGTCTTGTCCTGGTCCAAACCACAGCCTGTACGAATTTATTACCCAGCTCCCCTGCCTGGTACTCCAGCACTGCATTGTCTTGTCCTGGTCCAAACCACAGCCCATACGAATCTATTACCCAGCTCCCCTGCCTGGTACTCCAGCACTGCATTGTCTTGTCCTGGTCCAAACCACAGCCCATACGAATCTATTACCCAGCTCCCCTGCCTGGTACTCCAGCACTGCATTGTCTTGTCCTGGTCCAAACCACAGCCCATACGAATTTATTACCCAGCTCCCCTGCCCCTCATTATGGAGAGGAATTGGCAACAGCCTGTCTGAGCGTAGGTTCCCATTCACTTCAGACTTACTGGTTTAGATTAAAACATAAAGCAAGCTTATTAATTACCAGAGATGGGTTTGAAGTGATTCTAAGTGAGAGCCAACAGACCAAAGCAGATTACTTAGCAAATAAACAAACTATGAACTTGGCTTAACATGCTAGATCAGCAGGAGGCAACCTGTGGCCTGCCGGTTGCCTGCAGACCATGGGGTTCTAAGCGTGGCCATGAGGCTCTTTGTTTACCATTGCCTATTCTGCTGGTTTCTGTCTATGCAGGTTTTTCCTATCAGTATTATTAAAGTGACATGCACATAAAGCAACCGCACATGAAGTGAGGTGCAGGCTGCTTGTGAGAGCCATGTGCCCTCTCTGCATCCAGTCAAAGTGCTGCTACAGTTCAGTCAGCACACACCCAAATTCTAGATCCACAAGTGCAGTTAGCAAAGCTCCTCTAGCCTGGAGGCTCTTTGGGTTACAGCACTCTTGCAGCCCATGGAGAGGAAGAAGAGCCACCAAAGTTGCCAATCTGTGACCAAGGTTCCCCTTCGCTGTTCTGGACAGATTGGGTATGATAGTAGACCCTCACTCTTACTGCCAATGCAGGCGCGGGTTGCATTAGCTGTACAGCTTGGGTTTCTCAGATCTTCATGCATGGGCTAGAGAGCCCTTTCGCCTGGGCCCCTCCAGCATTCCTCCAGTCAGGCCTTGCTCCTTGGGTTTTTCAGGAGTCTTCTCATGGGGAGCGAAGCCCAACAAGCGATGTCTCCCCCACCTTATGTAGCTTTAGCCTATGGCAGCAACCAAAGCTTGGTTCCCAGAATGGTTTGTAGAAAAACAAACCCCAAGGCATGTGGCCTGGTCATGTCCTTGCACTATTATAGCTGCTATTGCTTACAGAGGGACCAAAATGTCCACAGGAAGGCTGAGCTGTTCCACAGTCTATTGCAGCAATTCCCAACCTTTCTGAGATGGCTACTCATTTTGACAATTCAGTAAGAGTTTGTCCCAAGGCAGTTCAAAACCGGGTGGGGGGAGGTTCTTCCCTGGGAAAAAATACTTTATAAATCCTTGATTCGCCCTTCATCACCCCCCATACTTAAACCTCTCAACCACCTCCCAACTCCCAGGCATAAACCCCTCGCATCCCCAAACCACCACCCCCTGCCCCCAGGCTTAAACCCCTCGCAGCCCCAAAATGCCCCCTACCTACCTCATAAGCACTGCTGCTGCCCTTGGCTGCTCCTTCGCCAGGCTGCCACCTCCGCACGGCTGCCCCCAGCCATCCTACTCCCATCTGCAGCGTGGTTAATTTCCTGCCCTGCTGTGCTGAAAGGGGGCTCGATTTGATTGGTTTAATGGCTGGATCCCTCCTGTTGGCCGTTAAACCAATTAAATTGAGTTCCATTTCAGTGCGGCAGGGCAGGGTCTGGGAGCCAGAGGAGTGAGTGGTGGCAGTGACAGGCACTGCAAATGGCTCCTTAAAGAGCCACTTGTGGCTCAGAGATGCCCAGCTGGCGACCCTTAGAAAATGTAATGGTGGCCCATGTTTGGGTCCCCACCCATAGGTTGGGAATTTCTGGTCTATTATCTTTGCTGATGGGCCATCGACCCCATCTGGCTTCTTCGCACTGTAAGGCAGAGGTGGGGAAACTTTTCCAGGCTGGGGGCACTGACCCATACACAAATCACTCTGGGGCCACAGAATTGGAAAGCAAAATCAAAATCAAAACAAAACACCCTCGCTGATACACCAGCCCCAGAGCTAGTGGGGGGCCAGGGCTAGTACATTTTGTGGGCCCCTCTAGGCTCTGGGGCTGGTGTGGGGTTCTGCATGGGAGGGGACTGCCAGGAAATAGGCTTGGGGTGTGGTGTCTGGGTGGGCAGGGAACAGGCATAGACTGCGGGGGGTGATCTTGGCCAGAGTGGGATGCAGGAGTAGGCAGTGGGTTGGGGGATCTGGGTGAGAGGCGTACAGGAGGGTTTGGGGTGTGGGTTCTGGAAGGGAGTAGTCAGGGTGGAGTGAAGGGTCTGGGAGTGAGGAGGCAGGGGCAGGATGGGGATGAAGAGCTGGGAAGGGAGAGGGTCTCAATGCGAGGGGGCACAGGAACTGTCAAGGAGTGCAGAGTCTGGCTGACAGGGGGTGCAGCTGACCTGTGCAGCATCCCCAGATGCACCTGACTCTTTCCCCCCCGGCCCGAGCTCCAGGCATCACCCTCTGTTGCTCTGATTTGCCAGAATTCCCTGTGCTTCCTCATGCCCAGCACCCCCAACCCTGCCCTATACCTGCCCTGCCCTAGGTCCTGCCCCAGGCCCCCCGCAACCCCTGCCCTGCCCCGCCCCAGACCCTGCCAGCTCTACTGATGCATCTCTGATTCTTTCAGGATGAAGTTTGTGGACAAACTGCCCAACGACTCGGTGAGGCTGATTCTGGACTATGTGAGCAGCCGCCCTCAGAGCCTGCTTGCACTGCCCCCCCACCGCCGGGCTGCACTGGCCCATAGGGCCCTGTGTCTCCTGGTAAGGATCGGAGGGGTTTGTGGCAGGCAGCTGCAGAGAGGGCAGGACAGGGCCTCACCTGCTTCGCTCACTCTCCTGCCAGCATGCGCCGGCTGAGGCCGAGATCCCAGGTGAGGTTCTGGATCTTCTGGGCCCATTGCTGGGGTTTCTAGATCAGGAGGCAGCTGCCCACATCCAGCCCGAGAGTCTGCTGCTGCGTCTGGAGGAGCTGCAAGCGGCCTGCCTGGCTGAAGGGTTTGCAGAGGAGCTGGCAAGGCTGCTGCTGACAGAGCAGGTGCTAGGGTAAGGCAGGCCAGCAGTGCAGGGCCAGTCCAGACCACTCACTGCCTACTCCTGCCCTCACCCTGCTCTTTGTTTGCAGCCACCCACAGAACTGGAGTCTCCTGGATGTGCAGCAGCTGGGACGCCTGGTGTTCCTCCTGCCAGTGGAAAGCATCCGACTCATCCCAAAAGTGAGACCAAAGCCCTTGTGCTGGCTGAGCCTTGTCCCTGAACCCATAATACTGTTCTCCCCACACCCGTTGTCCTGCTCCTCCCAGCTCCCATCATCCTGTTCCCCCCACACCTGTCATCCTGCTCCTCCCTGCTCCCATCATCCTGTTCCCCCCACAACTGTCGTCCTGCTCCTCCCAGCTCCCATCATCCTGTTCCCCCCACACCTGTCATCCTGCTCCTCCCAGCTCCCATCATCCTGTTCCCCTGACACCTGTCATCCTGCTCCTCCCTGCTCCCATCATCCTGTTCCCCCCACACCTGTCATCCTGCTCCTCCCAGCTCCCATCATCCTGTTCCCCCCACAACTGTCGTCCTGCTCCTCCCAGCTCCCATCATCCTGTTCCCCCGATACCTGTCATCCTGCTCCTCCCAGCTCCCATCATCTTGTTCCCCCCGCTCCCATCATCCTGCTCCTCCCTGCTCCCATCATCCTGTTCCCCCCACACCTGTCATCCTGCTCCTCCTAGCTCCCATCATCCTGTTCCCCCCACACCCGTCATCCTGCTTCTCCCCGCTCCCATCATCCTGTTCCCCCCACACCTGTCATCCTGCTCCTCCCAGCTCCCATCATCTTGTTCCCCCCACACCTGTCATCCTGCTCCTCCCTGCTCCCATCATCCTGCTTCTCCCTGCTCCCATCATCCTGTTCCCCCCACATCCATCGTCCTGCTCCTCCCAGCTCCCATCATCCTGCTCCTCCCTGCTCCCATCATCCTGTTCCCCCCACACCTGTCATCCTGCTCCTCCCAGCTCCCATCATCTTGTTCCCCCCGCTCCCATCATCCTGCTCCTCCCTGCTCCCATCATCCTGTTCCCCCCACACCTGTCATCCTGCTCCTCCTAGCTCCCATCATCCTGTTCCCCCCACACCCGTCATCCTGCTTCTCCCCGCTCCCATCATCCTGTTCCCCCCACACCTGTCATCCTGCTCCTCCCAGCTCCCATCATCTTGTTCCCCCCGCTCCCATCATCCTGCTTCTCCCTGCTCCCATCATCCTGTTCCCCCCACATCCATCGTCCTGCTCCTCCCAGCTCCCATCATCCTGCTCCTCCCTGCTCCCATCATCCTGTTCCCCCCACACCTGTTGTCCTGCTCCTCCCAGCTCCCATCTTCTTGTTCCCCCAACTCCCATCATCCTGCTCCTCCCCTCTCCCATCAGCCTGTTCCCCCCACACCCGTTGTCCTGCTCCTTCCGGCTTCCATCATCCTGTTCCTCCCTCCACCCATCATCCTGTTCCCCCCAACACCCGTCGTCCTGCTCCCATCATCCTGTTCCCCCACACCCGTCATCCTGTTCCTCCCTACTCCCATCATCCTGTTCCTCCCACACCCATCATCCTGCTTCTCCCCGCTCCCATCATCCTGTTCCCCCGCCTTCCATCATCCTGTTCCCCCCACACCCATCGTCCTGTTCCCCCCACAACCGTCATCCTGCTCCTCCCCACTCCCATCATCCTGTTCCTCCATCCACCCGTCATCCTGTTCCTCCATCCACCCGTCATCCTGCTCCTCCCCACACCCATCATCCTGTTCCCCCAACACCCATCATCCTGCTCCTCCCTGCTCCCATCATCCTGTTCCCCCCAACATCCATCATCCTGCTTCTCCCTGCTCCCATCATCCTGTTCCTCCCCTTTTCCATCATCCTGTTCCCCCCACACTCGTCATTCTGCTCCTCCCCACTCCCATCATCCTGTTCCCCCCACACTCGTCATTCTGCTCCTCCCCATTCCCATCATCCTGTTCCTCCCTCCACTCGTCATCCTGCTCCTCCCCACACCCGTCATCCTGCTCCTCCCCACACCCATCATCCTGTTCCCCCTAACACCCGTCATCCTGCTCCTCCCTGCTCCCATCATCCTGTTCCCCTACACCCGTCATCCTGTTCCTCCCCACTCCCATCATCCTGTTCTCCCAACACCCGTCATCCTGCTTCTCCCCGCGCCCATCATCCTGTTACCTCCACACCCGTCATCCTGCTCCTCCCTGCTCCCATCATCCTGTTCCTCCCTCCACCCCTTGTCCTGCCTGTCCCCCCCCCACCTCTAAACCTGCTGTGATGGAGTGGGGGGAGTGCATGTGTGAGTCAGGCTGGATGTCTGAGGCAAGCAGAGCAGCTCCCAGTGGCTAAGGATGACCCTGGGGCTACAACTGGCAGGTAACACCTCTGCCCTGAACAAAGAGGAGGGAGGAGCTGAGCTGGGTTTTTGAATCGGGGGCAGCAGTGAGAGGCGAGGGGAAGAGGGAGCTGGAAGGCAGCCAGCCTGAGGAGGGGGAAAGCTACACCCCAGAGGGGCACCCCTCGGGGTCTTCTCCCCAGGACGGGTTGGGAGGACTGTCTCTGACTGCTGTACTGTCGCTTCTGTGAGAAACTGGGCATCTGTTGCCTAATAAACCTCCTGTTGTACCTGCTGAGTGAGTGTCACTCCTGCCAGCGGATGGGGTGCAGTGCAGGGGGACCCCTGAACTCCATCACACTGGTGCCAGAAGTGGGATGCACTGCACCCACGGATGAGCTCCCAGCAGTGGCTGACTGAGCGCAAGAGAAGGAAGGAGCCTCACAACAGCCGGAGGGGGAACAGAGCAATTCCTGCAGCTGCTGCTGGTGAGCGGATACCCCGGGAGACAGCGGGGAGATGGATTATACCCGACTCCTGAAGGCAGAGCTAGCGGGGCTGTGCAGAGAGAGGGGCCTGACTGTGGGGAAGGTGACCAAAGCCCAGCTGATTGCCCAGCTGGAAGAGAATGACCGATCCAGGGGGGCAGAGCCTGTCCCGGCAGAAAGTGGCCGGTCAGCCTCGGGAAGCATTTTGGATTCTCCGACAGGAGTGGGGGCTCAACGCCGTCAGACACACACGGTGCCCGCCAGGTCGCGCTCAGCTAGCGGTGGTCCATCGCGGGCAGAGTCCCCCGCCGCAGAGCTGCGACGGCTGGAGCTCGAGATGAGATTAAAGGAACTGGAAGCCCAGGAACGGCAGAGGGAACGTGAGCGCCAGGAACGGGAAAGAGAGCGTGAGCACGAGTGCCAGCTACAAGAGAGAGAGCGGGAGGAGAGAGAGCGAGAGCGGGAGCATGAGCGGGCCATGGCAGAGGCGAGACGCCAAGAGGCCCCAGCTGCGGTAAGCGGGGAGAGGGCCAGACGGCTCAGGGTGGCCAGTCACTTGGAGACGCGCGTGCTGGCCCAGTGTCAGGACCCAGGGGACATGGACGAGTTCCTTACCGCCTTTGAGCGAGCCTGTGAGTTGCACGAGGTTCCCCCAGCTGAGTGGCTCCAGCACCTCACCCGCTTGCTGGGCCAGAAGGCCGCAGCGGTGCTCAGCCAGCTGGAGGGGCTGCAGCCTGGGGACTATGAACGGTTCAAACAGGCCCTGCTGCATAAGTTCGGGCTGACTCCGGAGATGTACAAGAAGAAGTTCCAGGAGGCGCAGAAAAAGCCAGAGGAAACCTATGTAGATACAACCTCCCGCCTGAGGCAATACTACCGGAAGTGGGTATTCAGGATGGGAGTCCAGTCCGTAGAGGACCTGATCGAGCTGGCGGTCCTGGAGCAATTCTACGAGATGTGCTCACCTGACCTGAGGGTGTGGCTCGTGGACCGGAAGCCTGGGGATTCACACAATGCAGGGAAACTGGCAGATGACTTCACAAACAGCTGGGCCAGGTTTGAAAGTGAGACCCACAAAGAGAGGGAGTCCCGGAGGGAGAGGGAGTCCCGGAGAGACCGAGAATCTCAGAGAGACCGGTTCCTGACCGTATGACAGAGGGGACCACCTCTTGGGTGAGCCCAGGAAAGAGGGGCCGGCCACCCACCCCCCAGGGAGCCAAGCAGAGCCTGGACAGAGCAGTCGGCCTGAGGGACACAACAAGACCCAGGCTGTTATCGCTGTGGGCGAAAGGGGCGCAGAGCAGCCCAGTGCCCCAAGCTCCCAGACAGGTTGAGCAGGCCGGGGGGTCATGGAGTCAATTGGGTGGAGTCCCAGAAGCCAGAGGGGCTGGCGGCCAAGGCGGGTGGTGCTGACAGTGGGCACTCGGATTGGGCCGAGTCCGCCCCACAGACCAGCTCCTCAGGGGGACCAAATGCTCAGAGGTCAGTTTACAGAGTGGGGGCGGCAATGCCTCTGCGGAGCAAGTGTCTCAAACACCTCGAGGTAGACGGGAAAAAGTCACAGGGTTCTGGGACACAGGCGCTGACGTGACGCTGGCCCAACCCAGGATGGTGGCACCGGGCCGCACGATACCCAATTCCCACCTGACGATAACAGGAATTGATGGGACCCCTTTCAAGGTGCCCACGGCAAGGGTGCACCTGAAATGGGGGAAGAAGGAAGGCCCCAAGGAAGTGGGCGTGCACAGCCATTTGCCGGCGGATGTACTGATGGGGGGTGACCTGGAGAACTGGCCAGGTGAACGCCCTCGTGACCTGGTCCTGACCCGTAGCCAAAGAAAACGAGGGGTGCGCTCCCCAGATTCAGGGGTACAGGTCCAGCCAAAGTCACAGGAGCCACAGAGGCCAACCCTGAGAGAAAGGGGGCCCCTAAAAACCAGATCTCACAGGCCAGGGGTGCTGGAGCCAGGCAGGGATGGGGAAGGAGCATCCGCCCCTGCCCCAGCCGAAGAGTTCCAGGCAGAGCAGCAGAGAGACCCCTCCTTGCAGAAGCTGAGGGAACTGGCCAGTTTCAGCCCAGCTCCACAGGTGGGGGAGGGCTGCAGGGAGAGATTCCTGTGGGAAAAGGGATTCCTGTACTGGGAATGGGCTCCCAGACGCAAAGCGGAGCCATGGAAGGTCCAGAGGCAACTGGTGGTTCCCCAAAAGTACCGGCGCAGGTTGCTGCACCTAGCCCATGATGTCCCGCTCGCAGGACACCAGGGGATCCACCGCACCAGGAGAAGGTTGTTACAGAACTTTTTTTGGCCTGGGATCTTTGCAGCTGTCCATCTATATTGCCTGTCCTGCGATCCCTGCCAGAGGGTGGGGAAGACCCGAGACAAGGGGAAAGCTGCCCTGAGGCCACTGCCCATCATAGAGGAGCCTTTCCAGAAAGTGACTATGGACATAGTGGGACCCTTCAGCAAGGCAACGCGTTCGGGGAAGAAATATATTTTGGTGGTGGTAGATTTTGCCACGCGATACCCAGAAGCAGTGGCCTCTGTCGACACTGACACCGTGGCGGATGCACAGCTGTCCATTTTCAGCAGAGTGGGGTTCCCCAAGGAGGTCCTCACAGATCAGGGGTCCAACTTCATGTCGGCCCTGCTGCAAAGCTTGTAGGACAAGTGTGGGGTCCGGCACACCTGGGCCACAGCCTACCACCCACAGACCAATGGGCTGGTGGAGAGGTTCAATGGGACTCTGAAGCAGATGCTGAGAACCTTCATGAATCAATACCCCCATGACTGGGACAAGTACTTACCCCACCTGCTGTTTGCATACAGGGCGGTGCCCCAGGAATCCATGGGGTTCTCCCCGTTTGAGCTGCTGTACGGAAGGAGGGTACGGGGACCCTTGGACTTGCTCAGAGAAGAGTGGGAGGGGACGGCCTCTCCTGAAGGGGAGTCAGTGGTACAGTATGTACTGACCTTCCGGGAAAAACTCACCGAGCTCATGGGCCTGGCCAGGGAGAACCTCTCCATGGCCCAAAGGAAGCAAAAGGTCTGGTATGACCGTAACACCTGGGCCCAAGCCTATGCCACCGGGGACCAAGTGATGGTCCTTGTACCTGAGCGGCGGAACAAGCTGCAAGTGGCCTGGGATGGGCCCTTCAAGGTCGTCAAACAGCTAAATGACGTGAATTATGTGGTGGAACTGTCAAACCGGGCCCACAGCCACCGGGTCTATCATGTGAACATGATGAAACCTTACTGGGACAGAGAGAACTTGGTGCTGGCCATGTGCAGACACTGGGAGGGGCAGGGGGATGATCCCTTGGTGGATTTGCTCACAAGGACTGGAGCCGGCTCCTTGCTGGAGTCTATTCCCCTCTCAGACCAGCTGACCCCTGCCCAGCAGATGGAGATCAAGGAGGTGCTGCATTCACACCAACAGCTGTTCTCAGACAGACCCGGACGCACTGACCTAGCTGTCCACCGAATAGAGACAGGCACCCACGCCCCTATCAAGTGTGTGCCATTCAGAGCCACAGGGAAGACGGCTCAGGACATAGAGCGGGAGGTTGAAGACATGCTGGCTCTGGGGGTGATCCAACCCTCCTCCAGCCCCTGGGCCTCTCCCGTGGTGTTAGTCCCTAAAAAAGATGGGTCTGTTCAGTTTTGTGTGGACTATGGCAAGCTTAACGCCATCACTGTATCGGACGCCTACCCCATGCCCAGGCCTGATGACCTTTTAGACAAGTTGGGGGGAGCCCGTTACCTCACCACCATAGACCTCACCAAGGGGTACTGGCAAGTGCCATTAGACGAAGATGCCCGGCTCAAGTCGGCTTTCATCACCCCTGTGGGGCTCTACGAGTTCCTGGTCCTGCCCTTTGGCCTCAAGGGGGCACCCGCTACCTTCCAGCGTCTGGTGGACCAGCTACTGAAAGGGATGGAGAGCTTTGCCCTGACTTACATGGACAACATTTGCATCTTCAGCCAGACGTGGGAGGACCATGTGTCCCAAGTCAAGCAGGTGCTGGACCGACTCCAGAAGGCTGGTCTGACTATCAAGGCAGGGAAGTGCAAGGTGGGAATGGCTGAGGTGACCTACCTGGGCCACAAGGTGGGCAGCGGCTGCTTAAAGCCAGAGCCAGCTAAAGTGGAGGCTGTCAGAGATTGGCCAACACCCCAGACTAAGAAGCAGGTCCAGGCCTTCATTGGGATGGCGGGGTACTACCGGAGGTTTGTGCCCCACTTTAGCTCCATCGCAGCCCCCCCATGGAGCTGTGTAAAAAGGGAAAGCCTGGCAAGGTGGTCTGGTCTGAGCAGTGCCAGGAGGCCCTCTGCGCGCTGAAGGAGGCTCTGGTCAGGACCCCAGTGCTGGCAAATCCAGACTTCAACAAACCCTTCCTGGTGTTCACCAATGCCTCAGACGTGGGGCTGGAGGATGTGCTAATGCAGGTGAAAGACAAAGGGGAGAAACACCCCATCGTGTACCTGAGAAAGAAGCTGCTGCCCCGGGAGCAGAACTACGCAGCCATAGAGAAGGAATGTCTGGCCATGGTGTGGGCGCTGGGGAACCTGCAGCCGTACCTGTTTGGACGGCGTTTCACCGTGTACACCGATCACTCACCCCTGACCTGGCTGCATCACATGAAAGGGGCCAACGCCAAGCTCCTGCAGTGGGTCTGCTCCTGCAGGACTATGACATGGAGGTGGTCCATGTGAAGGGGAACAACAACACCATAGCTGATGCCCTGTCACGCAGGGAGGGCCCCGAACTTCCCCAGGTCACTGGCTAAGTGACCCCGCTCAGTTCGGTCTGGAAGGGGGGAGAGATGTGGTGGAGTGGGGGGAGTGCAAGTGTAAGTCAGGCTGGATGTGAGAGGCAAGCAGAGCAGCTCCCAGTGGCTAAGGATGACCCTGGGGCTACCACTGGCAGGTAACACCTCTGCTCTGAACAAAGAGGAGGGAGGAGCCGAGCTGGGTTTGAATCGGGGGCGGCAGTTAGAGGCGAGGGGAAGAGAGAGCTGGAAGGCAGCCAGCCTCAGGAGGGGGAAAGCTACACCCCAGAGGGGCACCCCTCGGGGTCTTCTCCCCAGGACGGGTTGGAAGGACTGTCTCTGGCTGCTGTACTGTCGCTTCTGTGAGAAACTGGGCATCTGTTGCCTAATAAACCTCCTGTTGTACCTGCTGAGTGAGAGTCACTCCTGCCAGCAGATGGGGTGCAGTGCAGGGGGACCCCGAACCCCATCACACCTGCCTGTCCTGCCCATCACCCTCACCCTTCTTCCTGAGCATTTCCCTCATCCGTCATCCTGCCTGTCCCCCCCACCCATCATTCTGCTCCTCCCCGCTCCCATCATCCTGCCTGTCCCTCCGCCCAGAATGTCCTGCTCATTCTCCCCCCATCTTGCTACCCATCCACCCCCACTCATTGTTCTGCCCTTCCCCCCCAGCTGTTGTCCTGC
Organism: Carettochelys insculpta; assembly: GCF_033958435.1. Lineage (NCBI taxonomy): Eukaryota > Metazoa > Chordata > Testudines > Carettochelyidae > Carettochelys > Carettochelys insculpta. The sequence continues at coordinate 46,240,163 of NC_134148.1, forward strand.
CTGTCATAGGTTCATAAAATCCTAGGGCCGGAAGAGGACTCTAGAGTCATGGAGTCCAGCCCCCTGCCTGAAGCAGGATCAACCCCAACTAAATCATCCCAACCATTACTATGTCAAGCCGGGACTTAGAAACCTCTAGGGATGGGGTCATGAATGAGTATAAGGATGGGGTTAATCTGCCTGAGTAACCTAAATCCCAGGGGAGCCAATGGGAGTGAAGTAGCTTTGTTTAAACTGGGAACAATTGCAGCTTTCGGGGCTTTTTTCTCTATGGAGGGCAGAGGGAGACATCTCCCATGCAATAGGAATGAAAAATCAGAAATATCCTGACCGTCACAAAATCAGCCCTACAGGGAAACGTGTGGTTCAGTGCGTTTGAGCTATGGTCATTTGAAAATTGGTTGGCTACTCTGCTCTGTATTTGCTTTTGTGCTGTTGATTGACGCGATGATGTCTCCTGTAACTTTTAAGCTAAATCCCAGAGAAGCAGCTTTCTTTTTGCGCAACCCATGATTTACTTTTCTCTTGTTTTGTGAACGTTCGGGTTTTCTCAAATGATTTGATGTCTGTGCCCTGAAGAGGGTCTGTGCATATGCACGCCTTTCTCTGGAAGGTCAGCTATGGAATTAGTTATTTTGTGTCTAAGCTCTCTCCCGAGGGGGGTTTAAGAGCTTAGGGTGCCCAACAAGATGTCCTGCGTGTGTCTCCCTGTGTCGGGGGTTCCTTCCCCACTCCACACTTTGAGTGCACAAAGTGGGGCCCCGCAGAGACTTAGAAACACCTTGCCTATACCCAGGCTTTACCTTAAAACTTCCCAGAGTCACAGATACCCTGACCCGGAGGCGGGGGTAGTTCACTGCCACTGCCCAAGTTGGAAAAGACCCCCTAGCCCAGGCAGTCACACTTGGGACGTCTTTCTAATGGGGTTCCTACCCCAAACTCTTAAACCCCTCTCCTTGATCTTCCTTCCCATCTCCCCACCTGTCCCCCCACTTGCTGCCCTGCCTGTCCCTATGCCCACCCCCCACTCATTGCCCTGCCCATCCCCCCACCTGTTGCCCTTCCCATCCCCCACTTGTTGCTCTTCCCTTGCCCCCCACCCACTGCCTTGCGTGCTGCCCCACCTGTCCTGTGCTCAGTGGGACGTGCCTCCCCACATGTCCCGTGCTGAGCACGCCCGGCTGGTGTGTATCCCTAGGAGGTGCTGAGCAAAGACACTCTGGAGCAGCTGCTGCAGAGCCAGAGGGAGTGGGAGCAGAGTGAGCAGGGCCGCCTGTGCCACCCCGTGGGCAGCCAGGGAAGGATGAGGAGCCGAAAGGAGGCACTGGTGGCCTGGCTGGTGATGAGCAGCCCAGCAGGTGTGGCAGGTGAGACTGCGGGGTCACATGACCCTACTTGCGCTGCTGCTGCCTGGCCCTGTGCCACCTCCCCAGACACCCCAAAGCACAGTCCATGTACCCTTCCCGCCTCCCCGTGCTGACGCCGCACCCTCCTGCCTGCCCAGGGCAGGCCCCCCCCCAGCGTGCCGCAGTCTGTGTCCTCCCTGGGGTGGGCTCTGGCAGGGCCAGACACACTGCCCTGCCCTGCAGTGTCTGCGGGTGATGTGCGGCACTGCCGTGGCTGGGTGCTCACACTCCCGTCTCGGCAGATCCTGTTCCCGCCTGCGCTGACACGCCACGTTCCCTGCGGCCTGCAGCGCAGCACAGATCACCGGTATGGCCCTGACCCACTTCGAGGGCTGCCTGGGCCTCATCAGTCAGGACCCTGCACTTTCTCCTGAGCAGCTCCGCGCTGCTCTGGGCAAAGCTAAGCAGGTGAGAGACGAGCAGGCAGCCGAGGTGGAGCGAGGTGGCCAGAGCCTGGCTGCAGCCGCTGGGGCCATGGGCAGGCTGACAGTGGTACCTGCTGAAGGGTGTGAGTGGGCAGGGAGTGGGGAGCTTTGAGGTTCCAAGCTCAGGGAGGCACAGAAGCATGTGGGGGTCCAGTCTCACTGAGTGGGGCAGTCAGCAGCGCCTGGGGCTGATCCTGGGAAAGGGGGAGCTGTGCTCTTGGGGGGTGAAGGGGGAGCTGTTCTCACAGGAAAGGGGCTGGGCTGGGGGGTGGGGAAGGGAGAGACATGCTGGCGGGGGGGAGGAAGGGGGAGCCGTGTGCGTAGGAGGGAAGCGGGGGCTGTGCTGGGTAGAGCCATGCTCACAGAGGATGTGGGAGCTGTGCTCATGGGGAGTCAGGGGAGCCAGGATCAGCAGGGGAGGGGCACCCTGCTCGCTACGTGCTGTCCTTCATGCCATGCAGCTGTTTGGAGCTGCCCGGCCCATGCAGCCAGTTCATGTCCTGCAGCTGGGCCTGCTGGCCACCCAGCTGAGCGAGAAGGAGCTGCAGCAGCTGGAGCTCTCCAACTGGGGGGCTCTCTCTGTCCTGGGGGCCCTGGAAGGCTGGACAGCAAGACAGGTGAGGCTCAGTGCGTGCCCCTGGGCCATGGCAAGCAGCCCAGCCCCTGTCCCTCAGCAGCCCCTGGCCCCACCTTGGCTCATGGAGAGTGAGCTGGAGCCAAGCAGTGCTGCCTGCAGAGTGTGGGTCTGGCTGTGGGCCAGGGGGCTGTGCTGGGCCACACTGACCATGGCGGTTCTCCCCTCAGACGAGAGCAACAGTCTCCAGCTTTCTGCGCCAGAGCAGGCTGAGTGTGCAGGGCCTGCCGCTCCCAGAGCTGGCTGCCCTCGGGCACCTCCTGTGTGGTCTCCATGCTGATGAGATGCGGATGCTGAACAGCAAGGAGCTCAGGTATGGGACTGGGGCAGCAGCCGGGGAGGGAATGTGCCAGGGCACCCTTGGGAGCCGGCGTTCAGAGTCCCAGCCACAGGAGCTTGTGGCACTCTGAATCCAGCAGCCACGGAACAAGAGGCGATTGGGGGTTGCTACTGATGGGGCGTGTGGTGGCCCAGGGCTCCAGCACCAGCCTGGGGGCACTTGTTGAGGGTGGTGCTGGGTGTCATCCATGGCAGGTTGTGTGCCACACCTGTCTCAGCTGGCCATTGGTGGGTGATGGAGGTTGTGAGTCTGGGGGGTTGAGCGTGACCTGAGCTGTGATCCCATCTCCCACAGCCAGGCTGCCCTGTTCCTGGGTTCCCTGAAGCTCAGCTGCTCAGAGAAGCAGCTAGAGGTGCTGGCGGAGCTGCTGATGGACCACTCAGCATTTGGTCCTGTAAGCAGCTGGGGCCCTGAAATCTTCATGGAGATTGGAACACTGGTGGGTGAGCAGGGCCAGGCAGTGGGGCTCTGGGGAAAGCAGTGGTAGGCCAGGACCAAGGGGACATTGCAGCAGAAGAGTGCGACAATGGGCCTTATGCTCTGAACCAGTTGGCAAGTGCCATGCAACTCCCAGCATCCCCTACGTGTAAGAGCAGCACAGGCCAGAGCCACAGACCAACGAGCCGGGAACCCCAGCCCCCTGCATCTGCTCAGCCCTGTGGGCCCACGTGCCTGGAACCACTCCCCCCTCCCGGCCCCTGCATCCGCTCAACCCCCTGGGCCTATGTGCCTGGAACCCCCTCTGGCCACTGCATCCACTCAACCCCCTGGGCCTACGTCCCTGGAACTGCTCCCCCTCCTGGCCCCTGCATCCGCTCAACCCCCTGGGCCTACGTCCCTGGAACTGCTCCCCCTCCCGGCCCCTGCATCCACTCAGCCCGCTGGGCCCATGTGCCTGGAACCCCCCCAGCCCCTGCATCCACTCAGCCCACTGGGCCCATGTGCCTGGGACCCCCTCTGGCCCCTGCATCTGCTCAGCCCCCTGGGCCCATGTGCCTGGGACCCCCTCTGGCCACTGCATCTGCTCGTCCCCCTGGGCCCATGTGCCTGGAACCCCCCTGGCCCTGCATCTGCTCATCCCCCTGGGCCCATGTGCCTGGAAACCCCCTGGCCCTGCATCTGCTCATCCCCCTGGGCCTATGTGCCTGGAACCCCCCTGGCCCTGCATCTGCTCAGCCCCCTGGGCCCATGTGCCTGGAACCCCACTGGCCCTGCATCTGCTCAGCCCCCTGGCCCTGCATCTGCTCATCCCCCTGGGCCCATGTGCCTGGGACCCCCTCTGGCCACTGCATCTGCTCAGCCCCCTGGGCCCATGTGCCTGGAACCCCCCTGGCCCTGCATCTGCTCAGCCCCCTGGGCCCATGTGCCTGGAAGCCCTGGTGGCAGTTTGCTGGGGAAGGAGAGGCGGCTCAGTTGCAGGTTTTGCCCTGGCCCCCGACCCCTGTGTGGCCCCACCCAATGCCAGCACACTGGCTGAGTGCTCTGGGCCCCCTAGCTCAGTCCCACCTGGGTTAGTCTCTGGTGCGCAGCTCCCTTTGGGAGGAGAAGTGAGGTGCTGTAACCAGCCCTGCACTGGGTCTCTCCCTAGCTGGGCTCCAGGGTATTGCCCTGTCTGCGCTCATCCCAGAGCACATCCAAGCGCTGACCCCGTTGGGCATCACGATGATACCAGCACCCAAATTTGCTGTAAGTCACAGCCCTGCTTGTGCCCCCAAGGCCAGTGTCATTGGTCACAGAGCCACATTCTGCCTGGAGCAAAGGAGCTGAGCTTGAGGAGCTGAAGGTTGGGACCTGCCCATGAACAGAGCATAGGGGGCAGGGGGTGGGATCCCTGTGGGCAGAACATGGGGGTGGGGAATCCCTGTGGGCAGAGCATGGGGGGGACGGAAGGGTGGGATTCCTGTGGGCAGAGCATGGGGGGTGGGGGATCCCTGTGGGCAGAACATGGGGGTGGGGAATCCCTGTGGGCAGAGCATTGGGGGGGACGGAAGGGTGGGATTCCTGTGGGCAGAGCATGGGGGGGGGCGGAAGGGTGGGATCCCTGTGGGCAGAGCATGGGGGGGGCGGAAGGGTGGGATCCCTGTGGGCAGAGCATGGGGGGGGACAGAAGGGTGGGATCCCTGTGGGCAGGGCAGTGGGGCAGGGGATCTCTGTGGGCAGAGCATGGGGGGTGGAAGGGTGGGATCCCTGTGGGCAGGGCAGTGGGGCAGGGGATCTCTGTGGGCAGAGCATGGGGGGTGGAAGGGTGGGATCTCTGTGGGCAGAGCATGGGGGGTGGAAGGGTGGGATCCCTGTGGGCAGGGCAGTGGGGCAGGGGATCTCTGTGGGCAGAGCATGGGGGGTGGAAGGGTGGGATCCCTGTGGGCAGAGCATGGGGTGTGGAAGGGTGGGATTCCTGTGGGCAGAGCATGGGGGGTGGAAGGGTGGGATCCCTGTGGGCAGGGCAGTGGGGCAGGGGATCTCTGTGGGCAGAGCATGGGGGGTGGAAGGGTGGGATCTCTGTGGGCAGAGCATGGGGGGTGGAAGGGTGGGATCCCTGTGGGCAGGGCAGTGGGGCAGGGGATCTCTGTGGGCAGAGCATGGGGGGTGGAAGGGTGGGATCCCTGTGGGCAGGGCAGTGGGGCAGGGGATCTCTGTGGGCAGAGCATGGGGGGTGGAAGGGTGGGATCCCTGTGGGCAGAGCATGGGGGGTGGAAGGGTGGGATCCCTGTGGGCAGGGCAGTGGGGCAGGGGATCTCTGTGGGCAGAGCATGGGGGGTGGAAGGGTGGGATCTCTGTGGGCAGAGCATGGGGGGTGGAAGGGTGGGATCCCTGTGGGCAGGGCAGTGGGGCAGGGGATCTCTGTGGGCAGAGCATGGGGGGTGGAAGGGTGGGATCTCTGTGGGCAGAGCATGGGGGTGGAAGGGTGGGATCCCTGTGGGCAGGGCAGTGGGGCAGGGGATCTCTGTGGGCAGAGCATGGGGGGTGGAAGGGTGGGATCCCTGTGGGCAGGGCAGTGGGGCAGGGGATCTCTGTGGGCAGAGCATGGGGGGTGGAAGGGTGGGATCCCTGTGGGCAGAGCATGGGGGGTGGAAGGGTGGGATCCCTGTGGGCAGAGCATGGGGGACAGAAGGGTGGGATCCCTGTGGGCAGGGCAGTGGGGCAGGGGATCTCTGTGGGCAGAGCATGGGGGGGTGGATGGGTGGGATCCCTGTGGGCAGAGTAATGGGGGATGGGGATTCCTGTGGGCAGAGCATGGGGGGTGGAAGGGTGGGATCCCCCCCATGGGCAGAAGTTGCAGGCAGAGTGTAAGTGCAGGGGTGGGGTAGCCCTGGGGCAGTGTTGATGGCCCAGCAAGTCTCCTGTGCTAGGCATGCTGTAATCTGTTCCCCCCAATCCCAGGTGGTGTTCAGCCCAGTCCAGCTGCTGGTCTTCACCAGTGCCCAGGCCTCAGCCGTGACGCCCCAGCAGCGCATGCTGCTCAGCACCAGGCAAAGGCGAGCAGTGCACAGTGCCCAGTATGAGGGGGAGGTCGCCCAGGATGGCAGGGGTGAGAGTTCAGCTCCCAGTCCCCTTCCCCCCACCCTCCAAACCTATCTGAGTCCCAGGTAGATCACAAAGGGCAGCAAAGGGAACTCACAGACCTGGGTGAGTGGGCAGCAAAGAGGCAGATGAAATTCGCTGCTGAGAAATGCAAAGTGACGCCCATTGGAAAACATCGTCCCAGTGCCACGTATGGGTGAGGGGTGGAACCAGCTGTCTCCCGTTGGAGGAGAGATCTGGGAGGCACTGGGGAGAGTTCTCTGAAAGCATCCTCCCAATGCGAGGGCAGGAGCCTGGACTTGATGACCCTGCGGTCTCTTCCAGTTCTAGCGCTCTAGGATTCTGTGAATGTGCAGCAGCAGCCAAAAATGTGAATAAGCCAGTGGGAATTGTTAAGAAAGGACTAGAGAATCATATTGCTGCTATATGAGTCCATGGTACACCCACATCTTGACTACTGCCTGCAGATGTGGTTGCCATGTCTCTCTCTATGTATATATATACATGAAGAAAAAGGTTCAGGAAAGGGTAACAGAAATGATTAGGGATGGAATGGCTGTCATTGGAGGAGAGATTAATAAAACTGAGACTGTCGCCTTGGCAAAGAGACAACTGGAGAGAGAATACAGTAGAGGTCTATAAAATCCTGATGTGGAAAAGGTAAATGGGGAACTGTTATTACTCCTCATAACACAAGTGCTAGAAGTCACCATCTGTAAAAGGCAGCAGAGTATAAAACACATGAAAGAAAGTAATTTTCACAGAACACACAGCCTGTGGAACTCACTGCCACAGGACGTTGTAACTAGGTACAGGACTATAACTAGCTACATCCAGGGAGGTTAGGTCTACCAGTGCCTATTCACCAGGTTGGACAGGCACGGTGTCCCTAGCCTCTGTCTGTCAGAAGCTGGGAACGGGCAATGGAGTGAATCACCTGATGATTCCCTGCTCGGTTCTTGCCTCTGGGGCACCTGGCACTGGCTGCTGTTGGAAGACGGGACACGCAGCTGGGTGGACCGTCAGTCTGACCCAGTCTGGCCATTCTTAGTTTTCTTCTCTTATTATTTCCAACCCAGCCTGCAACTTTCTCCTGGAGTTATCTGCCGAGCCCTGCATGCTACTGTTACTGCCTTGGCATGCTTCGTTCCCTACCGTGTGCTCTCAGCTGCACTGTGACAGGCTGGGCACTTACCTACCCTCCGGAACGGCGCAGCAGCACCTGCTGGCTGGCCTCAGGGGCACAAGTGCTATGCAGGCCCTGGATGGCCAGTGATTGCGTGGCTGGGCATTTGCCCTGGGAGTCACCCTTCACTGCAGGACTGGGCTCATCCTCGCTGAAGTCGTTGTCTAGCCCTTTAAGGGTAGGGAAAATGGAGTCCATGGCATGTCTGCCCCACAGCCCCTGGCAGCAGCCCCCATGACACTGTCCACTCCCACAGTGCCTGGCCCCAGCCCACCTGGGGTCGGCCTGCTTCACAGTGCCTGGCACCATCCCCCATGGCACTGTCACTCCCAGGCCAGGCGGGGGCGGCTGATGGCCCTGGGAGTGGCACTGGGGCCTGGAGCAGCACACAGCCAGGGGCTCTGAGAGATGCAGATGTGCTAACAGCTCCTTTCTCTCCTGCAGGCAGGAATCACGCCTGGCCTCGTCCCGGCCCCAGCACCCTGGTACTGCTCTGCCTGGTGTACAGCTTTGGGTGAGAGCTACTGGCTGTGGCTGGGACCGATGTCTATAATAAACCCTGTAGCCTGCTGCCAGCTGTGCTCACTGGTCCTGCTGTGGGACCACAGCTGCTGTTGGGTGGGGAGACACTGGCCCCTGCCACTGGCCCAGCCAGTGAGGAGGGGCTGGTGCGTATCCTCTCTGTGAGTGAGGAGCCTGGCGAGGGCAGTGCTCCCAGCCCAGCAAGCTCTTTGGAGCCTCTTTGCTCTTGGCTCCGGAGGCCCCACTGAGGGACTCCTGTGGGGAGGCAGCTGCAGGGTCCAGGCCTGGGATCTCTCTCCTCGAGCAGGGCCAGGAAAGAGCTCAGTGTGTCCCATGGGGGGCCAAGGGCCCTGTACAGCTGAGAAGGGATTCCCCAGTGGGTGTGGGACTAAGAACCAGCCAGAGCCAGGGTGACAGCAGCAGAAGTTTATGGAGCCTGGTACAGTGCAGTGTGGGTAACACAAGGCTCAATAGGACTGGGCAAGCTACAGGAAGAGAGGCTGTAGGCCTGGGGCCCATCTGGGCTGAGGTCGGGCTCAGTGCCTGAACTGAGACACGGGTGAGGGGATGCGGATGTCCTGGCCCTTCTCCAGCCGCCGCTCACAGTCGATCAGGTAGTTCACTCCATCGATCACCAGCTGCACCAGCTCCACCTGAGTCAGGAGCATAGAGAGACCCTGTCAGCCCTTGGTCGCAGCCAGGAACCGTCTGTGTGTGCCCCACAGGGCCTCCTGGGTGGTCCTCCCCGGGCAGGGCCTGGCTCCCACAACGCGCTGGGCAGGCAGCAATGCTGCTGTCTGGGACAGCCTAGGCTGTGCTAATGCCAGCTGGCTCCTGGAGCTCAGCCTAACCCCCAGGCACGCCAGCCCCAGGCCAGACAGCAGCACAGCACCCTCTCTCCTTCACTACCTTCTGCTTGGCCTTAGCTGTCGCCCAGGAGCTCCATGCTTCCCTCAGCTGGCGAGGCTTCAGCTTGCCCCCATGCCCGCAGTGCACGTACAGCATGCATGCCGGGAGTGCTTGCATTCTGCACCCCCATGCTGGCATTGGCCCCCTGTGCCCAGCTGGGCCAGAACGCCGACCCAGGCGGGTACCTCAGACTTCCCCAGGCGATCCAGATTGGAGATGTCAAAGATGCTGCCGGTGGCGGCTGTGTCCACCCCGCCAGTCCCACGCTTTTGCAGCCGCAGATTCTCCAGGATCTTGGTGAATCGGCTGTCCTGGAGAGGCAGAGATGCATTGGGTCAGGGGAGACCAGTTGAGGAGGGTGGGTCTGGGGCCTTGGGAGCTTGGCTCCTGGGGAGGCTGCCAGGCATGGGTGTGGGGGGGATGTAGCCAGAGAGAGTGAGGAGTCTCTTCCCCATAGGGCCCTTGGATGCAGCTGTGGGAGAGCACAGGGAGCTGATGCCCTGCCACAGGGATGGTCCCAGAGCGGGGATGTGATCTGGGCTGGGGCTGGGCCCAGGCCACCTCTCATCTGTGTCACCCAGAGCTAACTGCAGCTCCTGGCCACTGGCTATGCCAGTCCCCTGACTTTGCGAGGTGGCCCATGTCCCAGTTGTTCTGAGAGCTCTGTGAGGTCTGGCCGGTCTCCAGGCTCAGCCCAGCTCCCATGGCTACAGTGGTACCTTGCTGAGCAGCGGCAGTTTGATGTGGACCCCAGCGCGCAGCCCAGTGCCTAGGTTGGATGGACATGTTAGGATGTAGCCCAGCCTCTCGTTCCACATGAACTCCCAGCCCCGTTCTTGGATTAGTTTCTCCACCTGCAACCCAAGGAAATGGGCCAGATCAGCCTCGCATTCAGCTCTCCCCAGCACCACCCCAGCAACACCTGGACCATCTGTAGTTCCCACAGCAAGTCACTGACACTGGTGGAGTGAGCTGGGCCTACCCGCAAGGGGACCATTCCGTTGCACACAACAGAAAAGCCAGGTGGGGATGGCTGCTGGCTTTGGGAGAGCTGGGCCGGGGGAGCTGACGGCCCTGGGAGAGCTGCGCAGGGGCAGCTGATGGCCCTGAGAGAGCCGGGGAGGGTGGCGGATGGCTCAGGGAGAGCCGGGCGGGGGTGGCTGATGGCTCTGGAGAGCCGGGGGGGCAGCTCTGGGAGAGCCGGGTGGGGGTGGCTGATGGCTCTGAGAGAGCCGGGCAGGGGTGGCTGATGGCTCTGGAGAGCCGGGGGGGCGGCTCTGGGAGAGCCGGGCGGGGGTGGCTGATGGCTCTGGAGAGCCGGGGGGGCGGCTCTGAGAGAGCCGGGCGGGGGTGGCTGATGGCTCAGGGAGAGCCGGGCGGGGGTGGCTGATGGCTCTGGAGAGCCGGGGGGGCAGCTCTGAGAGAGCCGGGCGGGGGTGGCTGATGGCTCTGGAGAGCCGGTGGGGCGGCTCTGGGAGAGCCGGGCGGGGGTGGCTGATGGCTCTGGAGAGCCGGGTGGGGCGGCTCTGAGAGAGCCGGGCAGGGGTGGCTGATGGCTCTGGAGAGCCGGGGGGGCGGCTCTGAGAGAGCCGGGCGGGGGTGGCTGATGGCTCTGGAGAGCTAGGGGGGCGGCTCTGAGAGAGCCGGGCGGGGGTGGCTGATGGCTCTGGAGAGCTAGGGGGGCGGCTCTGAGAGAGCCGGGCGGGGGTGGCTGATGGCTCTGGAGAGCCGGGGGGGCAGCTCTGAGAGAGCCGGGCGGGGGTGGCTGATGGCTCTGGAGAGCCGGGTGGGGCGGCTCTGGGAGAGCCGGGCGGGGGTGGCTCACAGCTCAGGGACAGCTGGGTGGGGGCGGCTCAGGGAGAGCCGGGGGTGTGGCTCACGGCTCAGAGAGAGAGAGAGAGAGAGACGGCTCTGGGATGGCCCTGGTGCTGCCCTGCTCTCACCTCCTTCAGGCCCCTACAGAACCGCTCAAAGACCCGCTTCATGTTGCCGCCCTTCTCCATGGAAATGAGGCGGGTATGATCCTCCTCGTTTATCCAGATCAGGAAGGTCTTCTCGTGATTGTGCCTGGGGAAGAGGACGGCACATCAATGCCTGGAGCCCACAGCTGGGCCAGGCAGTTGCTGGGTGGCCCACAGGGAGGGGGTCCCCAGGAGAGATCAGCCCTTGTGATGGGCTCACGGCAGGAGGCTCTTGGGCCATTTCTGGGTGGAGAGCGCTGATCCAGCCCTGGGGAGCAGTCAGGTCCCAGCAGCTTGCATAAAGCCTGCCTCTGACCAGGAGGTGAGCTTGGGTCCTGCCCTTGCTGGCCCAGGGCCAACTACCCACCAGCAGCTGTAGCCAGAGTCCTGACAGCTACCCTGCAGCTAGCTTGTCCCACCCCAGTCAGCAGGCTCAGGCCAGGCAGGGGTCTGAGTGCAGAGCACATACCCGAAGGCAGCAGGTCTCAAGCAGGCGCCAGTGCATGTGTTGGTGGTCCCAGCCCAGCGTGGGTGGAGGGCCTGGGCAGGCAATGCAGCAGCCTGTCCCTGCAGCGCCCAGTGAGCGCTCCTGGGCCTGACACCTGCTGCTTTGGGATCTGCGCTGGCACTTTGCAGCCTCTGGGGACACGAGGGGTCGATACAGGCGGTGCCAGAGGCGGCTCGTGGCCTTGGAGGTAGTTATGTTGTTCGGATGCTGGGGCCCCCCAAGGCATGGGGAGCCTGGGATGCCACAGGCAGCCAGTGCCCCCCACCTTCCCTGGAGCGGGATCTTGCTGAAGGGCTGAGGAAGGCAGCGACAGAGATGGGTTTGTCAGCAAAAGCTGGTACCTGCACTGAAAACTGGCTGTGAGACCCCGGGGCGGAGCCGTCCCATCCAGAGGGTGAACCGGGGCAACCTCCCCAGGCCCTGCACTTTGGGGATCCCCGCAGTGGCCGCCCCAGCTGCCCCATGGACGGGAGCGGGGAGGATTACCTGGGGCAGGGAGCACCGGCCCCCACACTCACCATGTGGGCGGCAGGCTGCACTGCTGTGCCGCCCCTCCCAGCCTCCTGCGCTGCACATCCCTGTGGCAGTGGCACGTGGCCTCCACTGCCGCCGCCTGCCAAGCAGTGAGGCTCCGAGGGCCCATCAGGCCCAGCGCTGCAGCACTGCCCGTGTGGCGCACGGCTGGCGAGGCAAGTCCTGCTGCTGCGGCTGCGCCCGGACTCGGGTAACCCCTAGCTTGGTTGGGCAGGGAGTGATGTGGGGGTGGAGGGGGCACCAGCAGGGCCAGCAGCGTGGGGCGGTTGCCCCCAGGCTCTGCTCCAGGAGCCCTGGGGGGGAGTTGCCCCAGTCTCTGCCCCCTCTGGGGCTGCCCTGCTTGCTGGCTCAGGGCTCCGGGGGGATACAGGCTCTGCCCTCCGCTGCGCTGGGGTTTGGCCCCTGCAGCACAGAAGGCGGAGGTTTTCCTCGGGGGAAAGCGTGTGCTGTGCAGAGGCAGGGCTGCAAGGTGGGCGCAGGCATGGGAGCCGCGTGCGGGAGGCAAGCTGGTCTGCATCTGCTGCTTGCTGAGTGTAACTGTGTAACATACATGGAGGTCCCAGGACTCTAGGTCACACTCACAGCCTGGGGGGGCTCTGCAGAGGTGGGGTCACGGTGGCCAGCCTGTGCCCTGACGGGCGGCATAGAGGGGCAGACCTCAGCTAGGAGGAGCGAGGGTTTTACCATCTGAACCCAGCGCACTGGAATCCTGCCCAGTCTGGTGCCCGCAGTCCAAGACGGATGCTGCTCAGCTGGAGGAACGGGTAACTGGCCTGACCATCGTGTGCGTGGCAACACTGATGGCCTGTGCGCAGTTCTGGGTGGTCTCGCTGGTGGTGAAGGCAGAGCACAGGAGCGCATGGGGGGAGCATTTGAACTGGGCCTGTGCAGGAGCCAGGAAAGGTGGTGCTCCAAGCCGTGGGATGGGCACTGGATGGGCCTGGTGTGCCGGTGGAGGACGTGTGGTTACGGGAAGTGGCCCTAGAGGGATGTGGCTATAGGGTGAGGGGTGCAGGTGTGGTACTGTGCCAGGAGCCTTAACGGTACGCTGCCCAGCCCCTCTGCCCACAGGCTGCCCACGCTTAGCTGCCCAGGTGAAAGCAGTGACTCCATACCAGATTCCTCGGGCATCAGGCCAGTCCCGGGCCATTCCTGCTGCTGTCAGTAAGGGAGAGACGGGCTTGTCGAAGAGGAAATGATCCTGGGGAAGGAGATGGGGCATGAGCCAGAGGCCCACAAGTGCTGTTCCCAGGAGCTAGGGGTTTCCTCCCTTCTGTGCCCCCCGGGTCAGGTCCCCCAGTGCAGGGCAGGCCTGGCTGCTGGTGGGGCCTGCAAGCTGCGCTCTGGGAGCAGGGAATGGCAGGACAAGCTGTGCTTTAACCAGTGGACAGGGCCTGTCACCTGGGCTCCCCATCTTAGCGTCCGGAGCTAGAACTGCTCTGCAGCCCAGAAGTCTACAGCTGGCGCTGCCCAGAACTGCCCAAGGGTGCCTGCCTTGCCCCAGGCCCAGCAGCTGCAGGACCCAGCAAGATGTTGGCAGACCCCGGTGCCAGTCCCCTGCCTGACCTTGGGAGCTGCCCGGGGAGAGACAGGCAAGTGCCAGGGGAGGTGCTGGCTGAGTGTCTGTGGCCCTTGGTGCTAAGCAGCGTGGCTGTGCTCTGCCTCTGCAGCCAGCCAGCCAGCGCGGCCTGCAGCCGTGCCCAGCCCTGTTGGGGCAGCAGGTACTCATGCAGCCTGCTGAGGACTCATGCCCGAAGGGCAGCCTGAGGGGCAGCAGCAGGAAGAGCTTGACGAGCAGGTGGATGAGGGGCAATGAGGGGGTGACAGGGAGAAGGGCAGAAGCTGAGCTGTTCTCGGCTCCTAGCAGCCCAGTGGCTGGTCCTGGTCCTGGCCCTGCCCCACCATCCTCGCTGCCCCTCAGCACCACATGGTGGCCCTCAGCCCCACTGGGTCACTCACATCAATGAGTTGCTGCTGCTCCTTCTCAGTCATATCACTGAGGCGATAGTACCGGCCGGCCAGGTCTCCTGTCAGGCCACTCAGGGCATCCACAGTTACCTTTTCGACCTCTCTCCGCTCCGCGCGGGTGCAGGCAGGGGGCAGGCTGAGCCCACGGATGCTGCGCCCTGTCCGGACACGCGATGACAGCACGTAGCGCTCATCAAAGTAGCCAGACTTAATCTGGGGATGGGAATGGGTGGACATGAGAGCCCTGAAATGGTGGCAGGCCTAAGGCATCAGCCAGGGGCAGAAATGGGGGGGCGGGAAGCCAGTTCCGTCCCTTTTCCCCTCTTTCGCAGCCCAGTAATGACTAACCTGGCCCCTCTCAGGGCCCAGGGTATGTGGTGGGAAAGGTGCCAGGGAGTCCAATGGAGAAGGCTGCATGCTGGTTTCATCTCACTGCCGCCTTCTGCAGTGCAAACCGAGCTGTCCCTGGTGCCTCTGAGCCAGTGAATGGCTGTCTGACTGTGACTGTTGATTTCCTTGTCCGTGACGTAACGGTAGCACCTGGAGTCGGGACAACTGTCCCATGTCTGTCAAGCACCTGTGTACCCCTGCCCAGACTTGTCCAAAGCACACCCTTGCAGTGCGCACAGGCCATAGGCATTGCGGGTAAGTGCGTGCCCCGCATGAGACTATTGCTGCTCAGCTGTTGCTGGCTGCCAGTGGTACCTTACACAACGCCTGTTAGGTACTGGGGAGGTAGGGCACAAGGGAGCTGAGGACACTGCACTGCTCAGGACAGCTGACAATAGGGGTTCTGGCCCTCTGGCACATGGAGCCTCCGATGGCCACACCGTGTCCCCCAGGGTGTTACACACCTTACTGGCATCCAGGTCTGTGGGGTGTTTCATGGTCCGTGGGTTGTAACCATTGTGTCTCTCTTGAATCACGGGGTCAAAAAGGTCTGCAAACACCTGGAACAGCAACAGGGCAGGGATCAGAGTAGGGTAATGGGACGCAGGGGCTATCTGCCTTCTGGGGGACAAGGTGTGCTCCCCATTCTGTGCCTTGCTCAGCAGCACAGGGAAAGGGGAGATGTCCTGTTCCTGCAGCGCTGTCCTGCAGTTGGGGCTGTCCAGAGTACCCTTCTGTGCATCCCCTAGTGCTGAGCTCTCTGCCGCCCAACAGGTGTGTGGGCACTGCAGCCCGCTAGAGAGGCCAGTAGCAGCAGGGACTGCAGAGCAGGGCAAAGGCTAATGCACAGGGCACTGGCAAGCCAGGAGCCTACATGAGTTGGCAGCTGGTGCAGCAAAGCTCTGGCTGGGACAGCAACGAGAGAGGCAGCAAAACACTGGTCCCCCCCAGCAATGCCCCAAACGAACCCTCGCTTCATCCTCCCCACCTGAATGGCCAAACCACCCTGCCCAGCATTCAGGGGACACCTCCCAGCCGCTGCTGCTCCCCCTCCCCGTCCCGCCAAGGCTAACGTGCTGCAGCATCTGAGAGGCCTCGACAGCTGGTGTCCCTAAGGCTCAGGAGCTTAGACTGTAATGCAGCGGGTGGGGATGGTGTGGGGGTCACAGCGAAGGGGCCCTGGGCAGTGGGTGGGGATGTTATTGGGTCACAGTGAAGGGGCCCTGGGCAGTGGGTGGGGATGTTATTGGGTCACAGTGAAGGGGCCCTGGGCAGTGGGTGGGGATGTTATTGGGTCACAGTGAAGGGGCCCTGGGCAGTGGGAGGGGTTGTTATGGGGGTCACAGCGAAGGGGCCCTGGGCAGTGGGTGGGGATGCTATTGGGTCACAGTGAAGGGGCCCTGGGCAGTGGGTGGGGATGTTATGGGGTCACAGCGAAGGGGCCCTGGGCAGTGATGGGCGACTATGAGGTCACAGTTAAGGGGCCCTGGGCAGTGGGTGGGGATGTTATGGTGTCACAGTGAAGGGGCCCTGGGCAGTGGGTGGGGATGCTATGGGGTCACAGCGAAGGGGCCCTGGGCAGTAGGTGGGGATGTTATGGGGTCACAGTGAAGGGGCCCTGGGCAGTGGGTGGGGATGTTATGGGGTCACAGTGAAGGGGCCCTGGGCAGTGGGTGGGGATGTTATGGGGTCACGGTGAAGGGGCCCTGGGGAGTGATGGGGACTATGGGGTCTGTGATGGAGTGGGGGATACCTGCGTGTGTGTGTGTGTGTGTGTGTGTGTGTGTGGCTCACAGAGGGTGTGAGGCTCCTGCTGAGGGTAACCCTGACAACCAGGTAACACCTTTGTACTGCAGACAAAGGAGGAGGTGGAGCCTGAGGGGTCTGAATTGGAACTGGGAGTTGGAAACAGTTAGTCTGGGCTGAGGGAGAGAGAGACCAAGGAGGGGGCAAGGCCCCGGCTCTGGGGGCCCCTCGGGGCCTCCTCTCCCGAGCATGGATTGAACTGGCTGTCTCTGCCTGCTGTACTGACTCCTCTGTACGATGCTGTGTCCTGTCGGCTAATAAACCCGCTGTTTTCCTGCTGAGTGAGAGACTCTCCTGCCTGCGGACAGGGTGCAGAGCCTGGGGGACCCCAGAACCCCATCACACTGGTGTCAGAAGTGAGATGTTCTGCACCCCGAGGATGGAGCATCCAGTAGTAAGTGACGGGCGACATGGAAGAAGAAGAGGGGCCTGTGAGACCCAGGTGTGCTGACGGGCAGTGAGGTGCAGTTTCCCAAGGCGGAGGGGCCTGCGGCCAAACCCAAGCAACTGTGGTTGTGGTCCTCGAGAGGGGGTGTCACACCCGAGGAGGGGTACTCCTGGGAATCTGTTGGAGTAGGTCCCAGAAGGTGGAGGGGCCGAGAGCCCAACCCCCAGGAACAAGTGACCCCTGAGGAGGCTGACGCTGAATGAGTTTGTCCCGAGACAGGGTGCTCATGGTCCTTGAGAGCGGGTGTCACACTGAAGAAGGGGTTCCTCTGAGAGTCTGTTGGAGTCGGTCCCAGAGGGCAGAGGGGCCTACGGCCTAACCCCAGGGAGCTTGTGACCTGCAAGGAGCCTGGCACACTGAAGGGATTCTTCCAGGAATCGTGGGGTGCAGAGGGCATCAGCCTGAGAGCCTGCAACCACACTGAGCAACTCCGCTGTGAAGTGGCAGCACCTGGAAACCGAATCGAGATTAAAGGAGCTGAACAAGGCAGTGTGGATGTGCAGTGGCAGAGATGAGGGTTAAGGAAACTCCTGCAGAGGTGAGCCCGGATCAGGGCAGGGAACCCTGAACTGCATGGAGCTCTGAACCGAGTGGCCTGCCACAGCTCAAGGAGGGAAGGAGCGATTCCAACCCATCATCTACTAGTGGCCAAGACAGACCTGCGGAGAGTTTTCCAGGCCTGGGCCGAGGAAGGTGCCTGTGTGTCTGTGCAGGAAAGCAGCTAATCCACTGGGAATGGCAAGTTGTCTGTGAGAGAAGCTGCTTCACCTTCTGTGTGTGTGTGGAGACCAGCCGGGGAGCTGGGGCAGGGACAAAGGAGAGAGTGTCTCCCATTGTCTGTCTGTGTTGAACAGCAGCAGCAGCAGCCTGGGGAGAGAGCAGAGCCTGCGTTTGGAAAAGGTGCCAATGAGGAAACTAGCCCATTGTCTGAGGAAGATTCCCCAGCCTAGGGTGGCTGGAGAAGGATCCACCAGAAAAGAGCATTCCAGGTGTGTCTCTGAATCCAGCCATGGGGGCTGGAGCAGAGGGAATGGCTCTGGGATGGGCAGTGGTATCCCTGCTAAGGACACTGGTCCTTGGTGCAAGAAAAGTGCTTCTGCTTCTGGGAAAGTGAATCCTTTGCCTGAGCCTGTGGGGGCTCGAGATGGAGCCAAGATCCCAGAGCTGGATCTGAGGGCAGCTGAAGCCCAGATGGGAAGTGGGCCTACCTCTGTGTCTCTCAGGGGGGATGATGCTTTAACTTGGTCTAATCCAGTTAGGATCATCAGGGAATCCCAGAGACCAGACGATTCTGGTACTTGTTCTTTGCCTGATGCTGAGGTGTTACTGGGAGGGGGTGAGAGGACTCTGTCCTACCAGAGTCATCCTCTCACCAGGACACAAGAACAGACGGGCAATGGAGTTACGCTGACTGATGAAGATAAAGGAGCTGGTAGCAGAAGGGAGGAAAGGGACCCTAACCTTCTGTCCGGTGGTACTGGCTGTCTGCCTGGAGGGGGATTACATGGGAATCTGCCTGATGGGCCAGAAGTGATCCTGGGTGTAGGTGAACCCCAGGAGCTGGTTGTGGCTCAAGGGAGCAGTGCCCCTGTGGAGCAAGACAGGGGTGAGTTGTTGTCTGGGGGAGCTCTTGAGGAAGAGAATTTCCCTGAAACTTTTCCTGACCCGTCTGTGGGGACTGCAGAAAATGGGAGTGAGGTGAAGGAGAATGAACAGGAAAGGTGCATGTCTGTAAGAGCCAGAGCCAGACCTTTGCCTGGGGAGAAGTTTGTTTCAGCTCCTGATAGCCAGGACCTGCTTGAGTGTGAAACCACTGGCTGTGCTCTGGAAGGGTCCAAAGCAGGCAGGGTAAAAGTTTCTCAGGAATTGGAAGTTGATGCAAGTAAAGTGAAAACTATCAGGTAGTGTGAGCAGCCCTGTGAGAACCAAGTAAAACAGCTGCAGTCAGTCTCTGTAGGATGCAGGAGAGCACCAGCAATTCCCCATCTCCAAATGGTGGAAACACTTATATTCTCATACTGGATTCGACTTCTGATTCCATGGGGAGGCAGTAGTTGGAGGTGGAAGGACAAAGGAGCTTTGGGCCTGGTGGGCCAGTAAGGGATAAACAGGGATTCCTTCATGTGGATTCTGCGTCTGGGACTCACAAAACAACTCTCAGAAAGCAGTTTGGTTTGCAAATTTCCAGGCTGGCTGGGAGGGGGCCGTCTCCCTGAGATCATCAATGGCCCAGCTCTTGTTAGAAGGGAGGGCACAGCCAGAGAGATCAAATTTCCACCCCAGGGGGCAAGGGAGAAGATTAGAACTTGATGGTGCTAAGAAAGGCCTCAGCCATTTATCCCCAAAATACCAGATTCTCAAGGATGTTGCACAAAGGTTGTGGTCTACCCAAAGAGCAACGTAAATGTGCAGTTGCAATGGGTTTGTTCTGTAACTCACACTGACTGCTGTAACCAAGGGGTGCTGCTACCAAAAGCTGTAGAATTGTACCATGTACTGAATGTTTGGAAAGAGCCATTTAACATGATGACATTGATGTAGAAGCATGAGTTGTATGTTGAAGGAGTCTGTAACTCTGAAATGTCACCATTGTTCCCTGTAACTAGTCTTGCAACCTCTCACATGAGGAGGAACATTCCAAACCTATTGTGTGGCATGGAAGGGGAAACTGAGGCACACAACCATTTTGGTGGTCTGGCTAAATGCCAAGGGTGGAAGCATTTGTACCTTCTTTTACTGGACTGTAGCTGAATTCCAAACATTGGCCGGAGCAGCTGTATGGACTGGTGGTCAAACAGGGCAGGGCCCAGACCAGAAAAGAACTATTTAATCTGTTGGTGCTGCAGCATCTGTATGGGCTCTGCCTGCCCGACTTGAGAACGTGGCTGATGGACCAGAGACAGAAGCAGGGAGACCAACCAACCTGAGGAAACTAAAGGGACTTGCCCGGCTGCATCACATGAAAAGGGCCAACACCAAGCTCCTGAGTTGGAGCCTCCCCAAGCAGGATTACAATGTGGAGGTGGTGCACATCAAGGTGAGCACTGAGGGGGCAGCCAATGCCCAATCACGAGGGGAGGGCCTCAAACTTCCCCAGGTCCCTGGCTGAGTGACCCCGCTCAGTTCGGTCTGGAAGGGGGGAGAGATGTGATGGAGTGGGGGATACCTGTGTGTGTGTGTGTGGCTCACAGAGGGTGTGGGGCCCCTGCTGAGGGTAACCCTGACAACCAGGTAACACCTTTGTACTGCAGACAAAGGAGGAGGTGGAGCCTGAGAGGTTTGAATTGGAACTGGGAGTTGAAAGCAGTGAGTCTGGGCTGAGGGAGAGAGAGACCAAGGAGGGGGCAAGGCCCCGGCTCTGGGGGCCCCTCGGGGCCTCCTCTCCCCAGCATGGATTGAACTGGCTGTCTCTGCCTGCTGTACTGACTCCTCTGTACGATGCTGTGTCCTGTCGGCTAATAAACCCGCTGTTTTCCTGCTGAGTGAGAGACTCTCCTGCCTGCGGACAGGGTGCAGAGCCTGGGGGACCCCAGAACCCCATCACAGGGTCACAGTGAAGGGGCCCTGGGCAGTGGGTGGGGATGTTATGGGGTCACAGTGGAGGGGCCCTGGGCAGTGATGGGGGACTATGGAGTCACAGTGAAGGGGCCCTGGGCAGTGGGTGGGGTTGTTATGAGGTCACAGTGAAGGAGCCCTGGGCAGTGGGTGGGGTTGTTATGGGGTCACAGTGAAGGGGCCCTGGGCAGTGGGTGGGGATGCTATGGGGTCACAGTGAAGGGGCCCTGGGGAGTGATGGGGACTGTGGGGTCACAGTGAAGCGGCCCTGGGCAGTGGGTGGGGATGTTATGGGGTCACAGTGAAGGGGCCCTGGGCAGTGATGGGGGACTATAGGGTCACAGTGAAGGGGCCCTGGGCAGTGGGTGGGGTTGTTATGGGGTCACAGTGAAGGGGCCCTGGGCAGTGGGTGGGGTTGTTATGGGGTCACAGTGAAGGAGCCCTGGGCAGTGGGTGGGGATGTTATGGGGTCACAGCGAAGGGTCCTGGGCAGTGGGTGGGGATGTTATGGGGTCACAGTGAAGGAGCCCTGGGGAGTGATGGGGGACTATGGGGTCACAGTGAAGGGGCCCTGGGCAGTGATGGTGGATTATGGAGTCACAGTGAAGGGGCCCTGGGCAGTGGGTGGGGATGTTATGGGGTCACAGTGAAGGGGCCCTGGGCAGTGATGGGGGACTATGGAGTCACAGTGAAGGGCCCCTGGGCAGTGGGTGGGGATGTTATGGGGTCACAGTGAAGGGCCCCTGGGCAGTGGGTGGGGATGCTATGGGATCACAGTGAAGGGGCCCTGGGCAGTGGGTGGGGATGTTATGGGGTCACAGTGAAGGGCCCCTGGGCAGTGGGTGGGGATGTTATGGGGTCACAGTGAAGGGGCCCTGGGCAGTGGGTGGGGATGTTATGGGGTCACAGTGAAGGGCCCCTGGGGAGTGATGGGGGACTATGGAGTCACAGTGAAGGGGCCCTGGGCGGTGGGTGGGGATGTTATGGGGTCACAGTGAAGGGGCCCTGGGCAGTGATGAGGGACTATGGGGTCACAGTGAAGGGGCCCTGGGCAGTGGGTGGGGATGTTATGGGGTCACAATGAAGGGGTCCCGGGCAGTGGGTGGGGATGTTATGGGGTCACAGCGAAGGGGCCCTGGGCAGTGGGTGGGGATGTTATGGGGTCACAGCGAAGGGGCCCTGGGCAGTGGGTGGGATTGTTATGGGGTCACAGCGAAGGGGTCCTGGGCAGTGGGTGGGGATGTTATGGGGTCACAGCGAAGGGGCCCTGGGCAGTGGGTGGGGATGTTATGGGGTCACAGTGAAGGGGCCCTGGGCAGTGGGTGGGGATGTTATGGGGTCACAGCGAAGGGGTCCTGGGCAGTGGGTGGGGATGTTATGGGGTCACAGTGAAGGGGCCCTGGGCAGTGGGTGGGGATGTTATGGGGTCACAGCGAAGGGGTCCTGGGCAGTGGGTGGGGATGTTATGGGGTCACAGTGAAGGGTTCCTGGGGGGTTATGCTGTTGTGTTGTCAGAGCTCTGATCAGTGGTAGGGGGTTGAGGGGTTGGAGTGTGGAGCCTTGCACAGTGTGTGGGCCCTGCATATGGGAGGGGTGTTGTGGGGGCTCTGTACAGTGAAGGGCGTAGCTGGCCCTGGGTTGGTGTGCAGGCCCTTGGGTGCTGGTGGGGAGTTACTGGGTTTAGTGGGTAGCGCCCTCCCATGCAGTGATGCTGCAGTGAGGGTGTGGTTACACAGTGGGGTCCCTGCAGGGATGGGGGTTCAACATTAGCGTTTCGTTTGGGTTGAATCAGTGGGGTTTGAACAATAGAATCACAGGCATGGAGGGACTGCCGGCATCTCAAAGGGTCTCGAGGCCAGCGCCCTGCTCTGAGGCAGAACCATTTGAACCCAGACCAGCCCTGACGAGGGTTTGTGCAACTGCCCTGAAAAACCTGCACACAGCCTCCCTCCCGAGCACAGCCAGCCTGCCCCAGAGCCCGGCGCTCAGAGAGGCAGGAACGGTTGCTAATAGGAAACCCACCACACAGGGCTGCTGCTTTGTCCTTCTGAGCTTCTCTTCCTTCCTGCCCAGCAAATGCAGCCCTAAGGAAGGGGCACAGCTGGCTTGGGACAGGCAATTGCACAGCGAGCCCTTCCAGGAGCCTGCCGCATGCTTGACTCTGGCCTGGACACAACAGCACCACTGCCACACGTCATACCTACCTCACAGAGCTGGAAGGGACCTCAGGAGGTCATGGGTCAGCCACCCCTGCCCAGCTCTCCCAGAGCCGTCAGCCGCCCCTGGGTTGGAATGGGCGTGGGGGCTAGGCCCTGTGAATGAAGGCAGCCAGGACTGCTTTGCTGGGGCTGCCGCTCCTGTGAAGCTGTCAGGGCAGCACCTGTGGGCTGTAAAGGCGCACGGAGCCTCAGCAATATGGGGAGCTGTGCGGAGCCCATGGGGAGGCAGAATCTGCTGACTGGAGCAGGGGCCAGATGGAGGGCCGAAGATTTGGCTCACACTGGAGCCAAAGGCTAAGCAGGTGTAAAGCCCTGGGAGCCTCTTGCTGACCCCTGCAGGGCTGGCAAGCAGCAGCTGAGGTGAGGGGCCATCCTGGGGAAGTGTTGCCCTAGCAGAGTGGGGCTGGGCTGGGGGGTCTGAAGGGTGGGGAGTCGCCCTAGCAGAGTGGGGTTGGGCTGGGGGGTCTGAAGGGTGGGGAGTCGCCCTAGCAGTGTGGGGTTGAGCTGGGGAGTCTGAAGGGTGGGGAGTCGCCCTAGCAGAGTGGGATTGGGCTGGGGGGTCTGAAGGGTGGGGAGTCGCCCTAGCAGAGTGGGGCTGGGCTGGGGGTCTGAAGGGTGGGGAGTCGCCCTAGCAGAGTGGGGCTGGGCTGTGGGGGGTTTGAAGGGTGGGGAGTCACCCTAGCACAGTGGGGTTGGGCTGTGGGGGGGTTTGAAGGGTGGGGAGTCGCCCTAGCACAGTGGGGTTGGGCTGGGGGTCTGAAGGGTGGGGAGTCGCCCTAGCACAGTGGGGTTGGGCTGGGGGGTCTGAAGGGTGGGGAGTCGCCCTAGCAGTGTGGGGTTGGGCTGGGGAGTCTGAAGGGTGGGGAGTCGCCCTAGCAGAGTGGGATTGGGCTGGGGGGTCTGAAGGGTGGGGAGTCGCCCTAGCAGACTGGGGCTGGGCTGTGGGGGGTTTGAAGGGTGGGGAGTCACCCTAGCACAGTGGGGTTGGGCTGGGGGTCTGAAGGGTGGGGAGTCGCCCTAGCAGAGTGGGGCTGGGCTGTGGGGGGTTTGAAGGGTAGGGAGTCACCCTAGCACAGTGGGGTTGGGCTGGGGGTCTGAAGGGTGGGGAGTCGCCCTAGCACAGTGGGGTTGGGCTGGGGGTTTGAAGGGTGGGGAGTCGCCCTAGCACAGTGGGGTTGGGCTATGGGGTCTCAAGGGTGGGGAGTCGCCCTAGCACAGTACGGTTGGGCTGGGGGGTCTGAAGGGTGGGGAGTCGCCCTAGCAGTGTGGGGTTGGGCTGGGGGGTCTGAAGGGTGGGGAGTCGCCCTAGCATAGTGGGGTTGGGCTGGGGGCTCTGAAGGGTGGGGAGTCGCCCTAGCAGAGTGGGGTTGGGCTGGGGGGTCTGAAGGGTGGGGAGTCGCCCTAGCAGAGTGGGGTTGGGCTGGGGGGTCTGAAGAGTGGGGAGTTGCCCTAGCAGAGTGGGGTTGGGCTGTGGGGGGGTTTGAAGGGTGGGGAGTCGCCCTAGCAGAGTGGGATTGGGCTGGGGAGCCGGAGGGGTGGGGAGTCGCCCTAGCAGAGTGGGGTTCGGCTGTGGGGGGGTTTGAATGGTGGGGAGTCGCCCTAGCAGAGTGGGGCTGGGCTGTGGGGGGCTTTGAAGGGTGGGGAGTCGCCCTAGCAGAGTGGGGTTGGGCTGGGGGGTCTGAAGGGTGGGGAGTCGCCCTAGCAGAATGGGGTTGGGCTGGGGGGTCTGAAGGGTGGGGAGTCGCCCTAGCAGAGTGGGGTTGGGCTGGGGGGTCTGAAGGGTGGGGAGTCGCCCTAGCAGAGTGGAGTTGGGCTGTGGGGGGGTTTGAAGGGTGGGGAGTCGCCCTAGCAGAGTGCGGTTGGGCTGTGGGGGGGTTTGAAGGGTGGGGAGTCGCCCTAGCATAGTGGGGTTGGGCTGGGGGGTCTGAAGGGTGTGGAGTCGCCCTAGCAGAGTGGGGCTGGGCTGGGGGGTCTGAAGGGTGGGGAGTCGCCCTAGCAGAGTGGGGTTGGGCTGGGGGGTCTGAAGGGTGGGGAGTCGCCCTAGCAGAGTGGGGCTGGGCTGGGGGGTTTGAAGGGTGGGGAGTCGCCCTAGCACAGTGGGGTTGGGCTCGGGGGTTTGAAGGGTGGGGAGTCGCAGTAGCAGAGTGGGGTTGGGATGTGGGGGGGTCTGAAGGGTGGGGAGTCGACCTAGCAGAGTGGGGTTGGGCTGGGGGGTTTGAAGGGTGGGGATTCGCCCTAGCAGAGTGGGGTTGGGCTGTGGGGGGGTCTGAAGGGTGGGGAGTCGCCCTAGCAGAGTGGGGTTCGGCTGTGTGGGGGTTTGAAGGGTGGGGAGTCGCCCTAGCACAGTGGGGTTGGGCTGTGGGGGGGTTTGAAGGGTGAGGAGTCGCCCTAGCAGAGTGCGGTTGGGCTGTGGGGGGGTTTGAAGGGTGGGGAGTCGCCCTAGCACAGTGCGGTTGTGCTGTGGGGTCTGAAGGGTGGGGAGTCGCCCTAGCAGAGTGGGGCTGGGCTGGGGGGTTTGAAGGGTGGGGAGTCGTCCTAGCAGAGTGGGGTTGGGCTGGGGGGTCTGAAGGGTGGGGAGTCGCCCTAGCAGAGTGGGGTTGGGCTGGGGGGTCTGAAGAGTGGGGAGTCACCCTAGCAGAGTGGGGTTGGGCTGGGGGGTCTGAAGGGTGGGGAGTCGCCCTAGCAGAGTGGGGTTGGGCTGGGGGGTGTGAAGGGTGGGGAGTCACCCTAGCAGTCTGGGGTCGGGCTGTGCGGTCTGAAGGGTGGGGAGTCGCCCTAGCAGAGTGGGGCTGGGCTGGGGGGTTTAAAGGGTGGGGAGTCGCCCTAGCAGAGTGGGGTTGGGCTGGGGGGTCTGAAGGGTGGGAAGTCGCCCTAGCATTGTGGGGTTCGGCTGTGGGGGGTCTGAAGGGTGGGGAGTCGCCCTAGCAGAGTGGGGTTGGGCTGTGGGGGGGTTTGAAGGGTGGGGAGTCGCCCTAGCAGAGTGGGGTTGGGCTGGGGGGTCTGAAGGGTGGGGAGTCGCCCTAGCAGAGTGGGGCTGGGCTGGGGGGTTTGAAGGGTGGGGAGTCGCCCTAGCACAGTGGGGTTGGGCTCGGGGGTTTGAAGGGTGGGGAGTCGCAGTAGCAGAGTGGGGTTGGGATGTGGGGGGGTCTGAAGGGTGGGGAGTCGACCTAGCAGAGTGGGGTTGGGCTGGGGGGTTTGAAGGGTGGGGATTCGCCCTAGCAGAGTGGGGTTGGGCTGTGGGGGGGTCTGAAGGGTGGGGAGTCGCCCTAGCAGAGTGGGGTTCGGCTGTGTGGGGGTTTGAAGGGTGGGGAGTCGCCCTAGCACAGTGGGGTTGGGCTGTGGGGGGGTTTGAAGGGTGAGGAGTCGCCCTAGCAGAGTGCGGTTGGGCTGTGGGGGGGTTTGAAGGGTGGGGAGTCGCCCTAGCACAGTGCGGTTGTGCTGTGGGGTCTGAAGGGTGGGGAGTCGCCCTAGCAGAGTGGGGCTGGGCTGGGGGGTTTGAAGGGTGGGGAGTCGTCCTAGCAGAGTGGGGTTGGGCTGGGGGGTCTGAAGGGTGGGGAGTCGCCCTAGCAGAGTGGGGTTGGGCTGGGGGGTCTGAAGAGTGGGGAGTCACCCTAGCAGAGTGGGGTTGGGCTGGGGGGTCTGAAGGGTGGGGAGTCGCCCTAGCAGAGTGGGGTTGGGCTGGGGGGTGTGAAGGGTGGGGAGTCACCCTAGCAGTCTGGGGTCGGGCTGTGCGGTCTGAAGGGTGGGGAGTCGCCCTAGCAGAGTGGGGCTGGGCTGGGGGGTTTAAAGGGTGGGGAGTCGCCCTAGCAGAGTGGGGTTGGGCTGGGGGGTCTGAAGGGTGGGAAGTCGCCCTAGCATTGTGGGGTTCGGCTGTGGGGGGTCTGAAGGGTGGGGAGTCGCCCTAGCAGAGTGGGGTTGGGCTGTGGGGGGGTTTGAAGGGTGGGGAGTCGCCCTAGCAGAGTGGGGTTGGGCTGGGGGGTCTGAAGGGTGGGGAGTCGCCCTAGCAGAGTGGGGCTGGGCTGGGGGGTTTGAAGGGTGGGGAGTCGCCCTAGCACAGTGGGGTTGGGCTCGGGGGTTTGAAGGGTGGGGAGTCGCAGTAGCAGAGTGGGGTTGGGATGTGGGGGGGTCTGAAGGGTGGGGAGTCGACCTAGCAGAGTGGGGTTGGGCTGGGGGGTTTGAAGGGTGGGGATTCGCCCTAGCAGAGTGGGGTTGGGCTGTGGGGGGGTCTGAAGGGTGGGGAGTCGCCCTAGCAGAGTGGGGTTCGGCTGTGTGGGGGTTTGAAGGGTGGGGAGTCGCCCTAGCACAGTGGGGTTGGGCTGTGGGGGGGTTTGAAGGGTGAGGAGTCGCCCTAGCAGAGTGCGGTTGGGCTGTGGGGGGGTTTGAAGGGTGGGGAGTCGCCCTAGCACAGTGCGGTTGTGCTGTGGGGTCTGAAGGGTGGGGAGTCGCCCTAGCAGAGTGGGGCTGGGCTGGGGGGTTTGAAGGGTGGGGAGTCGTCCTAGCAGAGTGGGGTTGGGCTGGGGGGTCTGAAGGGTGGGGAGTCGCCCTAGCAGAGTGGGGTTGGGCTGGGGGGTCTGAAGAGTGGGGAGTCACCCTAGCAGAGTGGGGTTGGGCTGGGGGGTCTGAAGGGTGGGGAGTCGCCCTAGCAGAGTGGGGTTGGGCTGGGGGGTGTGAAGGGTGGGGAGTCACCCTAGCAGTCTGGGGTCGGGCTGTGCGGTCTGAAGGGTGGGGAGTCGCCCTAGCAGAGTGGGGCTGGGCTGGGGGGTTTAAAGGGTGGGGAGTCGCCCTAGCAGAGTGGGGTTGGGCTGGGGGGTCTGAAGGGTGGGAAGTCGCCCTAGCATTGTGGGGTTCGGCTGTGGGGGGTCTGAAGGGTGGGGAGTCGCCCTAGCAGAGTGGGGTTGGGCTGTGGGGGGGTTTGAAGGGTGGGGAGTCGCCCTAGCAGAGTGGGGTTGGGCAGGGGATTCTGAAGGGTGGGGAGTCACCCTCGCAGAGTGGGGTTGGGCTGTGGGGGGTTTGAAGGGTGGGGAGTCGCCCTAGCAGAGTGGGGTTGGGCTGTGGGGTCTGAAGGGTGGGGAGTCACCCTAGCAGAGTGGGGTTGGGCTGTGGGGGGTTTGAAGGGTGGGGAGTCGCCCTAGGAGAGTGGGGTTGGGCTGTGGGGGGGGTCTGAAGGGTGGGGAGTCCCCCTAGCAGAGTGGGGTTGGGCTGTGGGGGGTTTGAAGGGTGGGGAGTCGCCCTAGCAGAGTGGGGTTGGGCTGTGGGGGGGGTCTGAAGGGTGGGGAGTCGCCCTAGCAGAGTGGGGTTCGGCTGGGGGGTCTGAAGGGTGGGGAGTCGCCCTAGCAGAATGGGGTTGGGCTGGGGGGTCTGAAGGGTGGGGAGTCGCCCTAGCAGAGTGGGGTTCGGCTGGGGGGTCTGAAGGGTGGGGAGTCGCCCTAGCAGTGTGGGGTTGGGCTGGGGGGGTCTGAAGGGTGGGGAGTCGCCCTAGCAGAGTGCGGTTGGGCTGTGGGGGGGTTTGAAGGGTGGGGAGTCGCGCTAGCATAGTGGGGTTGGGCTGGGGGGTCTGAAGGGTGTGGAGTTGCCCTAGCAGAGTGGGGCTGGGCTGTGGGGGGGTCTGAAGGGTGGGGAGTTGCCCTAGCAGAGTGGGGCTGGGCTGGGGGGTTTGAAGGGTGGGGAGTCGCCCTAGCAGAGTGGGGTTGGGCTGGGGGGTCTGAAGGGTGGGGAGTCGCCCTAGCAGAGTGGGGCTGGGCTGGGGGGTTTGAAGGGTGGGGAGTCGCCCTAGCACAGTGGGGTTGGGCTCGGGGGTTTGAAGGGTGGGGAGTCGCCGTAGCAGAGTGGGGTTGGGATGTGGGGCGGTCTGAAGGGTGGGGAGTCGCCCTAGCAGAGTGGGGTTGGGCTGGGGGGTTTGAAGGGTGGGGATTCGCCCTAGCAGAGTGGGGTTGGGCTGTGGGGGGGTCTGAAGGGTGGGGAGTCGCCCTAGCAGAGTGGGGTTCGGCTGTGTGGGGGTTTGAAGGGTGGGGAGTCGCCCTAGCACAGTGGGGTTGGGCTGTGGGGGGGTTTGAAGGGTGGGGAGTCGCCCTAGCAGTGTGGGGTTGGGCTGGGGGGTCTGAAGGGTGGGGAGTTGCCCTAGCAGAGTGCGGTTGGGCTGTGGGGGGGTTTGAAGGGTGGGGAGTCGCCCTAGCACAGTGCGGTTGTGCTGTGGGGTCTGAAGGGTGGGGAGTCGCCCTAGCAGAGTGGGGCTGGGCTGGGGGGTTTGAAGGGTGGGGAGTCGTCCTAGCAGAGTGGGGTTGGGCTGGGGGGTCTGAAGGGTGGGGAGTCGCCCTAGCAGAGTGGGGTTGGGCTGGGGGGTCTGAAGAGTGGGGAGTCACCCTAGCAGAGTGGGGTTGGGCTGGGGGGTCTGAAGGGTGGGGAGTCGCCCTAGCAGAGTGGGGTTGGGCTGGGGGGTGTGAAGGGTGGGGAGTCACCCTAGCACTGTGGGGTTGGGCTGTGGGGGGTTTGAAGGGTGGGGAGATGCCCTAGCAGAGTGGGGTTGGGCTGTGGGGGGTCTGAAGGGTGGGGAGTCGCCCTAGGAGAGTGAGGTTGGGCTGTGTGGGGGTTTGAAGGGTGGGGAGTCGCCCTAGCACAGTGGGGTTGGGCTGTGCGGGGGTTTGAAGGGTGGGAAGTCGCCCTAGCAGAGTGGAGTTGGGCTGTGGGGGGGTTTGAAGGGTGGGGAGTCGCCCTAGCAGAGTGGGGTTGGGCTGTGGGGGGTTTGAAGGGTGGGGAGTCGCCCTAGCAGAGTGGGGTTGGGCTGTGGGGGGGGTCTGAAGGGTGGGGAGTCGCCCTAGCAGAGTGGGGTTGGGCTGGGGGGTTTGAAGGGTGGGGAGTCGCCCTAGCACAGTGGGGTTGGGCTGGGGGGTTTGAAGGGTGGGGAGTCGCCCTAGCAGAGTGGGGTTGGGCTGTGGGGGGGTCTGAAGGGTGGGGAGTCGCCCTAGCAGAGTGGGGTTGGGCTGGGGGGTTTGAAGGGTGGGGAGTCACCCTAGCAGAGTGGGGTTGAGCTGGGGGTTTTGAAGGGTGGGGAGTCGCCCTCGCAGAGTGGGGTTGGGCTGGGGGGTTTGAAGGGTGGGGAGTCGCCGTAGCGCAGTGGGGTTGGGATGTGGGGGGGTTTGAAGGGTGGGGAGTCGCCCTAGCACAGTGCGGTTGTGCTGTGGGGTCTGAAGGGTGGGGAGTCGCCCTAGCAGAGTGGGGCTGGGCTGGGGGGTTTGAAGGGTGGGGAGTCGTCCTAGCAGAGTGGGGTTGGGCTGGGGGGTCTGAAGGGTGGGGAGTCGCCCTAGCAGAGTGGGGTTGGGCTGGGGGGTCTGAAGAGTGGGGAGTCACCCTAGCAGAGTGGGGTTGGGCTGGGGGGTCTGAAGGGTGGGGAGTCGCCCTAGCAGAGTGGGGTTGGGCTGGGGGGTATGAAGGGTGGGGAGTCACCCTAGCAGTGTGGGGTTGGGCTGGGGGGTCTGAAGGGTGGGGAGTCGCCCTAGCAGAGTGGGGATGGGCTATGGGGGGGTTTGAAGGTTGGGGAGTCGCCCTAGCAGAGTGGGGTTGGGCTGTGGGGGGGTTTGAAGGGTGGGGAGTCGCCCTAGCAGAGTGGGGTTGGGCTGGGGACTCTGAAGCGTGGGGAGTCGCCCTAGCAGAGTGGGGTTGGGCTGTGGTGGGGTTTGAAGGGTGGGGAGTCGCCCTAGCACAGTGCGGTTCTGCTCTGGGGTCTGAAGGGTGGGGAGTCGCCCTAGCAGAGTGGGGTTCGGCTGTGGGGGGGTTTGAAGGGTGGGGAGTCCCCCTAGCAGAGTGGGGTTGGGCTGTGGGGGGTTTGAAGGGTGGGGAGTCGCCCTAGCCGAGTGGGGTTGGGCTGTGGGGGGGGTCTGAAGGGTGGGGAGTCGCCCTAGCAGAGTGGGGTTGGGCTGGGGGGTTTGAAGGGTGGGGAGTCGCCCTAGCAGAGTGGGGTTGGGCTGGGGGGTTTGAAGGGTGGGGAGTCGCCGTAGCACAGTGGGGTTGGGATATGGGGGGGTTTGAAGGGTGGGGAGTCGCCCTAGCAGAGTGGGGTTGGGCTGTGGGGGGGTCTGAAGGGTGGGGAGTCGCCCTAGCAGAGTGGGGTTGGGCTGGGGGGTTTGAAGGGTGGGGAGTCGCCCTAGCACAGTGGGGTTGGGCTGGGGGGTTTGAAGGGTGGGGAGTCGCCCTAGCAGAGTGGGGTTGGGCTGTGGGGAGTTTGAAGGGTGGGGAGTCGCCGTAGCGGAGTGGGGTTGGGCTGGGGGGTTTGAAGGGTGGGGAGTCGCCCTAGCAGAGTGGGGTTGGGCTGGGGGGTTTGAAGGGTGGGGAGTCGCCGTAGCACAGTGGGGTTGGGATGTGGGGGGGTTTGAAGGGTGGGGAGTCGCCCTAGCAGAGTGGGGTTGGGCTGTGGGGGGGTCTGAAGGGTGGGGAGTCGCCCTAGCAGAGTGGGGTTGGGCTGGGGGGTTTGAAGGGTGGGGAGTCGCCCTAGCACAGTGGGGTTGGGCTGGGGGGTTTGAAGGGTGGGGAGTCGCCCTAGCAGAGTGGGGTTGGGCTGTGGGGAGTTTGAAGGGTGGGGAGTCGCCCTAGCGGAGTGGGGTTGGGCTGTGGGGGGTTTGAAGGGTGGGGAGTTGCCCTAGGAGAGTGAGGTGGGCTGTGCGGGGGTTTGAAAGGTGGGGAGTCGCCCTAGCAGAGTGGGGTTGGGCTGTGGGGTCTGAAGGGTGGGGAGTCACCCTAGCAGAGTGGGGTTGGGCTGTGGGGGGGTCTGAAGGGTGGGGAGTCACCCTAGCAGAGTGGGGTTGGGCTGTGGGGTCTGAAGGGTGGGGAGTCACCCTAGCAGAGTGGGGTTGGGCTGTGGGGGGTTTGAAGGGTGGGGAGTCGCTCTAGGAGAGTGAGGTTGGGCTGTGGGGGGGTTTGAAGGGTGGGAAGTCGCCCTAGCAGAGTGGAGTTGGGCTGTGGGGGGGTTTGAAGGGTGGGGAGTCCCCCTAGCAGAGTGGGGTTGGGCTGTGGGGGGTTTGAAGGGTGGGGAGTCGCCCTAGCAGAGTGGGGTTGGGCTGTGGGGGGGTTTGAAGGGTGGGGAGTCGCCCTAGCAGAGTGGGGTTGGGCTGGGGACTCTGAAGGGTGGGGAGTCGCCCTAGCAGAGTGGGGTTGGGCTGTGGTGGGGTTTGAAGGGTGGGGAGTCGCCCTAGCACAGTGCAGTTCTGCTCTGGGGTCTGAAGGGTGGGGAGTCGCCCTAGCAGAGTGGGGTTCGGCTGTGGGGGGGTTTGAAGGGTGGGGAGTCCCCCTAGCAGAGTGGGGTTGGGCTGTGGGGGGGCTTGAAGGGTGGGGAGTCGCCCTAGCAGAGTGGGGTTGGGCTGTGGGGGGGTCTGAAGGGTGGGGAGTCGCCCTAGCAGAGTGGGGTTGGGCTGGGGGGTTTGAAGGGTGGGGAGTCGCCCTAGCACAGTGGGGTTGGGCTGGGGGGTTTGAAGGGTGGGGAGTCGCCCTAGCACAGTGGGGTTGGGCTGGGGGGTTTGAAGGGTGGGGAGTCGCCCTAGCAGTGTGGGGTTGGGCTGGGGGGTTTGAAGGGTGGGGAATCGCCCTAGCAGAGTGGGGTTGGGCTGGGGGGTTTGAAGGGTGGGGAGTCGCCCTAGCAGAGTGGGGTTGGGCTGTGGGGGGGTTTGAAGGGTGGGGAGTCGCCCTAGCAGAGTTGGGTTGGCTGTGAGGGGGTTTGAAGGGTGGGGAGTCGCCCTAGCACAGTTGGGTTGGGCTGTGGGGGGGTTTGAAGGGTGGTGAGTCGCCCTAGCAGAGTGGGGCTGGGCTGGGAGGTCTGAAGGGTGGGGAGTCGCCCTAGCAGAGTGGGGTTGGGCTGGGGGGTCTGAAGGGTGGGGAGTCGCCCTAGCAGAGTGGGGTTGGGCTGTGGGGTTTGAAGGGTGGGGAGTCGTCCTAGCACAGTGGGGTTGGGCTGTGGGGTCTGAAGGGTGGGGAGTCGCCCTAGCAGAGTGGGGCTGGGCTGGGGGGTTTAAAGGGTGGGGAGTCGCCCTAGTAGAGTGGGGTTCGGCTGGGGGGGTCTGAAGGGTGGGGAGTCGCCCTAGCAGAGTGTGGTTGGGCTGGGGGGTCTGAAGGGTGGGGAGTCGCCCTAGCATTGTGGGGTTGGGCTGTGGGGGTTCTGAAGGGTGCGGAGTCGTCCTAGCAGAGTGGGGTTGGGCTGTGGGGGGGTTTGAAGGGTGGGGAGTCGCCCTAGCAGAGTGGGGTTGGGCTGTGGGGTCTGAAGGGTGGGGAGTCGCCCTAGCAGAGTGGGGTTGGGCTGGTGGGTTTTAAGGGTGGGGAGTCGCCCTAGCAGAGTGGGGTTGGGCTGGGGGGTCTGAAGGGTGGGGAGTCGCCCTAGCATTGTGGGGTTGGGCTGTGGGGGTTCTGAAGGGTGCGGAGTCGTCCTAGCAGAGTGGGGTTGGGCTGTGGGGGGTCTGAAGGGTGGGGAGTCGCCCTAGCAGAGTGAGGTTGGGCTGTGGGGGGGTCTGAAGGGTGGGGAGTCGCCCTAGCAGAGTGGGGTTGGGCTGGGGTGTTTGAAGGGTGGGGAGTCGCCCTAGCAGAGTGGGGTTGGGCTGGGGGGTTTGAAGGGTGGGGAGTCGCCCTAGCAGAGTGGGGTTGGGCTGGGGGCGGTGTTTGAAGGGTGGGGAGTCGCCCTAGGAGAGTGGGGTTGGGCTGTGCGGGGGTTTGAAGGGTGGGGAGTCGCCCTAGCAGAGTGGGGTTGGGCTGTGGGGGGGGTCTGAAGGGTGGGGAGTCGCCCTAGCACAGTGGGGTTGGGCTGGGGGGTTTGAAGGGTGGGGAGTCGCCCTAGCAGAGTGGGGTTGGGCTGGGGGCGGGGTTTGAAGGGTGGGGAGTCGCCCTAGCAGAGCGGGGTTGGGCTGGGGGCGGGGTTTGAAGGGTGGGGAGTCGCCCTAGCAGAGTGGGGTTGGGCTGGGGGCGGGGTTTGAAGGGTGGGGAGTTGCCCTAGCAGAGTGGGGTTGGGCTGGGGGGGGGTTTGAAGGGTGGGGAGTTGCCCTAGCAGAGTGGGGTTGGGCTGGGGGGGGGTTTGAAGGGTGGGGAGTCGCCCTAGCAGAGTGGGGTTGGGCTGTGGGGGGGTCTGAAGGGTGGGGAGTCGCCCTAGCAGAGTGGGGTTGGGCTGGGGGGTTTGAAGGGTGGGGAGTCGCCCTAGCAGAGTGGGGTTGGGCTGTGGGGGGGTTTGAAGGGTGGGGAGTCGCCCTAGCAGAGTGGGGTTGGGCTGGGGGGTTTGAAGGGTGGGGAGTCGCCCTAGCAGAGTGGGGTTGGGCTGGGGGGTTTGAAGGGTGGGGAGTCGCCCTAGCACAGTGGGGTTGGGCTGGGGGGTCTGAAGAGTGGGGAGTCGCCCTAGCAGAGTGGGGTTGGGCTGTGGGGGGGTTTGAAGGGTGGGGAGTCGCCCTAGCACAGTGGGGTTGGGCTGGGGGGTCTGAAGGGTGGGGAGTCGCCCTAGCAGAGTGGGGTTCGGCTGGGGGGTTTGAAGGGTGGGGAGTCGCCCTAGCACAGTGGGGTTGGGCTGGGGGGTCTGAAGAGTGGGGAGTCGCCCTAGCACAGTGGGACCAGGCTGCTCCATCCCCAGGGGCCACCGAGCTGTGCCAGCAGCCAGTCACTCTGAGGAGAAGCCGGGGCCCTTGGCACACTGGCAGCCTGCCTCAGCCCTGCTGTGGTGCTGGACATTGAGCAGCCCAGAGACCTTTCTGTAGGGCGTTGGGCCTGAGGTGCAGCCCCTAGTGCAGCTCTGGTTGTGGCGTCAGGCGGTGGGGCAGGGAAGCAGCACTTGTGACTACCTTGGGCCTGCCTGTTGGGGGGGCAGGGTGGCTCAAGTTACTTCTCAATGGGCTGGAAGTGCCTGCAGTTCAGAACCAGTTCCCCAGGTTCTCATAAACCAGGGGGTGACTTCCCCAAGTGGCCAATGGCCCGTCTAGCTCACCACCAGACCCCTTGCCAACAGGCTGGCAACCCCTCCCCCTTCCGCCCCAGCCGCCCTGAGCCAGAGGTGCAGCTGCTGGGTGCCCAGAGCTGGCTGTGCCAGGGGGAGGAGCAGATGTCCTGTACTGCACCTGCTTGTGCTGCTGAGCCTGGGCCCTGGGAGTAGGACTAGCAGATGCTCTTCTCCATCAGGAGAGTGCCAGAGGCACAGCGTGGTGTGGCCATGGAGCCTCATGCTCTGGGTGCAAGTGCTGGGCCAGGCTTGCTGATGCTGGGGGCGAGAGGCTGTGCACCTGAGTCTGGGGAGAGGCAGGTTATACTGCTACAATTATTATGTTAAGCTTGGCAGTTGCCCTGGCAGCTGCTCACCTCATAGGATTCTTCATCCCCTGCAACCATGCCCACTGTCTTAATGAAGGGGTGCCCAGGGTTGTCCACACCAGTCTGGATGCACTGGTCCAGGGTCCAGTTGTTGGGGGTGGTTTTGTCACAGAGCCGGGTGTAGATGGCAGGGGTCAGGTTACTGGCCATGCAGTTGTTGTGTTTCCGCAGATCTGGGTATTCGGCGCTGTGGGGAGAACAGAGCATGGGGCGTGTTTAACTCTCTAGGGTGGGGCACTGACCTCTCTGCTCATTCTCTGCCCCCTCTGTTTCTCAAGGCCTTTCAGGGAGGCTTCCATGGAGGCCAGAACACCTTGGCCAAGAGCACCACAGACTGAGAGGGAGCTGGGGGGAAGCAGACGGTGAGTGGCCTCCACATCTGAATGCCAAGTGATCTTCTGTGCTGGGCCAGGTTCCTCCAGACGTGGGCCGGATACATTCTGTTCCATGTGCAGTGTCCAGAGGCACTGAGACCTCATCTGGGGGAGTGAAGTCCCTGCTCTACAGCCTGTGCTGCAAGCCAGCTGGCCTCTAGCTCACACAGTAGAGTGGGGGGCTCTAGACCCTGTGCTCGCAGGTTCTGTCCCTGGGGCCTGCAACCTGGCTCTGTGGGAGTCACACAGGCACCAAGGCCCATGGAGTTGTGCAGCCCTAGAGAACTGTGGGTGGTCTGTTCAGCCACTGGGCAGCCCTTGAATCTCTCCAGTGGCGCTGGGCCTGCACTTAGCTGACAGGATTCTGCTCTGGAGCTCAGCATCTCCACTTCAGTTCCACCCCCACTGCTGCCTCCCCTGGACCCACCTCACTCTCCCCTTTGCCCCACAGGTGCACCTGGTGCTGTGCCCCCCAGAGGGACCCTTCCCTCATGGCTCAGACCCCGCTCCCTTGCTCTGCTGCCAGGCACAAGCACAGCCATCTGCACCAGTGTCAGCGCTGGAGATGGGCCTCTGTCCCTCTGCGCTCAACAGGCTGCTGGGGTGACAGAATTGCTGCCACTGGTATGGTTGGAAAGGGGGAGCCCAGCTGAGCTTGGGGGGCTGCTGGGCAGGAGTGAGGCAGGTGGACCAGGAGGTGCCAGGCTGCCATGAGGTGATAGCTGTGGCAGGAGGCCCCAGCCCTGGCTTGCCAAAGCCTACAATACAATGGGGGCTAATTTAGATATAACTAGTCAGGAAAGAGACCTTGGAGTTATCATGGACAGTTCCCTGAAAACATCCCCACAGTGTGCAGAGACTGTCAAAAATGCAAATAGGATTTTAGGTATTATTGAAAAAGGGATAGGAAATAAGACAAGGAGTATCTTACAGCCCCTATATAACTCTATGGTATGCCCACATCTTGAATACTGTGTACAGATGTGGTCTCCTCACCTAAAGAAAGATATCCTGGCACTGGAAAAGGTTCAGAAAAGGGCAACTAAAATGATTAGGGGCTTGGAACAGGTCCTGTATGAGGAGAGGCTAAAAAGATTGGGACGTTTCAGTTTAGAAAAGAGGAAACTGAGGGGGGATATGATAGAGGATATAAAATTATGACAGGTGTGGAGAGGGTGAATAAGGAGAAGTTATTTACTTGTGCCCATAATACAAGAACTAGAGGACACCAAATGAAATTAGTGGGTAGCAGGTTTAAAACTAATAAAAGAAAGTTCTTCTTCACTCAGCACATAGTTAGCCTGTGGAACTCCTTGTCAGAGAAGACTGTGAAGGCTAGGACTGTAACAGAATGTAAGAAAGAGCTAGATAGATTCATGGAGGTTAGGTCCATAAAAGGCTGTTAGCCAGGGGTAGGAATGGTGTCCCTGGCCTCTGAGTGTCAGAGCTGGAGAAGGATGGCAGGAGACAAATTGCTTGATCATTGTCTTCGGTCCACCCCCTCTGGGGCACCTGGCACTGGTCACTGTCAGTAGACAGGCTCCTGGGCTGGATGGACCTTTGGTCTGACCCAGTGCAGCCGTTCCTATGTTCTAAAGGCCATAGGAATTCAGGAGCTTATTGCTCTGCAGACCCATCTCCTGCCTTCCAGCCAGCAGAACTGCAGGCCCCACCTGCTCACCACAAGCCCTTCTGCCTCCTTAGCCAGCAAAGACCTTTGAACATCTCTCCCCTGGCCTGCGCACTCAGTGCGAGGTCGAGCTCAGGGACGGCTCCTCATGCAGTGAGATCTCCGAGCTCCTGGATGGAGGCCGGGCACCCTGGGCCCCTTAGGTGGGGCTGCCATGGCTGGGAAGGAAGGAAGGCAGGCAAGCTCAGAAGGCCAAAGGAGTAGCCAGAGGCCCCAGTCTGCAGCTGGCAGGAAGTGCCCCCAAGGGTGCAGTTTATTGTATTAGGGAGACACTTACTTCTAATCAGCTTAATGAGGGGCCTTCTCTGACCTCATTCGCAGCTGAGAGAAGCTTACTGCTTTCCCATGTCAGTGAGTGGCTCAGCAGAGAGGGCACCCCTGAGCTGAGGCCTTTGCCCCTCTATGGGGCAAGAGAGGCACTGGCCTGTTAGTTCAGACACGAGGGCTGGGGCTTGGCATGTCTCAGCTAGACAGCGACCACTGCCCACCCTGGAGAGCAGGAGTTGTGCCCCAACAGCAGGGGCCTGCCGAGGTAATTCCTGGGGAAATACACTGGAGGAGGAGGAGCCTTGCCCACTCTGTTCTATCGGGATGCTGGGGCTCAGCAGGTGTGAACCCCTGGGGTAGGTTCCTGCTTTGGGAGTGTGCTTCAGTTCAGCACAGGCACATCGTGGGGAATGGGGCCTCGGGAGCAGTTCCACCTCCCTTCTTTTGGTGCCGCTCCTACCTGGCATGCAATATAATGCCCGGGTCTGGGAGTGAAGTTGCCTCCAGTGCTGGGACTCAGGAGCGTGTCTGCCTCTTTCGCCTGCATGGGATCATTGAGTCTTTGGGCTGGGCATGGCCCTGCTGTGCTCTGGGCCCAGGGTGGGAGATGGGAGAGACAGCACCAGCTGACTGCTCTGAGCAGGCACCACTGGCCCTGGACTGACTGCTCCACAGGGGGTTAACCCCAGCCTGCACCAGGCAGCGTGCTCTGTCCCTCCCAGATTGCCTCCAGCTGCAGGGTCTTGCAGCAGGAAAGCTGGTCCAGACTAGCTCAGCACACAGGAGAGCTTTCCTCTCCCTGTGGTAAGTCCTGGCTTCCTCTCACTGGTGTTTACCCTCTGCCACAAGCAGTTTCACCATGTCCAACCTGATGCACCTTGCAATGGACACAAGCTGCTGGTTCCAGACCTGCAGCCACAGCCCCTTCACATGAGCTGGTAAATTCTATGTGGGCAGATTCCCAGAGGCAAGCAAGGTGCTGCCTTTTGGTGTCTGTGTAGCAGAGGCTGGACAATCCAGTTGGAAGAAGCTCCCTCTTAGTGTGAAGGGCTCCACTTGTAAAGGGCTGCTGCAGGAAGCCATGTGCAGGGCACAGGTTTTGATTGGTTCTATAAAACCCAGAGTGTGTGCCAAGTACCCCTGAGCACCTTCCAGCTGCCGGTGTGTATTGCATGCCATCTGTAGCCACAGACAGGCAGCAAACCCCTGCAGAGCAGGTCTCTGACAGACACAGTCAGTCTCCTTGAAGAATCATGGCATGTGAGTCTTCTGTTACTGGCTGCTGAACACACATGACCTTTGAAGGGTTGCCTAGCCCAAAATCTCAATCAGTCCCCCCAGATCAGGAGATTGTCCGATCTTCCTCTTAGCCACAATACAAGTTGGGTTCTAGTCCTTTGGCTTATGGTCTCTGAGCCTTTGGATCTTGTTCGAGGAAAGGCCAAGCCAATAGGAACGGGCCAATTCTCAACAATGGAGCTTATTTTTGGAGTTTCATCTATCTCCCAGCATAGCTCATTGGAAAGCTTATGTGACTTATGTTTCAATGATGTGTGATGTGCAGCTGTCTACTGGTGGCATAAGGTGGGGGGAACCAACAGCGCCCCCAGTGAGCCATTTGTTCCACGGTCCTAGAGATGCTGCAGTGTGACTGAGTTCCCAATTATGATTCCATTTGAAAACCTTAATGTTGGATTTTGGGGCAATGTCTAGAACACAATGTATCAAAAAGTTGTACAGATTTTCCATCCACTCATTTCCCCTGGTCCCAAGTAATGAAGCTGCTTGGCATGTAGCCAAAATGATGAACATCAGCATTTTGCTAACATGTAACATTTTCATCTCATATATTACTTGTCAAAGGATCTCCCAAGCAACTACAAGAGTTTTCTGTATTTTTGAGCTGAAATGTGCTGACCAGATCAGTGTCACACTGAGTGTTGTGTGTCAGGAGATTATCTGCGCTTGGGCTGTACTGTACAGTCAGTAGTTATAAATGTACATGAACTTCTCAAATGTAATTTTCTTCATCTGTCAGCTTTGCTGCATATGAAGAGCCTCTCGTCTAGCTAGCCAAAGGTTTTAGGTGTAATTGCCTCAGCACGTGGTACTAGCCTTTGAAATAGACTAGAAAGTAACCTGCTACTTCCGTGGTACTTTTATGCACAGGTCAGTATGAGTATTGGCGATGACAACTCACTGCAGATTGCGCTTGGGGCAAAGTGCTCACTAAACAGAATTGGCCTGTTGGATTGTAGCCCACAGATCTGTGCTGATTTAGCTCTGTGTAAGGCAGTGGGGGTACTAACATTGTACTCTGGGAATTTCACCTCAGTAGGGACTTCCTGGGTCTGAAGACATGGAGACGCCAAGCCCCAGAAAGCTTACGCCCAAGAGAAACTCTTCACAGACTTTGAGAAAGAGTGTGTTATCTGTCTAGAAACTGAAAAGAAGTGAAACTGTCCAAGCCACTCCCACGGGACGGAATTCTGCTGCTGATCTTCCTCATTTAGTAAAGGTCCCACGTCTTCCCTAACCACCTCATTACTAACGTGCCTTTAGAAATCTTTCTTGTTGCCTTTCACATCCCTTGATAGGTGCAACTCCAGTTACACTTTGCCCTTCCTGTTCACACCCCTTGCATGCTTGAGCAAGATGTTTATACTCCTCCCTAGTCATTTTGTCCACATTTCCAATTCATGCAAGCTTCCCTTTTGTGTTTTAAACTTGCCAAAGATTTCCTTGTTAAGGTTGCCTGCTGCATTTGCTTTTCTTACTGTACATCAGGATGGTGCATTCCTGTGCCTTAGCTGGTGCTGCTCAAGCTGCTATAATCTGAACCAGGAACATCAGTCACAACCCATTTGGGTGCCTTTTTTCTGGTGCCTGAGGCTGACGCAATGTGTTCAAATGAAGAAGTGGCTTTGTTTAATGCCACTTTAATCCACTGGTCTGAAATAGCCTGAAAGAAAGCCTCTGAATATTATCCAAAGCCAGGTGGTTGTAGCCACGGGGGTCAGCTCCTTTTGAGCCCTGACTGATGCAAAAGCTTACCCTTTCTTTGACAGCTAGAGGCCCATCATTCAGCCAGCAATAAGCACCTTTCTAAATACACTTGGCATGGGTGCCTCTCAGTTGCAGAGAGCACAGTACCTAATAGTTCCCAAAGGATCATGTGAATGCAGCTATGCCTTGCTAGCTCATGGGTCTGGGACTTGCAGTGAGCCATATCCTGAGCAGATCAGCAGTGACCGTAAGGCTCTGGGAGCCAGGGGCCAGGCTGTTCTTGTCAGTATTTCCAGTTAAGGGCAAGGGCCCAGGTTGGGCAATGCACAGCTTGGAGATGAATGCATGG
Source organism: Carettochelys insculpta (assembly GCF_033958435.1). Lineage (NCBI taxonomy): Eukaryota > Metazoa > Chordata > Testudines > Carettochelyidae > Carettochelys > Carettochelys insculpta. Next base: position 46,280,497 of record NC_134148.1, read on the forward strand.
CTATATGGATAGTGTTGATGGGACAGCTTTGACTTCGTTGACCATGGGATGCTGTTCTGAGAGGAAAGGTAGGTGTACCCTACCTCTGCTCCATAGACCAAGAGACACCAACTAGTAACTTAGTGGGGTAGGGCTGCAAGCTAGGTTCAAAGTGGACAAGTGACAAAAGTGCACAGATAAGTTTAGAAAATGTTTCTAAGCAAGGGTTGAATGTTTCAGAGGGGATAGGAGGGTTGCGTTTGAGCAGTTACAATAGTGACAATAAGCAAGAAATCAGCAAGGGAAGCAGCTCAACATCTTCAGTGTCTACCTGTGTATGCAAGGAGTATGAGAAAAGAATTGAAAGTGTCAGTACAGCCTTTAGCTCATGGTTGAACCAGAATCGCTGAGACTTGGCGAGGTAAGCCTCATGACAGGAAGATTGCTCTAAAGGGGAACAGCTTGTTCAGGAAGGACAGGCGCTGCAGGTGCAAGGGTGTTGGATTGTATACCCAGAACACGTGGGTGCTTTTCCTGAGCTCCAGAAGGAGGTGGAAGGCACACACCAGCTGAGTAAAAAGGGGCTAAGCTAATAGTGAGACCATGGCAGGGTGCATTGCAGAACACCAAACCAGGATGAGGCAGTGGCTGAAGCATTTCAAGAATAAATAATAGAAATGGCCCAAACACAAGACTGGTAGCAACGGGGGACTCCAATGATCCAGAGAGCTGTTGGAAAGCGCCTGACAAACCCAATGCTCAATAAGTTCCTGTAAAATGTCCTGGGGCCTTTGCATGGCCAGTCCTGAGGCAGCTGAGATGCTAGTTCTGGTGGAGGGCTGAGTGTCAGCAGAAGGAAAGGCCGAGCGGTACCAGATGGACACTTGTGGGACAGTGCAGCCAGAAGTTTCCTACACACCTTCCTCCTCTGACTGAAAATGTGTTACGTAAGAGACTCCACCCACCACTGAGCCTTGCAGCCATAAGCTTATGGGAAGAGAAAGTAACCCTGCAAAAGAAGGGAGTCTTTGATGCTTGCACCATCAGGGTTGCCTTGAGGTATAAACAAGAGATCTCCAGCTGCTCAGCCAGGGTCAGCCCTACAGGACAAATGCAGCTGGCTCATTACAGAAGTGGATATTACCTTTGGAAACAGACACTCTAGCCTCATTCGTTTGCTTGCTTGACTTTAGTAAATAACTCTAATTTTCTGTTCTGTTAGTGAACCTCTGCAGGAGTGGCTGGAAGTGCTTTCTTTGCGAGAGCTAAGGCATGACTGCCCTGGAGTAAGTGACTGGTCCTTCAGGACTGGAGTAACTGGAATACTGCTGTGACCCTCTGCAGGCTCACTTGGGGGTGAGACAAGACCACCCAGTGCTCTGTCTGTGGCTCCATGGTTAGGCCAGCTCAGTGCCCGCAGGTTTATACTAGATCAGGGGCTGGCGTAGTCTGAGTACAGAACTCTCCCCCAGCCTGGCATTAATGCCTTGGTTCCTGGCAGCCTACCCTGAGCCAGAGACTTGTGCGCTGGAGGCAGCAGGCAGAGCTACATTTCCTTAGTCCCCCAAAGTGAGCAGGAGCCCCTCCCCCCATGGTTTTCGAGCAGGGTGCCCCTCCCTCCACAGCTGGAGGTGGGAGGGGGCAGGGATTGGGTGGGAGCTCTTAGGCCGGTCTGGGCTCGGTACAGGCCCTGAGGGCACAGTGAGGTGGCGTAAGGCTCTGGGGCAGATAAGAAGGGCCAGCGGTGCACATGCCACGCAGAGCAGGGTGCCCAGAGGACGAGAGAAAAGGGGCACTTTTGGGGGGGGCAGGAGCTGCCTAGATAAGAACCCTGGCGTCAGGGCCTGTGCGCGCCCCAGGAGTGAGCCATGTGGATAACTCCTAGCTGAGCTTCTCAGCTAGTGGGCCTTTCCCACCCTGGCTTGCGGCCTCTGCCTTTGCCTTTCCAAGTGTGCACTAGGCCCCAGCACCAGCCTGGGGCCTGCAGGGTGTTAGCAGCCACCCAAGCTTCACCCACCCTAACCCCAAAGGCTCCAGTGCTGCCCACCCCTCCGGGCCCTGGGCCTTTAACATTCACCTGGGCAGGACCCATGGCCTCCTCAGAGCCCAACTCTGCCCAGGGCGCATGGACTACAAGACCCTGCCTGCTCTGCCCGGCTCTGCAGAGAAGTTGCAGCCAGGCCCTGCTGGGGCACCTGGGGGAGCCTGCCTGGAGCAGACCGTGCAGGGCTGGGGCGGGGGGGAGTCTTAGCTCCAGGGCAGAGAATCCCCTTGCCCAGGCTCACAGGAGCTGGGTGGGGTGACCCTCGTCCTGCCCCCTCCGCCCCTCAGGGTCTAATTCACCCGCAGCCCCTGCCCCGGAGGGAAGGGGACCCGCTGCGTCTCCCTGACACAATCACTAGCACCGGGGCTGGGGCTGGGGCTGGGAGCTGCGAGCTGCCTCCCTCCCTGCTGCTGTTCCGGGCAAGGGCTCCCGGTCCCCTGCAGACTGCGCCGGCCCCTAACCCGCCAGCACCGCAGTAGCTTCCCCGCGCCTCTGGCTATGCGGCCTCCGCCGCTCGCCGCCCCCGGGCCGGGCCGGGCCGGGCCGGGCCCGCGGTCACCCAGCCAGCAGCAGCGGCCGGACGGCGGGGCAGGGCAGGGCTCCTCGCCCCCCGCGCCCCTCCCGGCCCCGGCTGCCCGGTCCGACTCCGGGGAGCTGCCGCAGCGCGGCCCGGGCCCGGCGTTCGTCCGCCCCCGCCGCAGTCCGGGGACAGCGCAGGCCGAGCTCCGCAGCCGCGGGGTGCTGGCTCGCAGCGCCCGGCTCAGGGACAGCGGCGGCGGGGACCGACCTTCCCTGGCGCAGGGGCTGGGCTCGCCTGCCCCCCCGGACCGGCCATCGGAGCGGCTGCGCCCCCTGGGTACATCCCCGCCCCGCGGCCCCCCTGGGTACCTGGGATTTCCCCCTCCCCCCGGGGCGCTGCCCCCCGCCCCACGGCTACACCCCCTGGACTCCCCCCCGCTACCCCCGCGAGGCGCTGCCCTCCGCCCCCCCGCTACACCCCCTGGATTCCCCCCGCTCCACCGCGGGGCGCTGCCCCCCGCCCCACGGCTACACCCCCTGGATTCCCCCCGCCCCCCGGCTACACCCCCTGGATTCCCCCCTCCCACCGCGAGGCGCTGCCCTCCGCCCCCCCCCCGCTACACCCCCCGGATTCCCCCACTCCCCCCGCGGGGCGCTGCCCTCCGCCCCCCTGGCTACACCCCCTGGACTCCCCCCCGCTCGCCTCGCGGGGCGCTGCCCCCTGTCCCCCCGGCTACACCCCCTGGATTCCCCCCGCCCCCCGCGAGGCGCTGCCCCCCGCCCCACGGCTACACCCCCTGGATTCCCCCCGCCCCCCGCGAGGCGCTGCCCCCCGCCCCACGGCTACGCCCCCTGGATTCCCCCCGCCCCCCGCGAGGCGCTGCCCTCCGCCCCCCCCCCCGCTACACCCCCCGGATTCCCCCACTCCCCCCGCGGGGCGCTGCCCTCCGCCCCCCGGCTACGCCCCCTGGATAACCCCCCCCCCGCGAGGCGCTGCCCTCCGACCCCCTGGCTACACCCCCTGGACTCCCCCCCGCTCGCCTCGCGGGGCGCTGCCCCCTGTCCCCCCGGCTACACCCCCTGGACTCCCCCCGCTCCCCCCCCCCGGGGCGCTGCCACCCGCCCCCCCCGCTACACCCCTGGATTCCCCCCGCTCCCCCCTCGGGCCGAGCGAGCCCCGCCGGTACCTGGGCGGATAGCGGCGCCGCTGCCTCTCGCCGGCGCTGACCGCGTCCCGGGTGAGCAGGAACCCGGTGGCCAGAGACCCGGCGCCCACCACGGCCAGGAGGCCGGCGGATTTGCGGGCGCACAGGAGGCGGGCGAACGTGCTGGCCATGCCGGGAGCGGGGCCGGAGCTCGGGCGCGGAGAGGCGGCGGGGAGCGCTGGAGCCGGGCGCACAGGGGCTCGAGGCGGCGCTGGGGGGAGGACGTGATGGGAATGGGAACCGCGCCGCGCAGGGGCGGGCAGTGGCGGAGATTACAGCGAGCCGCAGTGAGCGCAGGACTGCAGCGTGCCAGCCCCCTCCCCCCACAGGCACCTCCCCCGCAGGCCCCCCGCCGCAGCCGCCGGACCCGCGCGGCCCGGGCCTGGAACCCCCTCCAGTACCTCGTCCAGCCCTGGGCCTGGCACCCCCCCCAGTACCTTGTCCAGCCCCGGGCTTGGACACCCCCCGCCAGTACCTCGTCCAGCCCCGGGCCTGGCACCGCCCCCCCACAGCACCTCCTCCCGCCCCGGGCCTGGCACCCCCCCCCAGTACCTCGTCCAGCCCCGGGCCTGGCACCCCCCCCCCCCCAGTACCTCCTCCACCCCCGGGCTTGGACACCCCCCCCAGTACCTCGTCCAGCCCCGGGCCTGGCACCCCCCCCAGTACCTCGTCCGGCCCTGGGCCTGGACACCCCCCCCAGTACCTCGTCCAGGCCCAGGCCCAGAACCCCCCCCCAACCTAGTACCTCCTCCGGCCCCAGGCCTGGACACCCCCCCAGTACCTCCTCTGGCCCTGGGCATAGACACCCCCCCAGTACCTCCTCCGGCCCTGGGCATGGACACCCCCTGTGATGGGGTTCAGGGGTCCCCCTGCACTGCACCCCGTCTGCTGGCAGGATTGACTCTCACTCAGCAGGTACAACAGGAGGTTTATTAGGTAACAGATGCCCAGTTTCTCACAGAAGAGACAGTACAGCAGTCAGAGACAGTCCTTCCAACCCGTCCTGGGGGGAAGACCCTGAGGGGTGCCCCTCTGGGGTGTAGCTTTCCCCCTCCTCAGGCTGGCTGCCTCCCAGCTCTCTCTCCCCCTCGCCTCTCACTGCCGCCCCCGATTCAAAACCCAGCTCGGCTCCTCCCTCCTCTTTGTTCAGAGCAGAGGTGTTACCTGCCAGTTGTAGCCCCAGGGTCATCCTTAGCCACTGGGAGCTGCTGCTTGCCTCGGACATCCAGCCTGACTCACACATGCACTCCCCCCACTCCATCACCCCCACCCCAGTACCTCGTCCAGCCCCGGGCCTGGAACCGCCCCCTCGCAGTACCTCCTCCAACCCCAGGCCTGGACACCCCCCCCAGTACCTCGTCCAGCCCGGGGCCTGGAACCCCCCCACCCAGTAACTCCTCCGGCCCCGGGCCTGGACACCCCCCCGCAGTCCCCTCCCTGCAGCCCGGGCCTGGGTTCCCGTTCCCTTGTCTTCCCCCGGGGGTGTTACCCGCTCCCACTCGGCAGTGGTGCCCCCGCCCCCTCCGCCCCCCGCGTCGCCCTCCCGGTGCTCAGCGGACGGGAGCCGGGCGCCCCCGGTGCATCGCGGCTGCGCTCGCGGTGCGGCCCCCGCGTCAGCACCCGGGGTGTGGACAGCGCCGCGCGGGGCCGACAGCCGCCGGGGGCCCGGGTCGGGGCTGTCGGGTGGGGCAGAGCCGCGACACTGGGCGAGCCCGGGAGCCGCCAGGGAGGCGGCGGAGGCGGGGCGGGAGCAAAGTCCGACGGGGAAGGAGACGAGCAAGGGCTTGGAAGCGGCTGCAGCCGCTCCCGGCCACCGCCTTCCAGCCCCGGAGGGAGAGCCGGGCCGGGGCCTTCTGGCCGCCACGTACTGCGGGGGGTGGTACGACAGGCCAACTCGCAACAGCCTCAATCCTAAGTAACGGGGGGTTAGCGGGTCCTCCGCCATCGGCAGCGGGCCTGGCTGCAGGCGGCAGGAGACACCTCCCTCCCGTGTCCAGCTGTGTCACTCCTGTCACCCGAGCCGGGAGCTGCTAATCCCTGCACGGCTTTGTGCACCGCCTCTCACTAACCTCCAAGGACGGCGCTCCCAACCTCCCTGGCTGTTTGCTCTGGTACTCCCACCCGGCAGGGCGAGTCTCAGGTCTCAGCTAACCTGTGCCCCCAGCAGCAGGCTAAGGCCATTGTTCCCTGTCCTGTCCTGGGGCCTTAATGAGAACAACTTTTCTCCCTGCTCCTTGCAACAACCTTCTGGGGATTCCAACGCTGTTGTTCAGGTCTCCTTGTCTTCTCTTCTCCACACTAACCCAACTCAGCTGTGTTGGGCATAGGTCACCTTTTCTGCACCTTTCAGCACTGGCCTGGCTTTTCACTGGGCTTCCTCCAATTTGCCCCAACTGTCTTGAAATGGAGCACCCAGGATGGGTGGGTGAGGCAGCATCACTGCAGAGTAGAGTGGAATTACTTCTGTGTCTTGCTCACAACCCCCTTGTGAATACATCTGAGAGGATGTGGGGATTTTATCCCCCTTGCTGTGTTGCATTTGTTTCCTTAATGTCCTGTAGTAACCTGAGGTGGGTGCCTCGGTTTCCTTAGGCATGGCATCAGTGCATAGTGGGAGCTGGGCATTTCGGTGTGGTGGCTTATCACATAACCTCGGCAACCAAGTGACAACTTTTGCCCAGGGAAACAGGACAAAGGCAGGAGGAGGGGCCTGTCTGAGTTTGAATTTGAATTGCGGGAGTGGGGCAGTCTGGAGAGGAAGCGGGGCAAGCCAGGGCCTGATTCTGAATCCCTCTGAGCCCCTCTCCCCAAGAGGAATTGAACTGATGGCTTCTGGTTCCTGTGCTGACAAGTCTGTTCTATGCTGTGTCCCTGTTGCCCAATGAAGCTTCTGTTCCACCTGCTGAATCAGAGTCACACCTGACTGTGGATGGAGGTGCAGGGCCTGGAGCCACCCCACACTCTGTGTGACAACATCCCAGAATAATTTTTGCTTTTCTTTGCAACAATGTCACACTGTTGACTCATAATTAGCTTGTGATCTGCTGTGAGCCCAGATCGCTTTCTGCAGTGCTCCTTCCTAGGCAGTCACTGGTCTTACCTTATCTGGGTTCCAATGGCAGCAGATAAGCAGTTTGACCTTTTCCCATAGGCAGGGATCCCACCGCTTCCCAGCACACAGTGGGTCTGGCAATGTTTTCTATTTCTGGGCCTATCACTCTTTATTGACCTGCCAAACTGTTCTGGGGCCTTGGCACCTCTCAGAAATAGTCGCAGAGTGTCTTGATTTGCACAAATAAAAATGGAAGTGCCCAGCAATACTGGTGACATTGTTCAGTAACATTTGCTCTCTGAATGTGCTGCTTTTCCAGAGCCCCAGACCCCTCTGTGCCACACTGTTGAGCGCAAAGGCAGTTCTATGGTGCTCCATGGGGCCAGGTCAGCTCTCAGAGTTCCTGGATGGGAGATACCCAGAAACAGCTCACAGAAGGATTTGTGCACAACATGCCAAGCTGCATGAGGCACAAATCTCCTTTTGCAGCTATGGAGCACTCATGATTCCTGCCCTTCTTTCTCCTTCCCAATGAGTCCCTGGCAGAGGAGCCACTTCGCCTTGACAGGACCAGTGTGCTTAGAAGTGGTTTTTACTGATCAGCAGCCCAGGAAATGAGGGATGTGGGCAGAGATGGGGCTGAGTGGAAAGAGTATAGGAAGAAAGAAGATAGGAGACCTTGGCCCTGGCTACTGCAGACAGGAGAATGCGGGAACTGTTGATTTTGCAATTTGTACAGAGCAAATTCAGTGGGGACAGAACTTGGAGGGCAATTAGCCATTGGAACTATTCCCTAGGGGTTGTGGTGGCAACAAGAAAGCCTGGGAGCCGCCTGGGTCAGGGACTTCTATTGTCTGTACCCAGCAGGTCCCTGGCTATGTCTGGGAGCTCTAGGTTCCACCATGGTAAGAAATAATATTTAACAAAAATTGCATTTGTCCTTTCTTCTACAGTTCACGTGCAGCCTTCCTTGTCAGTGCAAACAGTGCAAGCCTGTAAATGGAGCCTCTTCCCTGGCAGCCTCCTATGTCTGTCCTTCCAATCCCTGTGGCTGTTTATTCAGTACACAGTGTTGCTGGGCACTTGGGCTAATGGAATGAATTCATCATCTCAAATGTCACCTTTGTCTCTTACAGTAAAAGGTGTGGCCACCTGGTGCTTAACACTCCCTCTTACCTGTTCACTTATCTTTGTGTGGTAAGCAAAACAACCCATTCCTTTTATGGAGCTGGCTTGTCAGCAGGCTGGGTAATATCTCAACACTCTATCTCCCTAAGCTCTCCTCTGCTTGCTCTCTCTCTGGGCTCCCCACACCACTTTCTGGCTCTTCACAATACCTCAGAAGGGGCCACACCTACTCTTCTGTCACCGAACTCCTGTCAAGGAACTCCCCCATGTCCTAAGATCTGAGCTGCAAAGAGTACACTTGCTTTATTCCACTGTGGAGTCCCCTCTGGGACATGGTTTGCAGAAATAAGACCCTCTTGCACAGTGACAGTGAGGCAAAACAGAACTTTTGGATATGAGTGACTATAGTTACTGTAATTAATTAAAGTCAGCACTGAGGCAGAACCATGTCAGTCTTTCCTCTGTTCCAGAAACCTTGATTGTGCTTCTGTTCTTCTATTTGCATTTATTGATCAACCACTGCTCTAAGGCGTGCCTGAGCTAAGTTTACCTGTTGGCAGGTATATGTACATCATTGCTGTCACGTAGTTCCAATGACCTTTGGCACCCAGTGCAAATACGTGGCAGGAGCTGCAAGCTGCCAATTTGGACTGACCATAATAAGAAGCTCAGCAAGGAGGAGAGAGAGAATCTGGATTCACTAGTCAGTTTGGGGACTGCCTGTTACTACTAACTTCCACTAATACCCTATTCTCTACTGTTACCTCACCCTCTCTCATCCCCCTAGAGCTCTTTCTTTTCCTGCTGCATATTAGCTAAAGCCTTGGTTGTGAGCCCTCTGGGGCATGAGTTGTCTCTTGCCCTGTGGGAGTGCTCTTTGTTTGCAGTATTTTATGCATACTGAAAAGGTCATGACAACTATTGATGAGCAAATCAAGAGGTTGCCAACTGGATTACATTTGTTAATAGAAAAGCAGATGCTATGATATTAGTTCAGTTTAATTATTTTATTTCCAGAGTCACCTGGAAAATGCTAACATAGACACTTGGTTGGAGTATCTAATTCTGAAACTAACTTGGCAGACCAGGGTGCTGTTGTATGGGATGGATGCCAGCCATGAGCCATAGCTACTCTCTCAGTAGCTTTATTGTCAAATAGATCACAAATGAAAGCTAACTTGTCTCTGATAACTTACAGTCAGCATTTTATATCCAGAAATTATGCAGCAAGAAGTGTTCCTTTTGTGCTTAATCCGACTCCACTGTGGTCAAGATGAGCATTACCATGGTGCCTTACAGCAGCAGGCCGAACTACAGGCGGGCCTCCCAAGGGAGGCACTGGAATGTGTCCATAGAAGAGCAAGCTGTGTGTTTTTTTATTTCTGGGAAAGCTCTGGCTGTCAGCCTCTGTGGCTGGACTCATACAGAAGGGCCATGGACACCCAGGAGGTAGGGCTAAAGGGAACTGCTACAGCCTCCATCTTGGGGCTTACAACTGGTGCCCCTCTGCTTTGGGCTAGAGCTCTCCTCCATCCTTCCACCATCAGTCCCTCACTGGGAGACAGTGGGGCTATGTCTGTCAGCTCTGCAGTTGCACCAGCAGCACAGAAATAAAAGTGGCAATGGGCAGCTGTAGATAGTGATGATACCACTTTCTACATTGCCTCCCTTACTTCTGCATTGCAGCTGGCATGGCACTGCCTTCAGAGCTGGGTGCCTGTACAGCAGCATGTAATCAACTGCAGACACAAAGAAGGGTGCCCAATCAAATGTCTGATACCAACTGCCTTAGACTATAGACCACATGCAGCTGTACAGTACCAAGCTGGGAGGGGTTGCAAATGCTTTGGACGTTAGGGTTATAATTCAAAATGGTCTGGACAAACTGCAGAAATGGTCTGAGGTGAATAGGATGAAATTCAATACATACAAATGCAAAGTACTCAGGTACAATCAGTTGTCAACATACATAATGGACAATGACTGTCTAGGAAGGAGCACTGCAGAAAGTGATCTAGGGTCACAGTGAGCCACAAGCGAAATACAAGTTAACAGCGTGACATTGTTGCAAAAGTGCAAATATAATTCTGGGGTGCATTAACAGGAGTTGTCTAAGCAAGGTACAAGAAGTAGTTGTTTCACTTTACTCCACACTGATTAGGCCTCAGCTGGAGCAGTCTAGATTTTTAATAATTTTTGTTGTTCTTCTCAGGACTTTCTCCACATCTTTCCTGAAATGTGGTGTGCAGAACTGGACACAATACTCCAGTTACGGCCTAATCTTTCAGTGTAGAGAAAAGAAAGACTTCTCGTGTCTTTCTTTCAACACTCCTGTTAATGCATCCCAGAATCTTTTTTTTTTTTGGCAACAGTGTTACACTATTGACTGATATTTAGCTTGTTATCCACACGACCCCCAGATCTCTTTCCGTGGCACTCCTTCCTAGGCAGGCACTTCCCATTTTGTGTGTGTGTAGTTGATTCTTCCTTCATGAGTGGAATTCTTGGCATTTGGCCTTATTGAATTTCATCCAGTCTCCTCAGACCGTTTCTCCAGTTAGTCCAGATCATTTTGAATTATAATTTGCCTCAAACTTTTGTAAATGTGCTCTCTGTGCCATTGTCTAAATCACCAATGAAGATATGGAGCACAGCAAGACTAGAACTGACCCCTGTGGAACCCCACCTGTTAGGCCCTTCCAGCATGACTGTGAACCATCGTTAACTACTCTCTGGGAACGGTTTTCCGACTGGCTGTGTGCCCATCGTAGAGTAGTGCTATCTACATTGCATGTCCCTAGCTTGTTAATGAGAAGGTCATGGAAGACTGTATCAAAAGTCTAGAGATATGTTCAGCTGCTGATTCATTACGACCTTTATCCTTCTCAGAGACACTGCTTTCCAGTGTACAGGCCCCCATTGTGTAGATATGACCAGCAATCTCTGTCCCTATCTGTATGACTTTACCTTTGGATGTAAAAGAATTTTGATTTGAATAGGACGAGCTTGGGTGGCAGCCTCAAGACATAGGATAGGAAGAGATCCAGAGAGGGTGAGACCTGTTTTCCATAAGAACATATTGACTGTCATTAATTATATTTCAATCCTTTATTCATTGAATCCCATACACATTTTTGTCTGAGTTTGATGTCATGCTAACTGGCCTACAACCACTCAAGTCAACCTGCTTGTCCTTGTTAAATATTGACACATTACCAATCTTCCAGCCTGCTGATATTCCCCAGGATTCCCAGATGTATTAAAAGTTCACATTAATGGCTGGAGATTTCTTCCGTCAGTTCTATTAGGGCAAGAGGAAAATATTGTTTAAAAAAGTTAGGTTTGACAAACTTCAGCCTTGTGATAAATTGTCTAAGATAAAGACAGCTGCTGCTACAGAATGCTGACACGTAACTTTAATGCATTATAGCTTTCCTTTTTAGACTAAATGTATACTGAAGTTATGAATCACATGATGTCCATGCTAGTGTTTACTTGTACCAGTCTATTGCTAGATAGAGTATGACTAGCATTGGCTGTTACAGGGGGACTATCACTTCTGGCCACGCTGAGCTGCAGGGCTGTGAATGGGCACTTGGGGGTGTAAGTCCCAGCAGGTGAGTGCTTGTCAGTACCGCTGTGTGTAGCTGCACTGCCCAGACACTGTCTCAGGACCACACTTCTCCGGTGGGGACCACTGGACTGAGAAAGAGTTCAGCGTTAGGGCTCAGTTGGTAACCAGGTCAGAGTGGGTTACCATAGAAAGGTGAAATACGGTAACCCTAGGTCGGGGCACTGAGGTATGTACCTCCATTTCTGTGCTGGGCACGTTCTTCTGGCTGCACGGGTCCCAAGGCACCCCCTTGGTCTGGGGTGCAGGGGTCCCGAGACGGCCCCTCCAGGGCGGGGTTCCCGAGGCGCCCCCTCGGTGCGGGGTGCAGGGGTCCCAAGGGGCCCCTCCCCAGGCAGGGGGTGCGGAGGTCCCGAGACACCCTGTCGGTGTGGGGTGCAGGGGTCCCGATCCGGCCCCCTCGGTGCGGGGTGCGAGGTCCCGAGCCGGTCCCCCCAGGGGGCGCAGCAGGACCCCACTTCGCTCTGTCCCTGCACTACCACTTTCGGCCGCTGGGCGGCGCAGCGCTGCAGGCCAAGCCGCCTGAACCTCCATGTCCCGCCCATCGCCGCGCATTGGCTGTCAGTGACAGTAAACACGCCGCGATTGGCTAGCCGCGGCTGGCGGGTTAGGTTGCGCTCGGAAGGTGGCTGGTGAGTGTGTGGAAATGGCCGCGCTTCGCGATGTAACGCGGGGGGCTGGGGGTGTGTGAGGGGAGGTTCGTTCCCTCGGTGGGGGAGCGGCTGTTTTTCCTGCGGGAGGGGGGGGGCTGTTTTTCCCTGCGGGGAGGGGGGACTGGAGGGTTTGGGGGCGGGGGGGCTGTTTTTCCCTGCGGGGAGGGGGGACTGGAGGGTTTGGGGGCGGGGGGGGGGCTGTTTTTCCCTGTGGGGAGGGGGGGACTGGAGGGTTTGGGGGCGGGCTGTTTTTCCCTGCGGGGAGGGGGGACTGGAGGGTTTGGGGGCGGGGGGGGCTGTTTTTCCCTGCGGGGAGGGGGGACTGGAGGGTTTGGGGGCGGGGGGGGGCTGTTTTTTCCTGCGGGGAGGGGGGACTGGAGGGTAGGGGGCGGGGGTTCTGTTTTTCCCTGCGGGGAGGGGGGACTGGAGGGTTTGGGGGCGGGGGGGGCTGTTTTTTCCTGCGGGGGGGGACTGGAGGGTAGGGGGCGGGGGTTCTGTTTTTTCCTGCGGGGAGGGGGGACTGGAGGGTAGGGGGCGGGGGTTCTGTTTTTCCCTGCGGGGAGGGGGGACTGGAGGGTAGGGGGCGGGGGGGGCTGTTTTTTCCTGCGGGGGGGGACTGGAGGGTTTGGGGGCGGGGGGGTCTGTTTTTCCCTGCGGGGAGGGGGGACTGGAGGGTAGGGGGCGGGGGGGGCTGTTTTTCCCTGTGGGGAGGGGGGACTGGAGGGTTTGGGGGCGGGGGGGGCTGTTTTTCCCTGTGGCGGGGGACTGGAGGGTTTTGGGGCAGGGGAGCTTGTCTCTGGGTCGGGTGTGTGGTGTCCCTGACCTGGCTGGCCTCAACACCTCAGCTCTTTGGTGCACGCCAGCACCTGGACTGTGGCTTGGAGGTGGCTGCCATCTGGGCCAGAGGCTGGGCAGTGGGGCTCTCTGGTCCCCACAGGGTGCACCCACTCCTCCTCTCCTCCCTCCATTTCCAGCCAGCAGCTGCTCACTGCCCCAGTTCCTGTGGCACAGCACTGGATTTGGGGCACCAGGTGGTGCTTCCTGAGCCTGGGGCTAGGCTCACAGCTGCAGGAGATGGTCTGTGCTGGTCCATGCTGACAGAGCTGCTGAACCCATTTTGGATGCTTTGCGATGGGCTGGGTGGGGAGAGCTGCTCCACTCACTGGTCTCTTATGGCTCATTTTGGAAATGGCTTGTTCACCTGGGGGGACAGGCCTACCAGTGCCAGACTTCTAAGTCTCTCAGGCATGACATCCAATTAATACTACACACCTTTAACAGAGACTGTGTATTCTGTTAAATACAGTGTTACAGCTCAGTAGAAGTGTTTTACTGCAGTCCACCTACTCAGGAATCTGTTAGGCCTCCCTTCCTTGTGAGGTAAACTTAAGGAAACAGGAGAACTGGCCTCTTATTGCAATCATTGTCAGGTAACTTGAGCTTATCCCCTGGAACCAGTAGGCCCTTTTAGCCTTTTCTGTTCAAATCTTTATTGCGGTAGACTAATCTTATGGTGGGTAAGACTGATGAGGGGTTTGTGGCGAGTCTCCTTTCAGATTTCCAGTTGTAGACTCACTTAGTGCTCAGTGGTTTGGAATGGGGGGTGTTTGAAATTGGAGTGCATCACAGAGCATCAGAAGAGTCAGCTTAACCAAGGTTCAGGCAAATGGGGGTGCTGTTGTGGAGCTGAAGGAGAAATACAGTAGAACCCTGAGATATATGCACTCAGGTTGCGCGTATCTTGATTTAACATGATTCAGGATGGTGGGGAGTTGGCGCCTGGCTCTGGGCTGCCAGCGTAAGCTGGGGTTCTACTGTACTCTGTTTTGGAAGTAACAGTGTCTTTCCGTGATGGGTTTTGAGGAGGCAGGTGTCCAGGGTCTTCCCTGTAAAGCAATCCTATGTAGATACCCCGATCCTAGTCTAGATAAGGCCATGCAGTTTTCTGCTGGATGGTGTTGGTGGGCCTCCAAAACTTTGTGTCAAGCTCTCTCGCCCATTGAGGTGCTTGGAACAGTCTCCCCCTTAGCTAATACAGACTGTGTAATCCAACAGATAATGGCGCTATTGCTCCTGTCGTTTTCTTTATGTTTGGCTTTGCAATCATGAGGGCTAGCAGCTTGTTATATGATAATGCCAGCAGTTCAGCTTTCATTTGACTTCAGGAGCTGGCATTTAGGCCTATAAGCTGTGCCTTAATCCGACTTTGGTTAGAGTGACACTTTTGTTGAAGAGTAGAAGAGTGTCAGATGGAGAGGGCACAAATGCATATGCTGCCTTTGCTCAATTTGATTGTGTTTCAAGCTAAGGCCTGTGAGTGTTTTTGTGAGGAGAGGGCCTTAGAACCATATCCTGAAAATGGAGTCCTTCTCAGTGAGGCAGTCATCAGTGCTTGCTTTTGTGGGGCTGCCCACTCAACTGAGGCTTTATTATTAAGCATTTGTATTATGTGAATGCTTACAGGAAATGAAGACTGGTCTAGTGTGGAAAGAGAACTATCCTGGAAGTCAAGAGATATGGATTCAGTTTCCAGCTCAGACCATCTGTGTGGCTTTGGATAAGTCGCTTGTTCTGCCCTGTGTTATAGGGCTGTTGTGATGAGCAAGTCCTCTAATGAACGAGAGGCTTAGATGCTGTGGTGTTGAGGGCTATATAAATGCCAAGATAGGAATGCTCCGGTCAGGGTGCGTGGCCCCATATAGAGACTGTTCCTGTCCTGGAAATTTTGTGAGCAAGAGGATTCAGCCTTTCCAGTTGCTGTATAATACAAAACCGATTAAATATGGAGTTACAGGTCTTCATTTTCTGGGAGGAAGTGTCTGATGTTGGTGTCTGTGTGATGGTTGCCCAGTTGCCTTTGCAAACTGTTTGGATGAAATGATAAACTTTACATCATCATGACCAAAACTGATCTAAATGATGTGCAGTGCTTTCCCTTAAAGTCTGTCTCTCTTACATCACCCACTGCTTCATTATCAGTGGTGGAGTATCTGAACCAGTGGGTATATCCATAGGACATCATTGCTGTGCCATCTGATACTCTGCAGAGCACATCTAGATAATGTGATAAGTCAGTGAGCGGCTGCCGGGGCCCCGCTTATGCTGCTGCTGTAGCTATTACTGGTGGAGGTGTGCTCAAGTTAGTTCAATGGCGAGAGGTTTTTAAGCATGGGTTGGGGAGTCATAGAGGTCTGGAGACGGCAGCACTGCATATGACAGCATGGTGGCACCCTCTCTATCTAGGGTTTGTTCTGGCCATAGTATAGAGAGAGTTATCTGTCCAGAGGGGAGCCAAATCCTGGCTGATTCTGGCTGCTACTTGTTGTTCTCCCTCTTTGTTCCATTTGACCTTAGTGCAGCATTTGATATGGTGGCCCCTCTCCTCTCTTGAACTTGGATTTTTGTTGTTGTTCTGTTCTTGTCTCTCTCCCCTCTGTCTCTGTAATTAAAGTTCCTGTGAACCAAAATTGAGGGTCCTACAATGTTAAATTCTTGGGCCTTTGCATTCTGTGTACCTGCTCCCTCTGTCATTAGTTTATAATGCTAAATAATGCCTACTGTTCATGTTCAACTGTACCTATCTTCAGGCAGCTTCAATAATTCTACATGCTGGCCTGTATTGGCCTAGTATATTTATGGTTACAGTAAACCCTTGAGTTATGTGGGAGTTGCTTTCCTACAACCACTGTATAATTCAAATTTTTGTGCAAGCTGGGGGCGGGGGGAATGGGAACCAGGCTGCTGCCTAGTTCCTGTCTCCCTGCTGCTTGCAGGACCTGGGAAACTGACCAGCCATGTGCTGTCAATTTCCTGGGTCCCACCAGCAGTGGGGAGAAGGGAACCAAGTAGCAGCTTGGTTCCCAGCTTCCAGCTTCTTGCTGCTGCTGCCCTGGTCAGTTTCCCGGCTCTGCAAGTAGAGGGAAGCTGGGAGCTTGGTTCCCAGCTCCCTACTGCTTGTGGGACCCAGGAGACTGACCAGCCCACCAGGGCTGGTCAGTTTCCTGGCTGCTTCTCCCTGCCTTCCCTCAGCTGCATGGCCTGACAGCAGCTCTGCTGGGGGAAAGCAGGGAGAAGGGTCTCTTAGGCTGCCTAGCTGCCCATAGCTGCGGATAGCTGAGCAGGCTGAGAGCCACAGAGCAGCTTCAAGTTGCTCTTAACTCGCGTACTTCGAGGGTTTACTGTATCTCTTGGCTCTGACATTTAGCTTGCAATAGTATCTCTCCTGAGTACATACCTTCTCCCTTCAAGTACCAGTACATCTCCCCTATCCTCCATTTGCTTCAACTCTAACAAATTGCATTGAGCTATATGGGTGTTCAGGTCTTTTCTACTGATTTGAGTCTCCACACAAGAAGGTTGCACTGAATTAACTAAATTGATTTCAGTTGCTGTGATTTCTCTGTGTAGACAAACCCTGGGTCTCCTAGATCAGAGTCTGAAAATGGGAAGAGTGGCTGAGTTGTTTCCTGGTATGACCCATTTAATGCATGTGGAAGACCTGTGGTGCTATGTACCACTGCTTTGGAAGTTGCCTCAGGATTTCAGCTGGGCAGAATGGCTGAAAATAACGATGATTCAATATTTCTGCTTTTTAAATGTAAAGCTTTTTAATCAAGCTTTTAAAAAATAGTGTTTAAGCTCTAATTTGTGGAAACAGTGTCCCCACAGGGGAGCACATATAGAGAGATGCCTAAGTGACCTGCTTGTGATTATGCAGTCAGTAGGAGCCAGGCTTTGACCTCAGGGAATCCTGACTCCCAGTCATATGCTGTGATTCTTGCTCCCCATTCTCCATGGAGTGACTTAAAGTGCTGCTACCCCACCATGCTAACTGAAGTGCCTCTGGTGATTGGTCTTTTCTCTTTCTGCAGGCCCTCCTGACCAGCGAATGAACTGAAGATTGGGGAGCAGTCTTCATTCTCTCCTTAGCTCCCCACACCCTCTTGAGTATTGGCTGGTGCCCTCATGGTTGGGAGTTTGGTGTAAGCATCAGCTTGGAATGTACATCGTTGTAAGGGCTAAGTCTCATTGCATCTAACTCAGCAACTCTAGCAATGACACTATTCCCTCCCAGCTAGTGAAGATCTATTGTACGCTGGAGGCGCCTGTTTGAAAGGGCAGTGGATGCTGTGTTTCCCCTGTAATCTCTCAGAGCATCTTCTGGTATCACGGGTTCCTCTCCCCCTCAGTTTAAAGTTGTCATCTTCCATCCCTGGTACGTTCTACCAGTGCTGCCATTATGTTCCTGGTTCATTAATACAGCACTAGTCCCTGCCTCACACACCCTGTACTCTGTCCAGCAGCATCAACCCAGGCTCACTCCCCATTGTGTTTGTTTTTTTTCTAAAAATCCTGATTTGTACCTGATGATTCCAGAGTGGGATGGTCAGCCACCCAGGCTGTAATGTCGTCCCTGACGACCTCCCATGAGGGTGAGAACGCTACTCCTAGGTTTTTTGTTGGTACCAGAGATGATGAGACAGACTTTGTGGGATCAAACATGAAGACGGACGAGATCGATTTCCTTGAGGATGATGAGGAGTCGGAATCGGTAAGGAGATCTTAAGCACTCCACTCCATAGCACCAAGTCTGTCCCATCTCCAGCGTTCTTCAGGGTTTTTTTTACGTGTGTTTTTTACATGTGTGACTACTGATGAGGCCCTAGGCTGTCACAGCCTGCAGACAATACAGAACAGACAGTGAGTGTAGGAGTAGTTTTGGTTCTAATCCCCATCACAAAGGTTCAGTTTTCTCATGGAGTAGGTAGCAGTCAGAGAATCTGATTTCAGCCCTTGGGGCCTGACAGCTGTGGGTTCTCAGCAGGAGCCACCCACAGCTCCTGGTTTCTCCTGGCTGGGGAGACCTCCAGAGTTCCAGGCCACATATGGTGGGATCTCCACGGCTCCTAGCCGCTGGAAGGGGTTGTCTAAATCGACAGGTTGCCAGATATTTTCTTGATATCTGGTTTAATGTTTTTAGTAAGCTAAAGATTAGGGGCAGAAGGGATTTGAATCCCCCTGGTCCCTTGCCTTGTTGTCTCGGACCAGTGGTTCTGAAACTTTTCGGCATCACACCTGCCCCCGGCCTTTGATTTTTGAGAAACCCTCACCCCCCACTACTTCTTTACCATCATCCAACCCCACCTTAACAAAAAATCAATTTGTAATTTAAAATAAACATAACTTGATTATAAAAATGTATTTTAAAATTTAAAAATAAGCACAAATAGTTTTGCTTGGCTCCTTGTGGGTGCCTGGTGCTGCCTGAGCTGCCGTGCCAGCTGCCTGCCTGTCTGAGACCTGTGCTGCCAGAGCCACCTGCCTGCCAGCTGCAGGCCAGCCACCCGAGCCACCTGCCCAAGCCCCACGCTGTCTAGGCCAGCTGACCACCTGCCAACCTGAGCTGTCGCCAAGCCCCTGCGCTACTGGGACTGGCCGCCCACCTGCCATTCCGAGCCACCTGAGCCCTGCGCTACTGGGGCCAGCCGCCTGCCCACCTGCCAGCCCAAGCTGCCTGAGCCCTGCAATGCTGGAGCTAACTGCCTAAGCCTCATGAGTCCTGCAAGCCCTGTGAGCCACCCGCCCGAGCTCCTCCCCTTTCAAAAGCCAGGCACCACCATCTCCCCCATTCTTACCCTATCCCGCTTACCTGAGTCAGGCACCACAGACCCCATCTAACCCCATCCTCCTCCTCCTCCTCCCACTGCAACCCACACTCACTCACCTTTGCACTTGGATCTTTGCCAGCCACCTGCTTTTTATAGCGGCTGTGCTGGGTCACCCAAGCAGAATAGCTGGGGCTGAGAGCCAGAAGCAAAGGCCGGCTCTTTCTTTGGGTGCGGGGAGATGATGGGGGGGTGTGCCTCACACCCCGCCCTGGAATTTGTACTCACCCCCCAGTTTGGGAAACCATGTCTTAGACTGTAGTGTTCAGATTACTGCTCCATATTTGCCTGGGGCACATAATATCCTAGATGAAATGCTCAGCAGCCACCCTATTGAAAAATACAGTATTTCCTTAAGCACGTTGGTCTGAATCAGTGACCCTTACAAGGAGAATGGAGAAAATTTGTTCTCCTTAGCTTCTGAGGGTATAAGACAAGAAGCAATGGGCTCACATGGCACCAAGGGAGGCTTAGGGTGGACATTAGAAAAAAGCATAACTGACATAGTGGTTAAGGGTCGGAATAAATTGCCTAAGTAGGTTGCAGGATCTCCATCATTGACATATTTACGAGCAGGTGAGACATACTTCTGTCAGGGACTGCCAGATGGTGCATGGCCCTGCACTGAGTACAGGGCACTGGACTTGATCATAATCTCTCAAGGTTCTTTCTATGATTATCTCTTCTTCTGGGGGTACCTCGCTTATTGTCAAAACCCTTCTAAACTAATACAGTGGTTTCTCTGAAGATGCCATTGGTGCAGGATTTTCACTCTTGGGTTTAAGCTCCTTATTAAGAGACCAGTGAATCTCTAACTCTTATTGGGGTGTCTTTGTGGTTTTTTTGGCTTTGTGGCCAGTGGTAGTGTGAGAAAAGAGCTAGGCAAGCCCCTTACTGAACACAGCTCCCATGTGGGAATGCTGATATTTGAATGTTCCAGTCATTCCCTGCTTCTTCCTTGACTCTGGCAAAAACTCCCTTCAGGAGCTAAAATTCGTCACCTGTGCTCCAGAACTTTTGCACACTGCTGTGCCACCTCAGATGGAAACAGTGGCACAGCAAGGGTCAAACTAGATAAAAATAGTCATTCTAGCAGCTGCACTGACTGACGGCTGAAGTCAGGTTTGCAGAAGTCTCATTCTGACTCCTATTTTTCCTACACTCTCTTAATCTGAAACACTTTTATTCATCTGAATTCTTCTGTATGTGGTCTCTCTCAAAAGGAGTCTTAAAGTAGAGGGCTGAGCAAATTTCCTTTACTTTTGGAATTGCTGGAGAGGGCTGGAGGGAAGCTACCCACTGTTTTTAAAAATATATAAAAGTGAGAACTTTTGCATTCCAGCCCCTGATTTTTGTGGTGAAGCTACTTCTAAAGATAGCAGTTCTGAACTGCAGAGTAAATGAGCAAATGCTTTGTGGAAAGAATCTTGTGCAGATCCTCATGTTTGTCATGCTCTGTTTTCTTGGTTGTGTGTGCATGCTTGTGTCACCCATGTATGCATGCATGTGCATCACCTTTCGTATGAGATGTTGGAATGAGAGATTTCTCCTGTAGTAAGCTTGGGGTCCCTGAGAGAGTGAAGTGTGCAGAGACAGAAAGGAGAATCTTCTGTGTGCAGAAGAATCAGGTGTTTTAAAATGGTCTTAATGGCTTCTGCCTTCTGAGTCCTCTGTTCTAGGTGGGGCTCTGGAGAGAAACTGGAGCCTGACTGTGGGCTGGGGAAAACTCCTTGTCTTTTAGCAACTGGTGCCTCTGTGTCATTTACAGTATAAGTTCATTGAGTAAGCTCTCTTGTCTCCATGTAGCCTCCGGAACGGCAGATTGTGGTTGGAATCTGTGCTATGACCAAAAAGTCGAAGTCAAAGCCCATGACTCAGATCCTGGAACGTCTGTGCAAATTTGAGTACATCACAGTGGTGATCATGGGAGAAGATGTCATTCTGAATGAGCCGGTGGAGAACTGGCCTCTTTGTGACTGCCTTATATCCTTTCACTCTAAAGGTAAAGGTATGTGGTAGCATCGGCCTGTAGGCCTGTCTGTGGGGTGCTTATATTAATAGCACCATTTGCTGTTTTTTTTTCTGCCACCCAGGATTCCCTCTGGATAAGGCAGTAGCTTACGCCAAGCTGTGCAATCCATTTCTGATTAACGACCTTGATATGCAGTATTACATCCAGGACAGGTCAGTGCCCTGAGAATCTCCTTTCTTCCCCTCTGTATGTGTGAACTTCCCAACTGACTCCTGGTCTCCCTCAGAGTGCTGTATAAATGCTGCTGCTTCACCTTCCTTGTTTAGTGGGTGGAGGGGAGGGCGGGCTTTTGATTGCCTGTATTTAGCAGGTTTCCAGGTCACTGTGCCCTCATCGCTCCCATCAGTTCATCTGGATGTTGAAGGAGTGGACTTACCTGGCTGGGGCCTGTGTAGAAGCAGGTGTGTTTTGACCTTTTCTGGTTCGTTAGCATGTGAGAAGAGTTGGCTGAAGTAGGACAAGTGTGAACTCACAGAATGGGAGACTGGTGTGACTAGCATGGACAGGTCAGATCATGGTATAGGGAGGCAGGAAGCAGCAGCAGCAAGGAGGGCCAGGGAAATAGCCAATGTTTTGTGGCAAGTGCCGAAAGGTTAGGCTTTAAAGCACCAGTTCTCCAGGCAGTCTTGGCACTTGCAGCTCCCAGAAACACCAGCTGATCTGTGGGTGCCCCACTCCTAATAAATTCAGGTTGGCTTCAGGAGTCAGCTAGGTGGCAAGGCTGGAAAAGTTTGGCCTTGGATGTTTAGGGGTAATATATCCCATCCAGGCCTCAGCTCCACATTTGCATGCATAGAACCATGTCTTTGAGGTGTGCAGCTGGCATGCCCTTCTGCTGCAATTGTCAGATGCAAAGAACGGTGAAATACGTAGCTTTCCCATTTCAGACCCATGCGTGAGAGGACTTAGCTGCTCTTGGGAGTCCCTGACCAGAGTGGAGGTTGTTTGGGGTGTGATCTGTGCCACACTTAGTTGTTGCTGTCCAGTGGTGGAGGGGGATGAAGGTGGTTCTCTTCTGTCTGTAGGTGTTCAGGTTGGATGGGTAACGGTGAATATGATGAGTGCACAGCTACCATTGGGCTGTGACAAAGTGGGGATAGTTGGTAGTAATTTCTGAATCCTGTTTGAGGCTCTGTTTCCCCTGTGTGCCACATACAAGGAAGTTTTCTCTAAGGCAGGGTGAGTGACCTAAGTGGGGGTGGTGCCTTGCTGTCTGGGTCTCCATATTAGTGGAGCATCTGAGAAGATAGTGGTGGCAAATCCATCTGCTAGGAAGTGGACATCTAGCAAGCAGTGACCCAGAGGGAGATGGACTCCCCTGCCTTTCCTCGGGGAAGCTGGACAACTCCAGCTGGTGATAAAAGGATGGGAGAAATCTGAGGTGGGGATAAGAGCTGGCAGTCAGGGCTCTTACCTGGCCTGATCTGGACAGTGAGGCAGAGAGTGAAGTGAGGGGTTCACTGCAGGGTGGTGGGGCTGTGGCAGAGTAGAATGGACTGTGATTTAACCCTCAGTTTGCTATGCCACCCTAAGGCTTCCCTAGGGTGTGTTCCAACTGACGGACATACCCACCTGCTCTCACTCTGTCGTCAGTGTCACTGCAGGTGCTGGCGAGGTGTGTTAATTCCCAAAGACTACACGAGTCTCTAGCGCAGTGTTTTCCAAATGGTGTTCCGCAGAGCCCTGGGATTCCTCGAAGTGAAAATAAGGGTTTCACGAGAACATTCCCCTGTGGCTCCCTGTCTTGCCACTGTTGAAACAGTAGAACTAAATGTAATTGGTTTAACAGCTGGCAAGGTGGTGGGCGGGATCTGGCTGTTAAACTGACTGAATTTTTAGTTCCATTATTTCAGCAGTGGCAAAGCAGGGAGCCACAGAGAGCCCCTCACTCACCCTGCTACCGGAGCAGCCACACCCTCTGGTGGGCATGGCTCTGCTCACCCCCACCAGTGGAACACCTCCATGCAAGCCTTCTTTCCTCTGGGTGCACATGGCCACCCATCATAGTCTCCCCATCCAGCGCCATGGATGGGTTAATCCTGGGAGCAGCTTTGCAGATGAGGTGGGTTGATCCTGGGTCTGCGGGTGGTGGGTTTGAGGCTGAGATGGGTTAAGCTTGGGGATGGTAGGGCAGGTTGCAGGAGGGGAGGGTAAAGCTTGGGAATTGAGGAGCTGGATTTGAGGGCTGAGAGGGGGTAAAGCCTGGAGAAGGGGTGGGGGGGCAGGTTTGGGAACCAAACAGGGTAGAGCTTGGGAAAGGGGTTCAACAAAAAGGGTTCTGTGGCCAATTAAATATGGGAAGCACTGCTCTTGCAGGAGTCTGACCTAGATTCACTGAATGGTACTTATGGTGTGAGGTAAAGGAGCTGCAGCCTCCCAGGTCCCTTCTGAGGAGGGAAGGAAGCTGCCTGGTTTGCCCTAGATGAAGAGTGAGACTGTCTAGGAGATCTGGTATTTTGAAGACCTTCTTCCTGGAAACCAGGAGCTATAGCACTAGTCCTGCAGAGCCATGATATGCATCCTTGTTTGGGTTGGTAATACTCTTCTTTTGCAGCCATCACAATCGTGTGTGGGAGGCAGGTATCACTGGGCAGGTACGTGTGGTACTGTGCCTCCCTTCATGTCATGGCTTAGGCTGGGGTAGAGAGGTGTAGTGGTCAGGCAATGTGGCATGTCTAGTGGTTAGAATAGTAACTGTCAGAGGCCAGGAACAGCACCAATGGTCCGGAACCAGGTGTGGGAATTGAAACAAACTGAGAGGCAGGTCAGTTACTGTTGCTGTCAAGAAAGTTCACCTTGTTGCACAGATACTTCCTGGAATGCCTTCTGGGCTTCAGTGGAGCAGCTGGATCAATAAGGGACCACGAGGAAATCTGTTGGTCTGGGCTTTCAAAGTGCTACTTCCTGGGATTTCTGTTTTCACAGGACCTGTGTGGTGGTGCTTGGTCCTACGATGGCTGCTGGATAGAGATAGGAAGGTGCCAGCCCTCCTGGACACCTGAGTTCTAGTCTCATCTGTGCTGAACCTTAAACAGACTTTGTTGTATTTGCTCTACTTTAACCTATACTGAGTAATAGATAAATCCTCAAGTTTTGTGTTGCCATCGCAGCTGTGACCTTTCTTCCTGTTGTGTTCACTGCTACTGACTTCTTGCCCTGTCCCTTGCAGGCGAGAAGTATACCGGATCCTGCAGGAGGAGGGCATAGACTTGCCACGCTATGCTGTGCTCAATCGAGACCCTGACAAGCCAGATGGTGAGCATACCAAGGAGCAGTGGGTGTGGCAGGTTAATCTCCCCAGAGCGTGCTGCCTCAGGTGGTTCAGCCTTAGACAAGTCTGGGAGTAGATCTCTGGTACCCAGGGATGCTGATGCTCCAGACTTCTATTAAGCTCGTGTTTGGCTACCCTGTCTGCCAGTGCTGTTCCCACATATCCTATGCAGCCTGCCCCAAATTTCCAGGCATTGAGCAGGCTGCAGAAGGGGAGACCCCTCCAAAGATCTTGCTAAAGGAGTCTTGTTGAAGATCAGCCCTTAGTGGTGAGACTGAACAGGTCTGAGTCACAGTCGAGGCTGCTGACCTGAGCATGGGTAGAAGAGCCAAATGTCAAAATTGGTTGGCCAGGCCTTTGGAGGGGAGTGGCAAGCAGGGTCCCTGAATCAAACTTCTCACCTGTCCTGACCTGCTCCTGCTGTGATTTGTCTGCAGAGTGCAACCTTGTGGAAGGAGAGGACCAAGTGGAGGTGAATGGAGCTGTTTTCCCAAAGCCATTTGTAGAGAAGCCAGTCAGTGCGGAAGATCACAATGTTTATATTTATTATCCAACCTCAGCAGGTGGGGGCAGCCAGAGGCTCTTTCGGAAGGTGAGGGGAACTGTAGTTACCACTGGCCATAGATTATGGACAAACGTTTCAGACTGTGCCTGTCAACAGATAGACAGAACTCTTGAGTTGCCTTGGGGCCAGAGGTGTATCACTGGAAGGAGAGTCCTTGGGTCTGGGAGGGGCTTGTGGGGTGTTCTGGAGGGAGTGGTGTGGAAGTCTGTGTGCAAGTTGCCTGAGATTTTGTTGATTGTTAAATGCAAATGTCCGTTAATACCATGTTAAGAATGTGTAGTTAAATCGCCCTGAATCAGGAATTGTTGAAGCGATGGTTTTAGCAGCAGTGCCTGGCCTATGTGCAATATGATTGAGCACGTAGTAATAGACCTGCCCAAAAAAGCCTAGTAGATTTCCAGTGAAGGTTGCACAAGTGTTCATGCCATCAACATGATGGTTAGAAGTCATGGGTAGTACCAGCAGCTAATGCTGTTTTCATGCAGATGCCTTTGCACTCAACCTGCATATTATTTTAAACAGGGTGTATCTTTGTTACAGAGTTAACTCTAGTAGTCAGCCTTTGAGAGATTTCCTTTGAGGTTAGCCTGAGATGAGGCAGACTGTCCTCACTACAGAGTACCAGCTGATCGTCAGTGGGTCCATGCGGGCACTCTGTTCCCTCATGTGGCAGTGGTAGGACTTCTGCAGGCACATCTAAAGGCTTCCTCTGCTGTACGTCGACTCCTCTATTAAAAACTACATCTCAGCAAGGTGCACTCTGCTCTCCATGCCTGGTGTCGCTCTCATGGCTTTGCTTATCTGTATTTATCCACTTTCCCCAGCTTCGTCTATTTTTGTTTGGCTTGTGCATTCTTTGAGGAGGGGGATGGGACAAATTTTCCTCTGGGATTTGAATATGCCTAGCACAAGACAAGTACTCAGTTGTCAAACAAAGACTGTTTAGTGATGGTTACAGTTGCATTAGAACATGGCTCACCAACCCAAAACTTCTACAACATGGAAATAGGTGGTGGGAAGGAAAGTCTTGTGCATTCCTTTCCACCTTCATATTGCCTACAGTGCAGTCTGTAGAATGCTCCAGCATGCCATCTGGCTTTCATTTCTCCTTCAAGTGTGTAACACAAATGTGGCCACCAGCATAACCAACTTGCACCTTAAAGTATTTTACTTCTGTATCAGCAGACACCCATGTCTGGCTGTCTTTAGTTCCATGCAGCAAGGGAGCTATTTTACTTTAGCAATGCTGAGGACATGGCTAAAGTTTTGCATTAATGATTTTGTTTTAGTATTTCCCTAAGTGCTATCTAAGTTGGGGGTTTATTGCCTTGCTCAATGAGTCTCAACTAGGGATACAGAGCCCCAGGGGTGCCATGAGCAGGTGTGTGGGTAGGGGGGGCACCACATTGGACCAGCACTGAACTTGCTGGAGCCTCAGATAGGAAGCTGAAGCTCCACTGCATGTGCCCTCTGGGGCTGAATCAGAAGCCTGAGAAACTTACCATTGCTATGCCCTATAATGCCAGTCCTGGATCTTGTCTGCAAAAACCCAACTATGGCACAGGTGGGCTGTGGAGATTTTTGTAGCATGGTGGAGGGGAGGGAACGTGCGGAGAGAGAGGTTCAGAGCCCCTTCTTAGTCAATGATATGGGTAGCGAACTGCATGGGTATTTAAACAGCAGATAGCCAAAGTCAAATTGGAACTCTTAGTCTCCTTTTTGCCCTCAGAAATGGGTGGTGGTGGTCACATCATGACAGAATTATTGTCAAGTTGGGCAGGCTCAGGCATGGTGCACAAACTCTCAGTTACAGGTAAAAATGAGAAAAGTCTGTCTCTAAACAGACAAGTGCTGTGATCATTCAGATACTAGCTATGCAATGTGTTAAGAGCAACAGTGGGCTGGAGTACTGTGGGCTTCTTGCAAAGGGAGGTACAAAAAAGCAAGACACTTGTAAAAATGCCAAAAGAGGTCACTCTTCTGAGCTCTTGCTCTCTCTGTTGAGTCACATTTTTCCCCTCAAACTACCATGAAATTCAGATCATGTCAGTACATTCTGTGGCTTGGTTTTTATCCTATCAATATAACCTTTACGAAGTAAAGGTTTCAAATTTCCATTAAATCAAAAACGTCTGACTCCATATGAATTAGAAAGTCAGTATTAGCATCCCTCTAACTACGATATTTGATGGTGATGATTAATGTTTTGTTTTTCTCTGAGTGCTGTTCTGTGTGATTTCCAATTAGGTGTGTGTATACCATGTGTACAGTCACAGGTAAGTTTTTTCCCTTAGTTATACCTGTTGGTTGACTGGATCCCCCATGAAGTCATGCTGACCCACTGCCTCTTCAGTTCCTTCTTACCACCAGTGATGGGCATAGGGGCATTCTCTTCTCCTCTGTGAATGATTCCCCCCTCCCCCCAGCTAGTTGCATATGTATCTTCTGTAAATAGTTAAAAATGAGGGGGTTTTTTTTTAGGCTACGTTGAACCCTTGTCACTGGGGATTCTCTGCTCTCCCTCTGCCCCACCATTCCCCTCCCATTCTCCTTTACCTCTCCCTGAGCCAGGGCTTGCCTCAGTCCAAGGCTTTTAAACCAGGGAGGGGTCTGCCAGAAACAGATGCCAGAGGGCAACCTACAGCTGGCTTTTCTGAAGTACCTGGGGGAGTTCCACCAATCAGGTTCAAAATGTGTAGTGGCTTCTGCCCTGCAGCAAGAAGGAAATGGAGCTGGAAGCAGCTCTCTGGCCAGAGTCTGAACAAAGCCCAGTGAATGCAGCACAGGGCTGCTTGGCATTGAAACCAGTGTGCAATGCACCAGTCTGAGGTGCTCTGGTGAGGGAGGGCTCTGGGTTGGAGACCCTTGGCGCTGTCACTCCTCAGCACCTAAAACTGCTTTGTGGGGAGAGTTGTGGAACTGCTGTCGCCTGTGCCTTGCAGGCAGCACCCTAAAACTGATGCTCTGCTCCCCCTCTTGACCACCGCCATTGTGTGAGCCGCGCAAAGGAATGAGATCTGTGTTGGACTGCCCCTTCGTGCCTGCACAGCAGCTGGCACTGTCATTGCTGGGTCTGCAGCGGCCTGTCGAGTCTGGAACCACTGGAGGAGGGCCAGGTGGAGGACTTCAGCCTCCAGTGTGTGCAGGGAGAGTATTCAAAGCAGCCAGGGATCTCATAGCCCTGATGGACCTGCACACTCCCAACCAGCATGAGAGGGTGCCAATTGCACATCAAGCCACTAGTCAGTCTGGGGGTGGAAGCAGTCAGTGATGCATCGCTGATCCATGGCACTGAAGGATGGGGCATCCCCTTGCTTGCCACAGACAGGTTCCATGGAGTCTGATTCTGAGGTGGCCTCCGATGTGTCCTGAAGGAGCAGGCAGCAGGGCTGGCAATGTTCTCGGACTCCCATGCTGCAGTTGGCACAATGGCAGGTGCTGGCACGGTGCCCACATAATGGCCTTCTTGGGCCTTGTGGATGTACAATTAGTCCCAGGGGTCTTTCTCTGCATACTTCTTGGCCATCTCTGAGGGAAGGACTGCGTCCAAGATTAGTACCTTTCAAGGGTGTCTGCCACAGTTTCCACTGCCAACTGTATTGTATCTGACACTGAGTTGGATGTGGTGGCAGGCAGAAGGGCTGGATTTGATGAGTTGGACAGGCAGAAGAGACCCCCTCTGACACAGGCCTCCTTGTTAATCTCACCTGATGAGGCAGTAGCAGGAACCTGCCCAGGCCCTCCCCCGCCTGAGAGCAGAGCCTACCTAAATCTCTTGATGTGGTTGGTACAGTAGCTGAGCAACTAGATGGAGGAATACATTGAGGTATTGAACTCAACGTTAGACATTTTATGTCTGGTGTGCCCCACCAGTGTGGCACTTTCGCTAATTAAAACTAAAACTTCATGGAGAAGCTCCTGCCTCTTTGACCCACAACAGCAAAGGGGTTTGAGAGAAAATATTTAGTGCCTTCCACAGGCTACAAATGCCTTTTCCCCTCCACTTCCCTCAGACTAACTCATGATGGCAGCAGTTAATGAGCAGGGGACACAAGGACAGAAGGGGCCTACTCCTTGAGCTGAGGATGCAAAAAAGCTGCACCTCTTCAGGAGGATGCACTCCAGTAGAGGGATCCAGCTTTGCATTGGAAGTTAGCAGGCAGTTTTCTGCTGTCGTTTGAATCCTAGGATGCAGTGTTCAGATTTTCAGATCTTTTCTTGGAGGACTACAAGTCTGAATTCACAGCTTTGGTGAATAAGGGCCAGGCTGTGGGCAGGCCAGGCTGGGCTGGACTGGACTGGACCCAGCATTGCCTAAGACATGGCAATGTGCTGCTGCAAGCCTTGGGCCTTGCTGGTGTGGCCCAGTGGACTATATACAAAATCTCCTGTTCAAAGCTGTCTCTCTGTTCTAAGAAATGGACTCAAAGCTGCAGAGCTTGAATGACTCCTGAACCATTCTGAGACAGCTGGGTCTGCACTCTCCAGGCATGCGAAGTAGGCCTCTCAGGCCTATGCCCTGGCCATCTCAAGGGAAGCCACAGCAAGACCACAATTCTTGAGGTGTGGGGCAGAAATCAGAAATGGCTTTAACAGCCTCATCCCAACCTGAACAACGAGGAGTCTGGGTTATTGGTGCAACTGTTGAGCCCCAGGCAGGCCTGTAAATGGCAGTGTATCACCAGACAACTGGATCCTTCTTTTCCCCTTTTCAGCGCACCTGTCCAGCTTCTACCCTGTGTTCCACCACATCACCTCGGACTGTTGGGCCCTTCTCGTGGTATGATGGGATAGTCTGTCCAATTCTCCTCACTCCCTATCCCCCACCTCCTTCCTCTATTCTTTTTCAGGGACCCCTTTCATAAACCACTCCTTGTGCGAGAGATATGAACCTTCTTGTTGGCAGGAGCTGCGAAGGAAATTCTGCAGGAGCTCTGGGCCAAGAGGCTCTCTTTCTAGGTGCCTGACACAATTAACACTAAACAGTTCTCTTCCTAGTCTGGCTTGCATTCATTTCTTCCTCTTAAAGAATATTAAGATCAATTAGTTGTATTCACGTTGAATTTGGTTAGACTCTGTCATCCTAGGGTGCTAAGGGCTAATTGAAACATCTTTGAATTGTTAGTGATTTATTTTCAAGAAATCACAGAAGATGAGTGAGGTGCCAGGAAATAAAGAAGAGCAAGCACAGAACCTGTCTTCAGAGATTACAGGGAATTAGTCTCTAGGAGTTTACAAAATGATGTTTTAATCATATGGTCCAGTAACTTTCCTTGCACCCCAATACTGTATCCCTCCCCAGTCACATCCCCAATCCCTGCACCACCTCCTGCATTCCTGCCCAAGGACAGAACCCATTTCTGGACCCTGCAAATTGGAGAACTAATCTGAAATTGGGTGAAATTCAGCAAAGACACATACAAGTGCTGCATTTTGTGAAGGAACAGTGTAGTGGCCAGTTACAAAATGGGAACTGCTTAGGAGTAGCATTGCGGAAGAGGATGTGGAGTGACAGCAGTAGATTGAGAGTCTAAGTGTTACAGTTGCAAACAGGTGAATATTCTGATTGTGGTAATAGGAGTGTTATGTAAGACGGTCATACTCAGGACTGTGAGGCCTCAGCTGAGTATCTGTCCAGTTCTTGGCTCCACATTTTGTAAAAAGGCAACTTAACAAATAACAGGTCATGTTTTCTAAGCCTATGAGGGAAGGCTAAAACCCTGGGCCCCATTTCTCTTTGAGAAAAGAAGTGTCATCAGGTCCCACTTCAATTTCCTTCTGTTGAGGACTGTTCCAAAGAAGATGGCAATCAAGTGCTCTCCTGGTCCACTGGAGGCAGGGCAAGCTTTAGGTTGGATGTTAAGAAAAGTTTTCTAACTATTTGGCTAGCAAAGTGCGATGCCCATCATAGGTTACGCAAACCCTGTCAGGGACTGTCTTGGCTTGCAGGACTGAGGCAGGACCACATAAACTAGATTAGACGACCTTTTGAGGTCCCTTTCAGCCCTGCATTGCTGTGCTACATACCAACTTTCAGGGGTTCCCTTCCATCCCTCTTTGCTCCAGCCTTTTGGATTAATTGTTCCCAAGGGAAGAGGTGATGTCGCTTTACATTGCCAGGCTTTTATGTGGCTGTCTTGAGTTTATTTAAACTTTCCCTTTAGGCCTTCATTAGGCAGGGAACACCCTTCCATGAAAGACGAGGGGTTGAAGAAACAGCACTCTTCCTGTGTGCTGCTAGATGGTAGGCTGTGTGCTCATGATGGGGGGTGAGACTTATCACTGTCAAGTAGAATAGCAGGTCAAGAATTGCTCTCAGGGCACCAGACCTGTGTGGTTCCTCGCTCTTTTCAGCAGGAGTGGCTTGTGCAGGAACATCTACTGCAGTTCAGTCAGAGCTACTTCTTTTTTTACCTTTTCTGCGGTTCTCTTTATCCCTTGCATTCAGATTGGTAGCCGGAGCAGTGTCTACTCCCCTGAGAGCAGCGTACGGAAAACTGGCTCGTACATCTATGAGGAGTTCATGCCTACAGATGGCACTGATGTCAAGGTGAGGAGAAGTTGGATGGGGGTGTGAATGTGTATGAAAGTGAGATCCGGCTGTCGTCTTATCCAGACCTTGAGACTCTCTAACCTTGGTAGTCCTGCTGAGAACTTTGGAGTATTCCCTTGCGATAGGAGGTACTGACAGCACTGCCCGAGCAACATCAGGAGTTACCCTGTCTGCCTTGGACGTTAATGAGAGCATATGGCATCAGACTCTTTTACTTCTCCATATGTCTGTAGCCCAGCTATGTCATGATGGATTGCAGTTAGTTCACCTGTCTGCTTAGCTGTAATTTCTTGGAGCCTAGCTAGATAATCCAGTGATGTAGGCCACCTAGCTCACCTCTCTCTCTGTCTAGGTGTACACAGTTGGGCCTGATTATGCCCATGCAGAAGCCAGGAAGTCCCCTGCTCTGGACGGGAAGGTTGAACGGGACAGCGAGGGGAAAGAGATCCGCTATCCGGTCATGCTGACTGCCATGGAGAAGTTAGTTGCCAGGAAAGTCTGTGTTGCCTTTAAGGTTTGTGTGTGTTGCATTCTGCAGAGAGAACACTTTTTCCTGAACCATTCTGTTTGTGCCCCAGACATTCACTTCTGTCACCACAGTAGTCCTGACACCTGCCTCATCACCCATGGCCCAGGTCAGTAGTAAGCTTGTCAGGCAAGCTGAGGGGTCACTGGGTTGGGTGCTCAAAAGCTTTTGGTGAGTTCTCCATGGATGCTGGCTACATATGGTCTGAGAACATTTAGTTTGCTTATGTTACAAAGAGGGACACCAAACAAATATGTGACCTGCCACCTGCCTACTCCCTTGGCCTGTCTCTTCCATCTCCTTGCACATTTTTGCTGCATATTTTCTGCCACTATTTGGTGTCATTTTGCTGGTGGGCCTGTGTACATTGGGTGGTTCTTGGCATTGTCACCCATTAGTTCTGATTGTGGGCATGCTCATTGCATTTCATGGGGATTCAGCACCAGTTTGGTTGCACCATTTTAGAGTGTCTTGAAAACTCCATTTTCAAGGTCATTAGAGTACTAGTATGGATGGGAGACCCAGGCACTTGCAGCTGCACTGTTTCATATGTCCCTCTGGGTGCAATCCATGGTGCTTCTGATCACCCTCCATAGCTACCCTCATCTTAGCTCTTTGCTATGCACTTACCCATGACTTGAGATAGTACCTTCCATGAGAAGAGGCAGAGCTGATATTTGACCAGGCCTTGGCTCTGTCCAGGAGTACCTTAAAAACATAAGAATACCCACACTGGGTCAGACCAAAGATCTATGTAGTCCAATAGCCTATCTTTGGACAGTGACCAATGCTATATGCCCCAGAGGGACTGAACAGAACAGGTGGTTGAGGGATCCCTCTAGTCATCGATTGGCAGCCTCTGACAAACAGAGGCCAGGGATGTCATTTCTACCTATCCTGGCTGATGAGTCTTGATGGACCTAAATTCATGGAGGTTATCTAGTTTTTTCTGAACCTTGTTAAAGTTCTGGTCTTCACAACCTCCTCTGGCCAGGAGTCCCACAGATTGATTGTGTGCTGCATGAAGAAATACTTCCTTTTGTTTGTTTTAAACCTACTACTTGTTAATGTCATTTGGTGAACCCTGGTTCTAATGGCAACAAGTAAATAACTCTTCCTTATTCACTTTTCTTCACATCTGTCATGATTTTATAGACCTCTGTCATATCACCCCCTTCTTCTCTTTTCTAAGATGAAAAATCCCAGTCTTTTTAATCTCTCTCCATCTCTGTTCCAAACTCGTAATCATTTTTGTTGCCCTTTCTGAACTTTTTCCAATGCTGATGATGTGACCACATCTGTACCTAGCATTCAGGATGTAGGCATACCATGGATTTATATAGAAGCAGTGAAATAGTCTTTGTCTTATTCTCTATCCCTTTTTAAATTATACCTAACGTTGCTTGCTTTTTTGACTGCTGCTGCACATTGGGTGGATGGTTTCAGAGAACTAACCACAATGACTTCAAGATTTCTCTCTTGAGATGTTACAGCTAAATTAGTCCCCTTCGCTTCGTGTGTGTATATATAGTTGGGATTTTTTCCCCCAGTGTACGTTACTTTGCATTTGCCAACATTAAAATTCATTTGCCAATTCTTTGGCTAATCACCTAGTTTCGTGAAATCCTTTTGATGCTCTTCAGTCTATTTTGCTCTTAATGGCCTTGCGCCGTTTAGTATCATTGGCAAATTTTGCCACCTCACTGTTTATACGTGATTTGGAGAAAGGGGTAAATAGGTTGAATAGCATTGGTCCCAGTACGGGCCCTTGAGGGACACTGCTAGTTACCTCTCTCCATTCTGAAAAGTGACTATCGAGTCCTACTGTTTGTTTTCTATCTTTTAACCAAAACAAAAAAGCAGTCAAGTAGCACTTTAAAGACTAGCAAAATAATTTATTAGGTGAGCTTTCATGGGACAGACCCACTTCTTTAGACCATAGCCATACCAGAACAGACTCAATATTTAAGGCACAGAGAACCAAAAATAATAATCAAGGTTGACAAATCAGAAAAAAAATTATCAAGGTGAGCAAATCAGAGAGCAGAGGGGCGGGGTGGAGGGGGAGTCAAGAATTAGATTAAGCCACGTATGCAAAAGAGCTTATAATGACCCAGAAAATTCACATCCCGGTTCAAACCAGGTGTTAATGTGTTGAATTTGAATATAAAAGAGAGTTCAGCAGCCTTTCTTTCAAGACTTGTGAAAATTCCTCTTCAGTAAAATGCAGACTGTTAAGTCATTAGCGGAATGGCCCACTCCATTAAAATGTTGGCTAACCAGTGTGTGGATCAAGGATGGCCTGATCGGTACCACACTCTACCAGAAACCCACTGGTCGCTATACTTACCTACATACTTCTAGCGTCCATCCTGCACACATAACTAGATCCATTGTTTACAGTCAAGCCCTTGGGTACAATCGCATTTGCTCTGATCCTACTGACAGAGACCGAAAACTACAAGATCTTTACCAAATATTCATAAACCTGAATTACCCACCAGGAGAAACAAAAAAACAAATCGACAGGGCCAGACGAATACCCAGAGAGCAGCTACTCCAAGATAGGCCCGAGAAAGCCAAGAATAGAACACCACTGGTCATTACCTACAGCCCCCAACTGAAACCACTGCAACACACTATTAAAGACCTACAACCTATCCTTAATCAGGATGCCACACTCCAGAAGGCCCTAGCTGACAGGCCTGTTCTCTCCTACAGACAACCTCCCAACCTTATGAGGATTCTCGCCTATACCTCAGGAATACCAGTCCTGGAGCTTTTCCTTGCAACAAAGCCTGCTGCCAGCTTTGTCCGCATATCTATTCTGGAGATACTATCACTGGACCTAACCAGGTTATTCACAGAATCACAGGCACATTCTCATGTTCCTTGACTCGCATCATATATGCCATCATGTGCCAACAATGTCCAGTTGCTTTGTATATGGGACAGACTTCAGACTCTCTTAGACAAAGAGTTAATGGACACAAAACAGACATAAAAACACTCCTGATCCACAAATGGGTCAGCCAGCGTTTTAATGGAGCGGGCCATTCTGTTAATGACCTAAAAGTCTGCATTTTACTGAAGAGGAATTTTCACAGAGTCTTGAAAGAGAGTCTGCTGAACTCTTTTATATTCAAATTCAACATACTAATGCGTGGTTTGAACCGGGATGTGAATTCCCTGGGTTATAGGGGCTCTTTTGTATACTTGGCTTTATCTAATTCTTGACTTTCCCCGCCCCCCCCCCCCCCCTCTACTCTCTGATTTGCTCACCTTGATAATTTTTTTTCTGATTTGTCAATCTTGATTACTGTTTTTGGTTCTCTGTGCCTTAAATATTGAGTCTGTTCTGGTATGGCTGTGGTCTGAAGAAGTGGGTCTGTCCCATGAAAGCTCACCTAATAAATTATTTTGTTAGTCTTTGAAGTGCTACTTTACTGCTTTTTTGTTTTGATAGTATATAGGCTAGTACGGCTTTCTCTCTGTTACCATCTTTTAACCAGTTATCAGTCCATGAAAGGACCTTCCCTTTTAGCCTATGACAACTTGCCTTTGACGGATCTTGGCAAAGGCTTTCTGGAAATCTAAGTACACTGTATTCACTGGTTACACCTGGTCCACGTGCTTGTTTACCCCCTCAAAGAGCTCTGATAGATTAGTAACACATGATTTCTCTTTACAAAAACCATGTTGACTTTTCCCCAACAAATTATGTTCATGTGTGTCTGACAATTCTGTTCTTTACTGTAATTTCAACTAAGTTGCCTGGCACTGACATTAGACTTAACCATCTGTTGTTGCCATAATAACCTCCTCTAGAGCTCTTTTAAAATACTGGTGTCGTTAGCCAATTATTGGGTTCAGAAGAAGATGCATGACTGTGTGTTTGTCAGTTTGAAAAGTGTGACTGTTTGAAAAAATAGTAACAGATTGATAGCTGTGTTAGCCTATATTCTATCAAAACAAAAAAGCAGTCTTGTAGCACGTTAAAGACTAACAAAATAATTTAGTAGGTGATGAGCTTTCATGGGACAGACCCACTTCTTCAGATCCATAGCTTTACTAGAGCAGACAACAATTTTTGGACCTCTGTGCTTCATATATTATCAAGGTTGACAAATCAGAAAAATTATCAAGGTTGGCTTTAAACTAGGTTCATTGGGGGATGGTGACGTAAGTGGGGGAAGTGGGATACTGGAAAGGAACACAAAGAAGAAAGTGCAACAGAGGAGGACCCCTGAATTTTACCGAGAGCGCCAGGCAATTGGGTAGTTGTCTTAGGCCGATGTACGTGAGCACAAGGAGCCTTGGAAACAAGCAGGAAGAACTGCATGTCCTGGCACAGTCAAGGATGTAGGATGTGATTGGCATAATAGAGAGTTGGTGGGAGAGCTCTCACGAGTGGAGCACTGTCATGGAAGGTTATAAACTGGAAGGACAGGCAAGGGAGGAAAGGTGGCGGAGTTGTGCTGTATATTAGAGAACAGTATGATTGCTCAGAGATCCAGTGTAAAATGAGATAAAAGCCCATTGAGTCTTTGGGTTAAGTTTAGAGGTGGAAATAACAAGGGTGATGATGTGGGTAGTGTCATGTGGCTGGATTTTTATATTGGATAGGTAAGCCATTTTTTGCACCCAGTGTATCTGTTGGCCCTAAATATTTTACTGGGGGGCATGTGAGGTATCTGTTGAAAGCTGATGGTACCCTGAATCTATATATGCTACTTTATGCCTGTATCATGTTGGTAGGTAAAGTTATAGATTTTAGCTATGTAGTTGTATTAGAAAATTTTTTGGTGCTAAGCTTCACAATAGGAGGTGTGAACTCAGCCCCAGCCAGACTATTGGGCTAAACAATGAGGTGGAAACCAGATGCTCAGACGTGGAATCCACATCCTAGATGCTTGGGACTTGTCAATGGAATGCTGCTCGCTGGTCAAGTGACCTGGGCTGAGCAAAGGAACTGAAATGAGATGCCCGGACATAGATTCTACCTGCCATGTAAATGACTGAGCGTGCTAGCAACACCAGTGACAGATTGCCACAACAGCTCACCTGGGTCAGGTGACTTTTGATTGTCCAGGGGCTGATGGGAAGAAGAAAAGGCTTTGTCCCAGGACAGGAGAGAACCATGAGGTGAATTTAGCAGTGTCCATCTTGGGTCTTTTGGTATCTGTGTCTGTCTCCAAGGGTCTTGTCCCAGCACGTAGACCCCAGCAGGCTGGATCTACAGTTCTCCAGTAACTAAAACTATTATAACCAGAGACTTTCAAGAATCCACATATAACACTTTTTTCTCTCTAACCCTGTTTTTTTTTTTTTCTTTTGCTAATAAAGTTTTAGATATTTAGAATTGAAGAATTCATAAGCATGGTGATTTGGTAATATCCAAGTATATATTGACTGGGGTCTGTGGCTGAACCTTTTGGGGGCCGGAAGAATCTGTGTAGAGTTGGTGAAATAGGTTTTAAAAAACGTTTCACCTGAGTTGGGATTGTTGGTCTGGGCTCGTATAGCAGCTGAGAAGTCTGTGGGTTTGTTTGTGTGGCTTCAGGCTAGCCAGGGGGATGGCAGAGGTGCTGTTGTGGTTGGTTGGATTTGCCTTAGTGAGGAAGGAAATCCCAGTCTGGGACTGTAAGTAGCCTGGATTTTAAGTAAAGTTACCTTGGATTAATTTATCTGGCTGTGCCCAGAAATCCGCTCCTATTGTAGGCATCTACTGTAGACGATAGACCACCTGATCAGGTGGGTGAGGTAGATGAGGTTTCTTTTGCGCAGTTAATGGAAACTGGTAGATCACAGGCCCTGGTTCTCATAGGGGACTTCATCACCTGGACATTTGCTGGGAGGCCAACGCAGTGGTGCACACACAATCCAGGAAGTTTTTGGAGCACATTGAGGAAAATTTTGTGGTATAAATGCTGAAGGAGCCAACTAGAGGCTGTGCTCAGCTTGACGTGCTATTCACAAACAGGGAAAAATTGATAGGGAAAGTAAATGGTGGGTGGTAACTTGGGAAGCAGTGATCATGGGATGGTAAAGTTCTGGATCCCGACCAAAGGAAGAAAGCAGATTATGGATGCTGGACTTCAGAAAAGCAGACTTTGACTCCCTCAAGTAAATGGTAGGTAGGATCTCCTGGGAGGCTAGCATGAGAGAGAAAGGGATTCAGAAGAGCTGGCTGTATTTTAAATAAGTCTTACAGAAGGCACAGGAACGTACCATCCCAACATGCAGTTAAGAAAAGCAAATGTGGTAAGCTACCTGCTTGGCTTAATAGAGAAATCTTTGGTGCTCTTAAGCAAAAATTGAAGCTCATAAGGAGTGGAAATTTGGACAGATGACAAGGGAAGAGTATAAATATGTTGCTTGACCCTGCAGGGGTGCAGTCAGGAAGGACAAAGCGCTATTGGAGTTGCAACTAGCAAGGAATGTGAAAGGCAGCGAGAGATTTCTACAGGTATGTTAGCAATAAAGAGGTGGTCAGGAGGGTGTGGGGCTGTTACAGAATGGGGAAGGGAGCCTAATGACAGATGATGTGGAAGAAGTTGAAATACTCAGTGCTTTCTTTGCTTCTGTCTTCACAGACAAGGTCTGTTCCCAGACTTCTGCATTGGACAGCACAGAATGAGAAGGGGGTGGGCAGCCCTCAGTGGGGAAAGAACAGGTTAAGGACTATTTAGAAACGCTGGATATACACAAATCCATGGGTACAGGACCCAATGCATTCAAGGCTGCTGAGGGAGTTGGCTGATGTGATTGCAGAGCCCTTGGCCATTATTTTTGAAAACTCCTGGTGACTGGGGGAAGGGCCTGGATTTTTTTGAAAAAAGGCAATGGAGTGTACACCTTTAAAGAAGGGGAAGAAGGACAATCCAGGGAACTCCAGACCTGTCAGCCTTACCTCAATCCCAGGAAAACTCATGGAGGAGAGACTCAAGACATCCATTTTGAAGCACTTGGCAGAAAGGAAAGTGATCAGAAATAGTCACCATAGATTCACCGATGATGACTGACCAACCTGATTATCTTCTTTGATGAAGTATCTGGCTCTGTGGATATGGGGAAGGCAGCGGAAGTGATATATCTACCCTGTAGCAAAGATTTTGTTAGTCTCTCACAGTATTCTTGCCAGCAAGTTAAAGAAGTATGGATTGGATAAATGGACTGTAAGATGGGTAGAAAGCTGGTTAGTGTCTGGCTCAATGGATTGTGATCAGCAGTTCTGTGTCTGGTTTCTTGGCCAGTATCAAGCGGAGTACCCCAAGGGTCAGTCCTTGTGCTAGTTTTGTTGATCTTCATTGTTTTTCCTCAGTAGGATTTAACTTCCACTTTTCCGTTGTCTGGGCTCTGACAGGCTTGAAAGCAACCAAAGGGTGATCCAGTAATTCCTTTGTCTTGTTTCAACCACCTCTGGGCTTGCCTGAAGCACAGCAAATTGATCCTTGTTTGTGCGAACCTTTTGATAAGGTTCTCCTTCTTGACTGTGGGCTCTGTTGTACTGTCGCCTCTCTGCAATGCCTCTCTTCTCCATGCAGCTTGTCTTTACATTCTCTTCTTTCCACCAGTTCTGTACTTTGTGCAATCTCTGCCTCCTCTCTTTGCCCTCCCACCAGCTCTTCATGTTCTTCTCTAGGCCATACCTTCCATCACCATCCCACATATGGTCCAGGAATCCCAATGTTCTTCCAACCCCATCCCCTTGGGCATAGTTCACATGAATGCATGCTCATTTGTGTCTATGTGCACATGTTGGTATACTCTCATCTGTCAGAGAAAGGGGGCAGATGGACTATTATGTGTGACCTATGATGGTCTTATTTTAGGTGGTCTTTGCACGTGACTGCAGCTATACAAACTGAGAGTGGAAATAAGATACACACTTTTGCAGGGCAACAAGAAGTCCTGTGGCACCTTATAGACTGACAGATATTATGGAGCATAAGCTTTTGTGGGCAAACACCCACTTTGTCAGATGCATGAGTGAGTCAGTGCAGTGAGTGAGTAACCAGTGGAACATTGCAGCTAGGGGTGTGATGGATTGTTGGTCACTGAATTTTTACATGAACATCAAATATTCTTCTTAAAGTTATATTCTGCCTCAACTAGCAGTCCTTCTGAAGTGTTCCATTGTTGGTGTGTCCTGGCTCTGGAGATCAGAGACTTTTTTTGTAGCAGAGATCATTGGGGCCATGTGTGCATGGTAGCAGTCTTGAGGCAGTATCACCTAAAGTATTACATCTGCAACATGGCACTCCTGAGTTCCTTCTCTCCAGTCCTTGGCTGTAGATAGAGCTCCACAGCACTACATCTCCTCTGAAAGACAAAATCTGTTGTAAGTTTAGAGGCATTGTTATATTACTCTTACGTAGTTAACTGATACCCCCAGGTCTCACTTTTTCCCTTTAAAAACAAAAACAGAAAACCTTAGGGATTTCCCCCATTTTTCTCTCCTGTAGCTGTAGAAATAACTTCTATTGTTCCCTCCATAGTGGATAGTCATACCCGTTCCATGACTAAATGTCTGACTGGCAGAAGCATGTCTCCTATCCATGAACCAGCGTCTTTCTTGGCCATTCCTCCTGTGCCCACTGCGTAGAGAAAAAACACACTGCAACAAGATGAAGGGAAGGACCAGGCATGACAGGGAACTCTGACTCAGTGATTTTACATAAGAACGGCCATACTGGGTCAGACCAAAGGTCCATCCAGCCCAGTATCCTGTCGGCCAACACTGGCCAGTGCCAGGTGCCTCAGAGGAGGTGAACCAAAGACAATGATCAAGCGATTTGTTTCCTGCCATCTGTCTCCAGCCTTTGACTAAAGGCTAGGGGCACCATACTTTACCCTGGGCTAATAGCCATTTATGGACCTAACCTCCAAAAATTTATCAAGCTCTATTTTAAACTCTGTTAGAGTGCTGGCCTTCACAGCCCCTCCGGCAAGGAGTTCCACAGGTTGACTGTGCGCTGTGTGAAGAAAAATTTTTATATTAGTTTTGAACCTACTACCCATTAATTTCATTTGGTGTCCTCTAGTTCTTATATTATGGGAACAAGTAAATAACTTTTCAATATTCACTTTCTCCACACCATTCATGATTTTATATACCTCTATCATATCGCCCCTCAGTCTCCTCTTTTCTAGACTGAAAGTCCCAGTCTCTGTAGCCTCTCCTCATATGGGACCTTTTCCAAACCCTTAATCATTTTAGTTGCCCTTTTCTGAACTTTTTCTAATGCCAGTGTATCTTTTTTGAGGTGAAGAGACCAC
The DNA here is from genome assembly GCF_033958435.1 of Carettochelys insculpta. Taxonomy (NCBI): domain Eukaryota; kingdom Metazoa; phylum Chordata; order Testudines; family Carettochelyidae; genus Carettochelys; species Carettochelys insculpta. Next base: position 46,321,602 of record NC_134148.1, read on the forward strand.
ATCTGCATGCAGTACTCAAGATGTGGGCGTACCATAGTTTTATACAGGGGAAGTATGATATTCTTCATCTTATTCTCTATCCCTTTTTTTAATAATTCCTAACATCCTATGTGCTCTACTGTCGCCGCACACTGTGTGGATGTTTTCAGAGAACTATCCACTATAATTCCAAGATCCCTTTCCTGATCTGTTGTATCTAAATTTGCCCCCATCGCATTGTATGTATAATTGGGGTTATTTTTCCCAATGTGCATTCTTACACTTACCCACATTAAATTTCATTTGCCATTTTACTGCCCAATCACTCAGTTTGCTGAGATCTTTTTGAAGTTCTTCACAATTTACTGTGGTTTTGACTATCCTGAACAGCTTGGTATTATCTGCAAACTTTGCCATCTCACTGCTTACCCCTTCTCTAGGTCATTGATGAACAAGTTGAACAGGATTGGTCCCAGGACTGACCCCTGGGGAACACTGCTAGTAACCCCCCTCCATTGTGAAAATTTACCATTTATTCCAACCCTTTGTTTCCTGTCTTTTAACCAGTTTCCAATCCATGAAAGGATCTTTCCTCCTATCCCATGAGGGACCTTGTCAAAGGCTTTCTGGATCCCCCCGTCTGCATGTTTGTTAACCCCTTCAAAGAACTCTAATAGATTAGTAAAACATGACTTCCCTCTACAGAAACCATGCTGACTTTTGCCCAACAAATCATGTTCTTCTATGTGTTTGACAGTTTTATTCTTTACTATTGTTTCTACTAATTTGCCCGGTACTGATGTTAGACTTACCGGTCTGTGATTGCCAGGGTCTCCTCTAGAGCCCTTTTTAACGTTATGTTAGCTGTCTTCCAGTCATTGGGTACCGAAGCTGATTTAAAGGATAGGTTACAAACCACCATTAATAGCTCTGCAATTTCACATTTGAGTTCTTTGAGAACCCTTGGGTGAATGCCATCTGGTCCTGGAGACTTGTTACTGTTTAGCTTATCAATTAGTTCCAAAACCTCTTCTACTGACACTTCAATCTGGGACAGTTCCTCAGATTTGGGAACCTCTGTAATATCCTCAGCCGTGAAGACTGAAGCAAAGAAATCATTTAGTTTCTCTGCAATGGCATTATCTTCCTTGATTGCTCCTTTTATATCGCTATTGTCCAGGGGTCCCACTGCATTTTTAGCGGGCTTCCTGCTTCTAATGTACTTAAAAAAACATTTTACCATTGTTTTTTGAATTTATGGCTAACTGTTCCTAAAATCTTTTTTTGGCTTTCCTTATGACATTTTTACACTTAATTTGGCAGTATTTATGTTCCTTTCTATTTTCCTCACTAGGATTTGACTTCCAGTTTTTAAAAGATGCCTTTTTATCTCTCACTGCCTCTTTTACATGGTTGTTAAGCCACGGTGGCTCTTTTTTAGGTCTCTTACTGTGTTTTTTAATTTGGGGTATACATTTAAGTTGGGCCTCTAATATGGTGTCCTTGAAAAGTTTCCACGCAGTGTGCAGGGATTTTACTTTAGTTACTCTACCTTTTAATTTCTGTTTAACTAACCGCCTCATTTTTGTATAATTCCCCTTTTTGAAATTAAATGCCAGAGTGTTGGACTGCTGCAGTGTTCCTCCCAACACAGGAATATTAAGTGGTGTTATATTATGGTCACTAAAGATATAATTGGAGATACACATCTCCTGGAATTGGAAGGTCATCTAGTCCAGTCCCCTGCCCTCTTGGCAGGACTAAACGCTATCCCTGACATTGAATTGCCTCAATCCCTAAATGGCCTCCTCAAGGATTGAGCTCACAACCTTGGGTTTAGTAGGCCAATACTCAAACCACTGAGCTATACCTTTACCCTCTTAAAGGAGAAATCTCTAAAGTTGCCTTGAGAGACACTCTCTCTGAAGCACCACACACGACCTCAGGTACCAAAACCTCAACTTCCAAAACCTAGCACACCTCAGGCTTGGGAATCTAATAGAGAATTTCACCAGTCAAATACGTGCCCTCAGTGCCGAGCTCTTCCAGAGGCAGCGCATCCCACATGCCGAACGCTGTCCTGATACAGGCCTCTGCTAAGCCTATGATTAGAGCATGAGTTGAGGTGATCAGTCTCCAGCATGGAGTTTGGCACTGCAAGCTACACACCCATTGATACGACCCATCAGTTGGCACTGACAGCTAGGAGTAGCATGGCACCAATCACACTGAATAGATTAGACTGTGGCTCTGAGAGTAGAAGAAATGTATTGGCCTTAACTTATCCCAGTGTTTATTTGGTAGCATATGTATGCCAAGTGTGCAAAGGGTGGCATGAGCTTCCTTTGTGGTGTGAAGGACATTTGTCTTGGAGGACCAGAGTTTGTCCCTGTCGAAAGAAAGGTCATCAGCTTACCACTGACAGTGAACTGCTGGAAAATGTGGAGCATGTCCTGTCTCTTGGAAGCCATCTTTCCATTTAAGTTGACATCCAATGCGGAAATCCCAGAATGGTCTGATCCATCCAAGCTCTCCTTTCGCCTGCCTGAGACACTGGGTCTTTGAGGTTTGGGACATCTATGCCAAGACAAATCTCCTTGTATACTGTGTAGTGGCTGTCCAGGTTTCACATGCATACAGTAACATTAGAACAATATACAAGTGGCATTTGAAGGCACTTGATCAATATCATGAATGCTGCCTCAGGAGAATCCTAAATATCTCTTGAGGGTATAAATGCGCAAACACTAGATTCTGTTTTCTGAATTGAGGGAAGGACAGAGGAGTGTTGGGGGCCAGCAGAAGCAATAAAAGGAAATGACATGAAAACATCTTACTCATCAAATGACTGCTGAGAGAGAGTGGATCCCAACAAACTGAAGCAGAGATCTCAGAGGAGGAGACCGTCCCAAACTCAGATCACCTTCAGTAAAACATCCGAACTGCAGTTTTGAAAAATTTGTTTGAGGATCTGCATGATGTTGCCCAACACTAAGCTGTTAAGTGATGGCCAGAAGTATGTTTGGAATTTCTGCCTAGTTTACCATGCCTGGACAGCTATGACAGACCTGTGGGCATTGTTCCCTGTAAGGTGAGACCTTGGGTCACCACCCAGGAGAGAGTCAAATGCTTCCCAGCTGATTAGCAGAGTGCCTACAGCTGGCAGCATGTTTCTGTTGATAGTGCACATCTTCACGTCTCGGTTCACAACTACCTATTCTACACATGAACTGAAAACATTAGTGGGAACATTGCCAGGGGGTGCTAGGGATTATATAAGATCAGGCTACACCATCCCCTTCCTCTTCATTTCTTTTCAGGGACCCCACTCACAAGCACCTTCCACAACAGGAGGTAAACCACCTCCATCTTGGTGCTGTGGAACCAGTCCCAACACCACATCAAGAGTAAGGTGTCTCTCCAACTACTTCCTCACTCAGGAAAGTGGAGGCTGGAGACCTATCCTAGACCTTTGAAAATTTAAACAAATTCGTACAAAAAACTATTCAAACTGGTCATCCTAGCCACAATTAATTCAACCCTAGACAAGAGGGATAGGTTCACAGCCCTTGACTTTTAGGATGCTTATTTTCTTATAACTATACACCCTGCCTGCAGACACTTAGAATCACAGAATCATGGAATGCTAGGACTGGAAGGAAGCTTGAGAGGTCCTAGTGTCCAGCCCCCTGCCCTCATGGCAGGACCAAGTACTGTCTAGATCATCCCTGATTGACACTTATCTAACCTGTTCTTAAATATCTCCAGAGATGGAGATTCCACAACCTCCCTAGGCAATTTATTCCAGTGTTTGACCACCCTGACAGTTAGGAACTTTTCCCTAAGCTAGGGGAAGAGGTAGATAAGCTGGAGGGTAGGGACAGGGTCCCAATTCACTTAGACAAATTGGAAGACTGGGCTGCAAGAAATCTGATGAGGTTCAATAAGGGCAAGTGCAGAGTCCTGCACTTGGGCCGGAAGAATCCCAAGCATTGTTACAGGCTGGGGTCCGACTGGCGCGATAGTAGTTTTGCAGAACAGGATCTGGGAGTTGTAGTGGATGAGAAGCTGGACATGAGTCAACAGTGTGCTGTTGTAGCCAAGAAAGCTAATGGCATATTAGGTTGCATCAAGAGGAGCGTTGCCAGTAGATCCAGAGAAGTGATTATTCCTCTTTATTTGGCTTTGGTGAGGCCGCAGGGGGAGTACTGTGTCCAGTTCTGGGGCCCCAATTATAGGAAGGATGTGGATACACTGGAGAGGGTCCAGCGGAGGGCCACCAAAATAATTAGGGGGCTGGAGCATATGACTTATGAAGAAAGGCTGGGGGAATTGGGACTGTTTAGTCTGCAGAAGAGAACACTGAGGGGGGACTTGATAACAACCTTCAACTTACTGAAGGGAGGCTGCAAAGAGGCTAGAGAGAAGCTGTTCACAGTGGTCACGGATGGCAGAACACGGAACAATGGTCTCAAGCTGTGGTTGGAAAGGTCCAGGTTGAATGTTAGGAAAAACTTTTTTGCTAGGAGGGTGGTGAAGCACTGGAAATGTCTACCCAGGGAAGTAGTGGAGTCTCCATCCCTGGAGGTGTTTAAGTCTTGCCTCGACAAAGCCCTGGCGGGGCTGATCTGATGGGTTTGGCCCTGCTTAAAGCAGGGGGCTGGACTCGATGGCTCTTTTAGGCTCTATTGTTCTGTGATTCCTAATGTCCAACCTAAACCTCCCTTGCTGCAGTTTGAGCCCATTGCTGTTGCTTCTATCCTCAGAGGCCAAGAAGAACAAGTCTTCTCCTTCTTCCTTTTGACACCCTTTTAAATATCTGAAAACCGCTATCATGTCCCCCGTTAATCCTTTTTCCAAACTAAAGAAGCCCAGTTCTTTCAGCCTTTCTTCATAGGTCATGTTGTCTAGACCTTTAATCGTTCTTGTTGCTCTTTTTTGGACCCTTTCCAGTTTCTCCATCTTTCTTGAAATGTGGTGCCTAGAACTGGACACAATACTCTAGCTGAGGCCTAACCAGCGCAGAGTAGAGCGGAAGAATGACTTTTCGTGTCTTGTTCACAACACACCTGTTAATGCATCCCAGAATCATGTTTGCTTTTTTTGCAATGGCATCACACGGTTGACTCATTTAACTTGTGGTCCACTATAACCCCATGATCCCTTTCTGCCATACTCCTTCCTACACAGTCAGTTCCCATTCTATATGTGTGAGACTGATTGTGCCTTCCTAAGTGGAGCACTTTGCATTTGTCTTCATTAAACGTCATCCTGTTTACCTCAGACCGTTTCTCCAACTTGTCCAGATCATTTTGAATTTTGACCCTATCCTCCAAAGCAGTTGCAACCCCTTTAGCTTGGTATCAGCTGCAGACTTAATAAGCGTACTGTCTATCCCACTATCTAAATCATTGCAGAAGATATTGAACAGAACTGGTCCCATTACAGACCTCTGCGGAACTCCACTTGTTATGCCTTTCCAGCAGGATTGAGAACCATTAATAACTACTCCTCTGAGTATGGTTATCCAGCCAGTTTTGCACCCACCTTATAGTAACCCCATCTAAGTTGTATTTGCCTACTTTACTAACTTGCTCACTTATCGTAGGTCAGAATCCGTATCGATACTTGGTTGTGGCTTTCAGGCTTTCTACAGCCCTTCAAGTTTTCTCTAACATACTTGCAGTGGTGGCTGCCCACCTAAAATGTCAAGAAGTAGTTATTTTCCCCTCAGTAGATGACTGCTTAAAAAGGTTCCATCCACACTGAAACAACAGACATGGTCCACAGGACAAAGGAGATTTTCCTCTGACTGGGGCTGTTAATAAACACACACAAGTCAACCCTTGAATAAACCCCATGTCTGGCACTCACTGGAGCGCCGCTAGGTTCTATTCAAGCTAGTGCCCTCCTACTTGACCAGCAGTTTACCACATTGGTAATGCTCATAACCAGTGTCAGGCTGAGTCCACTCACGTTGATACTAAAATGCATCTGAATCCTGGGACACATGTCAGCTACCTATGTCATAGAACATGCCAGACTCCATGTGAGGTGGCTACAAAGATAGTTTTTCCACAGTTTTCTACGTGCACAGAAGACATTGGCTACATAGGTTAGTAGCTCTTTCAGCAGGGTCACTTATCTCCCTACAGTGATAGACCAATCCAACACCTCAGGCTATGGCTACACTAGAGCGATTTGTCAACAGACATTTTCGTCAAAAGATATTTTGCAACAAAACTTCTGGCAACAGATTGCGGTCAGACCGTCAAAGCTGATCAAAAGAGCAATCTGCTCTGTTGACAAAGAGCAGCCAGACTGCCTGGCTGCTCTCTTGGCAAAACAGCCAACTAGAACCACAGCAGACAGGGTTGTCTGGTGTCCCAGAAGCCCTTTCTGTCAACAGAAGAGACCCCAGAACATCCAGACTGTTTTTTTTGTTGACAGACATTCTTCCTCATGGCAAGAGGGGTAATGCTGTTGATAAAAGTGTTACGTTCTGTCCACTTACTGTCAACAGTGCCGTGGGAATCTGGATGTGCTTCATGGGTTTTGCTGACAAAACCCTCTCATCTAGACATCGCCTCAGAGGCATCACTTTCCAGTAAGACACCCTTCTTCCCCACCCTCACGTTCTGTAGTCATCACCACAGACATCGCTTCTAGGATGGGGAATTCACCTTAAACACCAGACAGCAGAGAGCAATTGGTCATTTAGAGAAGTCCGCCTCCATGTCAACCTGCTAGAGCTCAGAATGGTATGTAATGTGTGCCGATGCTTCCTTCCCATTTTATGAGGCACGTATACTTTATACTTACCAATAGTGGCATGCATGTTCTATATCCGACAGAGAGGAGCCTGCCCTTACCCATTATGTATAGAAGCTATCCGCCTCTGGATCTGAGGCATCTGCCAGAATCTAACCATCATGGTATCCTATCTTCTGCGCATACAGAATATCACCACAGACATGCTCTGTTGTTGCTTCTCAGACGTGTGAGAAGTAGGATCGTGTGGTGTTTAGTACAGTCTTCCACAAATGGGGTCAAAGTTAGCTCTGTCTGCATCGCAGAAGAACTACCAATTCCCCTTCTTCTGCTCCAGAGCAGGGCCTGCATCCAGTTCACTAGGGAATGCCTTTCTCATCCCCTGCAACACAACATTACTCAGTACCTTCCCACCAATACTGTTAATTCCTCTCGAGTCGCTCACAAGATACACAGACAATGCCCACATCATCCTCATTGTCAACAAAGTGGCCAAGACCCGGTTCCCTTATCTCTCCCATCTCAGTATGCACACCACAAATCTTTTATTGCTGCTGGAACTGGCGCCTCAGAACAATGGATGCACATTACATCCAAATCTGCGGATTCTTAACCTCAAAGCCTGTCGTCTCTGTGGTTCCAGCATGAAGTAATCTGCTCAGAGAGAGTAATACACATCCTGTTAAACAGCTGTTGCTCTACCATGAGAGACTTCTCGAAGTTGAGATTCTCCCCCCTGTACCACTGCAATCAGTTCCTCCCCAGCAAAACATCACTTCCAATGATATTGGAATACCTTCTTCAACTTAAACAGTCAGAATTAGTACTAAAGGTCCATTTCACTTCCATTACAGTCTGTTGCCTAGGGGATATTCAGGTAGCACAAAAGTGGCCTCCCTGCAGCAAATTTAAAGTCAGGGCTCCCCCTGACAGATCAAGTTGATACTCATGGAAGAATCTTTGACCCCAAGCGTCAGACCCAGGACAGACTCCAAACAACTCTCCACCTCAATCTTCTCAGCCCAAAATGGCTTCCAGAAAGAAGGGTTCTTCCCTGCCTCACGGTGACCAATTTGCAAAAATGTCACCAATGGAGTCCTCCTCAGTGGCACAGAGAATAGTCAAGGTGAGCACTTACAATGCTCCCAGCACCACCCAAAAGCCTGTTGCTAGTGGCGCACACAGGCATAGAACCAAGGCAATAGGTACTAAGCTGCATGCGTCTATGTCTGCATGTCCAGTGCCAACATCCACCATGGCACTGACCGCTTACCAGGGAGCCCAGCACAGATGACTAACTTCCGTGCTGCTCATGGCACTGATACAGCTCACGATGCTGCCGAGGCCAGCACCATTACAATTGGCACTGTGCCCTTTCGCACTTCATGGAGACATAGCTGTTGAATCCACTCCCCAGTCTATGCCTTTTGGAATGGACATCTCCTCACGAGCCGCCTTCCACATTCCATCCCCTCAGCCGTCCCAGTTCTCCAGAGTTGAGGAAGATAACACAGGAACAGTGTTCTCACCCCAGAATCTTCATTAGCCAGATGCTGATCACCACCTCGAGCTACTACCTGAGCCTTGTGCCATCATGAGATGCCCCCATGGTATGGGCACCACTGGATATCACCATCTATGCCGTATCCAGTATAATGGCCATATTGGAATCCCTGGGAGTTTATAGGAAACGTGACAAGCACCTGAACCAGAGATGGGAAAACTTCATCTCTTCCCCAGCACACTGCCACTCAACAAAACAGCGACATTCAGGACACTGAAATGGATACCGAATACAGTCCCTGCAAAACTCTCTTTAGGTTTATCCTTAAGGTACCCTTAACTTTCCACATTAATAAACCACTTCATCCCCCGCCCCCGGTCTTCTTCCTTAACCCTGTGCCAATTCCTCTGAACATTCTGTGCACAACCTTGACCTTAGACAGGTGTTAGCATTCTATATAGAAAACAAACCTTTCAGGAAGATGCAATGACTCTGTCTCAATAGTGAACCCGTTCAAGGGACAACTGATAACCACACAAAGGCTGTCCAAAATGGGTTGCAAACTGTATCCACTAATGCTGCCAACTCAAGAACACACAGCCCCCTCCAACCACAGGAGCACATTTCACAAGATCTATTGCTTCTTCTATGGGACATCTGCAAGGCAGCCACCTGGACACTGGAACGCACTTTCGGAAACGCTACGTTCTGACCTACGACCCGAGACCTGACACACAAATAGGCAGAGCAGTCTTATAGCAACCTCTTCTTTTTTTTTTTTTTTTTTTTTTTTTTTTTTTTATAGAACCCAAAGCCCTGCCACCCTGCTAGATACCTCTTTATAGCCACCACAAGTGGAGCGCCTACAAGGACACCTCACAATGAAGAAGTGAAGGTTGCTCACCTGGCAGTAACTGGAGTTCTTCTTCTAGATGTGTCCCTGCTCCCCTACCTGCCCTCCTCCTCTCTGCTTTGGCGTCAATGGCCTCTGACACATAGCAGGAACTGAGGGTGTAGGCCATGCTTGCACTGTTCCACCCTTCAACAGTGTGTGAGATCAGCACTGCGCATGCATGGCCTGTACAGGGCCTGCTAGGACACTCTCTCTAATCCAGGTTCTGGGACAGCTCCAGGGACACATCTCAAATCCTCCGTTGCTGCCAGGTGAGTAACCTTCACTTACACTCTTGTGGCAGTACTGCTGTCCTAGGCTGCTTGCTCATGGTGCAGACCCTTAATCCCACAGACATGGATAGATGCAGGCTCACCTGAAAGGGCCAGTTCTAGTAAGCAGTTCCTCTGCTTTCTCTCTCCCAAGCCTGTGTGTGTGTGCATAGTGGTGCTGTTGGGGTGCTGAAGCCAAAGAGCTTTACCCTTCCTACCAGGGACAGCAGGTCCGAAACTCTCTGAGGGGCCAAGCTGCACAGTGTGTTGGAGGGCCCTGTGTTGCCGAGGGCCCTGCCATGGCTGCTGGGGTGGGCCTGTGCTGCCTGCCTCATACTCTGAGCACTCAAGAGGTGTGTCTGAATCCCCTGCCCTTTGTTTCCTCTTCCTGCAGCAGACTGTGTGTGGGTTTGACCTTCTGCGAGCAAATGGCCACTCCTTTGTCTGTGATGTGAATGGTTTCAGCTTTGTGAAGAACTCCATGAAATACTATGATGACTGTGCCAAAATTCTCGGGTAAGCAAGGAGCTAAAGTCTGGGGATGGGGTGGGGTGGGGGGGATGGTGAGTGGAAGGGAGCTCCTTCATGTATGTGGTACAACCCTGCCTCTGCTTGCCACAAGCTGGACAGCTGAGTGAACTGCTTATCAGAGAACATGGGCTTTGTGTTTTGAAACTCATAAGTGCTCAGCAATAGAAACTCTGGCTCCAGGCTGTAAGGGGTTAATTTCTCTTAGCTGGTGGAGTTGCTAGTCAGTCCTGATATCTTCAGCTGTATCCAAATTGGCTGCTAACCGCAGCTTGGCCTTCTGTAAAGGGTGCTAATGCCTGCAGCCTTCTGGATCTCTTCTGCCGGGCCTGTAACAGGACACATCTGACTGGAGTGCATGTGCAGGACTGAAGGAATCACAATCTGTGTCTTACTGGGCTTTGCGCAAGGCTGTGGTGGAGGTTACTCGGGGAGCTTGTCACTGGGTGCAAATTGCAAGGGAAGTAGAATTCCTGTATTTTGCTCTGTTCCAGGAATATAATCATGCGGGAATTGGCTCCTCAGTTCCAGATACCTTGGTCCATACCTACAGAAGCAGAGGATATTCCCATTGTCCCCACAACTTCAGGCACCATGTGAGTATCTGCTAGTCATAGCCAGGTGTAGCAGTACTACACCAAACATTGCGCTCCTCCTGTGTGCAGAACAGATCGTGAGGCATTCGAATGAGCTGGCCAAGCTGGGGGAGGGCAGTAGAGTGACGGAGGAAATTGTTTTGAGAAATGCAAGCTAACTAATGGGAGGAATAACGTGAACCACTTTTATGCCTTGGAGGCTTCTAAGGTGATGCTGTCAGCTGAGAGAAGAGATGTGGCTATTGTAATGATAGCTGAATGAACCACCTCCTCAGTGTGCAGCTGCAGTCAGAACAAACCTGGTCGCATGCTGCAGGAGTGGGTTGCAGAACAAGTGTGAAAGTATTGTGAAGTCATTCTGTAAGCTGGGGGGTGCCCTCCTTTAGAATACAATGGTCAGTTTTGGTCTCCCCCTTGCAGAAAGGTTGTAGGCACGAGAACTAACTGGGGCCTGACAAAACTTTCCTGTGGGGGTGAGGGGGAGAAACTGGAATTGCTATTTTAAGAGATGAAGGAGGGTAGGATTAAAAATATACAACATGATTTATCTGTAGAAGGCAGAGCCGGAATGTCTTGTGCGGAATGTCAGGTGGGTGGTGAAGCACTGGAATGCGTTGCCTAGAGAGGTGGTGGATTCTCCATCCCTTGAAGTTTTTAAGTCCCGACTGGACAAGGTCCTGGCTGGGATGACTTAGTTGGGTTAATCCTGCTTGAAGCAGGGGGCTGGACTAGACGACCTCCTGAGGTCCCTTCCAGCCCTATGATTCTGTGATCTGTGTTCTGGGAAATTTTGTTGAGAACAGTTAATGAAACTGTAAGGTGGCAAATGTGAACGTAATGAAAGGAAATACTTTTGTCACACAAGAAACCCTGTGGAACTATGTCCTTCAATATGTAATTGAGGCCAAATGCTGCACTATGGATAATAAGCACAGCCATTGTAACTGTGGTAGTAACGGAAAAGATTTCTGGGCATAAACTGGCCTAACTAATGGTCTTGGAGGATATTGTGTCTGTGGCTGGTGTCTCATTGGTCTGGCCATTCCTGCATTCCCCAAGTGGGACTGTGCATTTCATGAAAGCAGTTTTGCACAGTCCAAAGTCCTGTTCTGGCAGCTGCGCTAACATCTGGCCCAGCCCACACCACCAGAGTCTTCATAGTGCTTCATCCTTTTATAGCAACTTGTGAATGCTATGACTCTGTTTCCTTTGGTGATGAAGCTGTAGCCTTTTGACTCCACTTTTGCAAGCCCTGAACTTGGGTACCAGTTTGGGCTGGGGTAACAGCATCTGATAATGGGGATTGTCCCTGTAACCCACACATCTTTTGGGTATGATGTACTGTCCCATTTAGTGGCACCAAGTTCTGCTGGCATTACAAGTAGGGCCTTGTCTGAGGTTTCTGCAGGTGACATTGAACCTCAGACCTCTGGAGCTTAGTGTATGGGCCTTGACAACATGAGCTAAAAGCCATCTGGGTGGTAGCTAAGGTTGTAGATCAGACGCAGTGTTCTCTCTAATGTGGTCTTGGTGCCACTAGTTGGGACAGTACATCACACCTGGAAGGTATGTGGGTTACAGTCCATATCTAGTGTAGGCTTTCTAAGACTGAAGGCTTCTGAAAGCATGGGAGCACAAAGTGTTTCCACATGAAGGGGGCTGTCACCTTATGGTGGTGAGGGAGGAGTCTACGGGAAGGGTGCTGCCTTCCTAACAGGGCATGTGCTTGTTGGGTTCTCCCCTGCAGGATGGAGCTACGCTGTGTTATTGCAGTGGTACGGCATGGAGACCGCACCCCCAAGCAGAAGATGAAGATGGAGGTTAAACACTCCAGGTACTGGGCACAGCAGAAGCAACATGGACTCTTACAGTTGAGAGAAGTGATAGGAGGAGGGCCTCACTGCTGTGTTCATAGGCCAAATAAGTGAGCCTAGTGCATGGGAGATGGCGTTTTCCCTCGCTCCATTCAGAACTAGTCCCTTTCACTCAGGCAATCTAGTCTTCCCTAGGAAGTGCCAATGTTTCCATAAAGCACTGAGAGAGCAGCTCATGGTGTAGGTTTGTGGGAAGTAGAAGATCTTGGACAAATCTTTTTGCTGGAGCCTTCCAAAGGAGAAGGCTCCTGGCAAGGGGAACAACACCTGGCTGCTCTTTCCTTCTTCTCCTGCAGGTTGAAAGCAGCTGTTTTTTTGGGAATGCGGTGGGGGTGGGGGTGGAGGTGGAGGGGAGCCTGTGGATATGTCAGGTGTTCCTAAAGATGGAGACCTAGCTGGGTAGGTAGGGATGATCATCCTCATTGGCATGGGAAGAGCTGAAAATCTGATTGTTTGTATGTTCAGGTTCTTTGAATTGTTTGAGAAATATGATGGCTACAAGACAGGGAAGCTGAAGCTGAAGAAGCCAGAGCAGCTGCAGGTGAGGGGAGACTTCCCTGGGTTACTGTCCAGAAGACCTAGGTGGTGTGGTTCCCAGTGAAAGCTTTACATGGGAACGGTCTGTGGGAGGAGCACCACATAAGCACACTCTCCTCCTCACATGCACAGGAGGTTACGTCACTAGTTCAGGGGCAAGGACCTGAAGAAAGGCTGTGGACAATCACAGCAATGTTGCTACTGCTGCTTTCCCATTGTGAAGCTGTCTCTGGGGACAGCACCTCAGACTTTGAGAACATGGGGAATTTGAAGCTTGGAGAATAAAAATGTCCCCCCGTGATGAACATGAAGAACAGTTTAAATGCTATGAGTGTGAGCGACCATAGAGCTAGGAGCGTTCTTCATGAGTGCCAGCCTTCCCTGGTCCACTAGGAGGAGAATGGGTGGTCTTGGGACTAGGTGCCAGTCTGCTTCGGTAGGGTGGTGGGTGCAAGCACTCTGGGCACATAATAGATGGTGCCTGTTATCCCTGACAGGAAGTGCTGGATATTGCACGCCTGCTAGTGGAGGAGTTGGGATCTCACAACGACGGTGAGATAGAGGAGAGGAAGTCCAAGTTGGAGCAGCTTAAAACTGTCCTGGAGATGTGAGTAAGAGCAAAGCAAGTGGGATGGAGGCTCATGCTGGGGCTGCCTATGTCCAGAGGATAATAATGTAGCTACAGGAGGGAGATGCTTTATTGTCATGCCTACCCTGTCCCCTCGAGGTGGCAGAGGCTCCAGGCAGTGGCTTGTAGGCAACAGTACTTGGAGGATTACACTGGCAGGGCTTGCTCCGAAACTCTGGCACCATGAAACACCACTTCCTATTTTTTGGGCACGTGAACATGAAATCTTCTGATTTTGGTGTAGAAAAGCTCAGTGCCATGACCTAGCAATGCTCTTGTGATAATGGCGAATTTCCACTGCTGAAGAAAGGAATAAACATCCCTTGTTGCACAGAACTTGTGCATGTAATGTCCACTGCTCTAGAGATCTGCACATGGAATGGAGGTCTCTTTGTTCTGTGAAGGTGGTTGTTGCACCAAGAGTGCAACAAAAAGAAAATGGGGATGCAGACCTTGTGAATCAACTGCTTCTGTGTTTGGCCTTGTGTTTTCTTTACAGAATAGCCTATGGGATCAGCACAGCAGGTGATGCGATATACTCATGGCATCTCTAATATATAGGACCCCAAATCTCATAAATGACCAGATTTTACCTTGTTTGGGCCTAGGAGGCAGAAATATGGGACCCAGTATTCATCTGTCAAAGATATAGCTAGAAACTAAGATGATGTGAAGCTCTCTGAACACTAATTTTTGAGTCCAAGAAAGTCTTCTGTTTTCAGACCATTTTGCTGAATGAGGCAGCAGGCAAACCAGGCAGCTTTGCTGCTCAGTCACAGGTGCAGAGCACCAGTGTATAACTTGGCTACATGGAGGTGCTCTCAGGAAATGAGCCTCTTCTGGAAGTGTAAGGACTTCTCCAGGAGCTTGAAAGGGCCTGCTTTTTGCTGTCTGGGCGCTGTGGAGCCAGGGTTCTGATTTCTCTCTCCTTTTACGACAGGTATGGACACTTCTCTGGCATTAACCGCAAGGTGCAGCTAACCTACCTGTCTCATGGACACCCAAAAGCTTCTAGTGAAGATGAAGGTTAAAATCCCATACTCTCCCTCTCAGGGTGGTTCTAATCACTGGGGCTCAGTACCTGTGTGCTGCTCACCCCAGCTCCTTACAGCCTGGATTGCATCTTTGAGATGGTGGGGGCAAAGCAGAGCCCTGGTCAGAATGCATCTTCCTCTGCCACTATGGCAAGACGTATTGGCGCTGACACCTGAATGCCATGCGTCTTTCAAAGGCTGGGATCCCACACCTCTGTCCCTTAGGAGGGTTGGTGTCCCCATTCTCCACATCATGAGCTTCTGTCATTCAAGCTGGAAATGCGCACCCTATATTCCCGAAATCCAGAACTCCCAATCATGCACTCAGTGAAGTTGTTAGATAGACTCGCTGATCCAGCACCCACTGAAATCACGCTGAGACTCCTCTGCCCTTGCACTACCGGTTCCATAGTCTCTGGAGCTTGTGTCCCCATTTCACAGAATGGTAACTGCCTGTTTATCTGCTTAGATGCCCGTAAGGAGCCCTCCCCGTCTCTGCTACTGGTGCTCAAATGGGGTGGAGAGCTGACCCCAGCAGGAAGGGTCCAGGCGGAAGAGCTGGGTCGGGCCTTTCGCTGTATGTACCCTGGAGGCCAAGGTGAGCTTTTCTTTTTGTGCTGCTCATCAGCTCTGCTCTCTGACTTGCCAGGCCACCCATAGTCTGCTAATCGCCTCTGGTGACTGGAAGTGCATGTGAAATACTTTCTCTTGATTAGACTCTGGTAGCGTATGTGGCTCAGGACTCTACCATTGCTTTAATTATTTTCTGTCCTGTGGAAAGCAGGATGATGTGGTTAGCACATGAGGGGACTTACTACAGTAATCCCTCAAAAAATCCGAGCGTTAACATGAGTTAAGTGCAACCCCAAATCCCACTCCCTCTGGCTCCAGCTCACTGTAGTTCCACCTCAACATCCTGCAGGACTGTGTGGCCCTGGTTCAATGCCTCCCCACCTGCTCCGCAACTCCAACCCACCACCAGGCTTAACCCTCCCCAGCCCCAACACTTACCTTTCAAAAGGAGCTGCAGGTGTTCCTGCTCTTCTTTGGCTGCAGAATGTGCATTCCACCGGGGGTGGGGAAAGCCACCCCTGCTGACTTAGGAGTTATGCAAGGGTACGTAGGAATGCAATTCTTGCATAACTCGAGGGATTCTTGTATTTCCAGCCCATTTGTAACAGAGGAGAATGTTAACATCTACTAGAGGTAAATGTATTAAAATCCAGCAGGCCTGGAGAATAGTCCCAGCTTCTGGCAACGGATAGCAGGGGATGCGTTGGGGCATGATTGTGCACTCCTGCCCATCCTTCTTAATAACTGTTGAGATCCTGGAGGGTAAATCCATCTAATTGTTTTTTGGATCCTGTTACAGTCTTGGCTTTCACAGCATCTCCTAGCAAAGAGTTCTGTGGATTGTGTATCAAGTGTAGAAATACTTCCTTCTTGTTTTTGCTTTTACATATGCTGCATATTAATTTAATTTGGTGACTCTTAGCTCTTGTGTTACGAGAGGGATTAAAGAACACTACCTTTTTTTACTTTCCCCACACCAGTCTTGACTTTTTGTAGATCTCTAGCCTATTCCCTCTGGCCACGTCTACGCTACACCGTAATTTTGAAGGAGCTTATTATGAAGTTCAACTTTTGAAGTAACAAACTTAGAGGATGTGCGTCCATACACACAAAAGCAGAGTGAATTCACCAGCTGCTACTGCAAAGTAGCAGCCCAGCACTTTGAAAGGAAGTGTCTACACATCCAGGGCTGGTATTTCAAAATCAGAGGCCAGGAAGCGCCATGGACGGAGGTCGTGTGGCTGGCAAGCCCTTCTAGGGCCCACAGCCAGCTGCTCCTTTAAAGGGCTCCTCCCAACATGCACACCCTGCACGTGTTCAGGGCTGCCAGTCTGTACACAGCACAGTGCGCCCTTTGCGCAGAGCTGAGCCACTGCAGAGACCCTTCTGGATCCTCACCAGCTCCCCGAGGGGGATTTCCTCCAGGCTGTGGCTAGCCTGCTGGCAGTGCTGGTGGTGGTCATCCTCTAGCAGCACCGCAGGGCCAGCCACTTAAGCCCCTTCCTGCAGGACCTCTGACGGGCAGTGGCTGCGTCCCACCCAGTGATCTCATGACACTGGGGCTTTCCCACCAGCGCCCACTGGTGGGACCACTTCGTGCTGGGGGACGGGGACAATGACCAGTGGCTGCGCAACATTAGAATGAACAGGGAGACATTAGAGGAGCTCTGCCACTGGCTCGCTCCAGCCCTTCAGCATCAGGACACCAGGATGCAGCCTGCACTTCCCCTGTGCAAGAGGGTAGCCATTGCCCTCTGGAAACTTGCCACCCTGGACAGCCATCACTCTGTTGGACATCAGTTCCCGGTGGGCAAGGCCACCGTCGGGGCAATCCTGATCAAGGTAAGCCAGGCCTGGGCCATGCACCCACCATGGGGGGTGGAGGGTACTTGGCAAGGGGTTCCCCTGCATGGAACCAGGGAGGGGGGCTCTGCATGGGGCCAGGTAACACTCAGCCACACACTCATGGATGAATATGTCTTGCACCCCATGCAGGTCATCTGGGCAGTCAACACCCTTCTCCTGTGCTGGGTCATCACTGTGTTTCAGCATGCTGGACAGCACACGCATTGCCAGCCAGGCCCCAGAACACAGCACCAGCACCTTTATAAATGGAAAGGGGTACCACTCCATGGTTCTTCAGCCCCTTGTTGATGTCCGGGGCTGGTTCATGGACATGTGTGGGAGATGGTCAGGCAGGCCCCATGACACCTGGGTGTTTCGGAACTTGTGGCTCGGCCGCCGAATGCAGGAGGACCCCTGTCTCCCCCTGCAGGAGCTCTGAGTAGGAGACTTCACCATGCCTTCCTATGGCTCATGAGGCACTACACGGGACGTACTGATCTATCCCAGGACAGGTTCAATGCATGCCTGAACCAGGCCAAGAACACAGTTGAGTGTGCATTAGGGCTGCTGAAGGGATGCCTCCTCGCAAGGCTGAAGATGAGCCTCCCGAATGTGCCCGTGATGGTCACCACCTGCTATGCTCTCCATAATATTATGGAGAATAAAGGGGAGCTCTTTGCCCAGGACTGGGCTGCCGAGCCTGCTGGTAGGTATGAGCACCCAACTGCTGCCGCATGCCACCAGGTGCACACAGAGGGGGTGCATGTGAGGGAGGGCCTTTGGGATGCCTTACTCTGGACCTGCACTGACCATACTTCACACACTCCCTGCACCCCATCTCTCATCATCTCCCTACTACACAATAAGGAAGCAGGAGTAGGGGTGAAGCTTGAACTTTACTATTGTAAATAAAACTCGTATGTTTATAAATGTCTAAACAAAAAGAGTGCCTACAGCTATGTACAAGGGGGGAACTATATACAAAAGGGATGAGGTGGGGGCATTGGAGGAGGGAGCCAGGGTGGGTGAGGACTCATTTGTCCACCGAGGTGGAGGGCCTGGAGCTGCGATGGCTGCGGGACCCCCTACTGCCCTGGGTGTGGGGACCCTGTTGGGGCTGGGTTGGGGCAGGGACAATGGGAAGGTAAGGGCATGGGGGGGGCGGGGGTTTGGCAGCCTCGGGGTCAGCAGGAATCATGGGAAGGATGGGGGAGCCTGTGGGGAGGGAGGAGTCTGCTCACCCTGGGTGGCACTGGCTGTTGGCTGGGTGGCAGGTGGGAGGATTGGCAGGAGCAGGGCCCAAAGGCCAGAGGCTGCACGGGGTGCTGTGGGGTGGGCTGGGGAGGGTGCGGGAGATTGGGCGAGGCAGGTGACCACAGCCTGGGTCAGGGTTTCCAGGCTTCCTGCCACCCACAGCTCCTGCTTGAATGCTAGCCAGTCCTGGAGCACTGCGGTCATCTCTGAGGATGGCCCTGTTGGCAGCAGCCACCTCATCCTCCCTGTCATCAGTGGCAGTGCCCAGACAGGCAGCAGCCATGTAGGGATGCAGAATCAGGTGGGGTGGCTGACTCCCAGCCCTCTACAGCTGCAGGCTGGTCACAGATGGGGCTGGTGAGGCTCGTGGATGGCGGACCTGTGGAGACAGGGGGATGGCCTGTGAGTCCTGTGCCCTGCCTCTGGGGCTTGGGGCCTCCACCCCATCCCCCTGCTGTCTGATGTCTCGGGGGGCCTCCTGGGATCCCAGGTGCAGAGGGGTTCCAACATGGTGAGGGTCAGGCTGGGTTCGGTGCCCCCCTTCCCCGGGCAGGTGGACTGTGGGGCTGTGCACCGGTGGGTGCTGAGTGTCACGCAGGCATGTGGACGCCTATGGCAGGGAGCAGGGTCCCCAGGCTGTGAGGGATCCTGAATGACCTGTACCTGCTGGCTGGTACCTTCATGAACTAAGGTGACACCCAGCTGGAGGTGTCCCAGCTCGATGCCCTGGAGGGAATGGCGATGACGAGGGTCCTGTTGCTGGAACCCTCATCCTTGCTCCTGGTGTCTGTCACCTGGGCAGGTGCTGGTGATGCCTGCAGGTCCTGGCTCCTCCTCAGTGGCTGCCTCTGGCTCGTCTTCGGTCCCTGGGGAGATGGGGTGGCAGTATCCAGGAGGTGCTCCAGGGGTTGCACCTCCTTCGGCCCCAGAAGGCGGTGGAGCTCATCATAATGGGGGCACAGGGTGGGCTGTGCCCCCGACTGGCTGGCAGCATCCTGGGCTAAGTTGAATCTCCGTCACTTTTGTGCAAATGTGTTTACCGCTCCTGGTGGAGGCTCCCCAGCCAGTAAGGCCCCTGGCCAGCTGGTTGTACATGTCAACGTTCCATTGCTACACCACGGTTTGAAGCAGGACCTCCTTCCCCTACACCACGAGGAGGTCCTGGACTTCCTTCTCTGTCCAGGAGGGGCCCCTTTTGTGCTGGCATTGGCTGGGCTGCTGGGATCCTTGGCGGGGCTCACCTATGGGCTCTGGGGGGACACGGGGCTCCTGGCTGGCTGGGGGTGGCTGTCAGTGTGGTGTCATCAGGGAGCAGTTATACAGCAGGGAGCTTGTGCTCGCACTGCTTGTAGCATGGTCTCAGCTTCCTGCCTGGGGTAGCTGGGTAGCTATGTTTTTGTGTGGCCAGCAGTGACAACAGAGTCCTGTCTGGGCTGGCTGGAGTGTCTCTGGGCTCCTGCGGGCTGTTGCCACTGCCACGGCAGACCTGCTACTCCAAAGTAACAGGACGTGGAACATCTACACACGTTCTATTTCAAAGCGTAACTTTGAAATATGGCGCCATGCCTATCCTGGGAATGGAATAAGGACTTTGAAGTTCAGCCGTCTTACTTTGACTGCTATGTCAAAGCAATGTATAACGTGTGTAGATGCTCCGTGCTTAATTTTGGTGTAAGCCCTAACTTCGAAATTGATTTAGAAGTTCATTGCTAGTGTAGCCATGGCCTCGGAGTTCTCTTTTCTAAGCTGAAAAGGCTGGTGGTGTTCTCTTCTCTTACAGCAGCTGCTCCAAACCGCGAATCACTTTGTTGCCTTTTCTGTACATGCTCCAATATATCTTTTTTTGAGCTGGGATGACCATATGTGCCTCCGGTATGCAAAATGTGGATGTACCATTGTTATCTTGTCTTATCTACCCCCTTTTTAGTGATCCCCAACGTTTTGTTGTCTTTTTGACTGCTACTGCCCATTTGTGTGGCTGGGTTTCTTTCCACAAGGAGTTCATTTGACTCTGACAGATCCTAGCAGCTGACAGGTGTGTGGTATTTGGAAGCTGTGTGTTTTAATCTCTGCTCTCTGTCCCAGGGGACTATGCTGGCTTTCCAGGATGTGGCCTGCTCAGATTGCACAGCACCTATCGTCATGACCTCAAGATCTATGCTTCAGATGAGGGCAGGGTTCAGATGACTGCAGCAGCTTTTGCAAAGGTGACTCCTCCCTCGTGGCATGTCCTCTGCAGCCCAGATGACAGGGAAGGGGCTCTTGGCTGATGGCCAGGAGCAGAGAAATGGCGCCGCCTGGAGCTGCTACAAAACTCCACTAGATGCAGCTCAATAATGATTTTCCTTTGAAGGCGGGCCCAGGTGATACACAGGGTGAGCTCTCCTGGGGATAACCCCTTTGCTGTCCTAATGGTGGAGTTTTGAGACTGTCCACACTTCAGAGACTAGACACTTGTATGGGACAGCCCTGGCAGAGCAATCTGATTTGGGAGCAGGTGGAAGGGATAGCTGAGTGGTTTGCCCATTGGCCTGCTAAACCCAGGGTTGTGAGTTCAGCCCTTGAGGGGGCCATTGAGGGATGTGGGGTAAATAGGTCTTTTTAAAACACAAAGGATGGTGTTTGGCCCTGCTAAGAGGGCAGGGAGGACTAGACTCAGTGACTTCCCAAGGTCTCTTCCAGCTCTATGAGATGTGTATCTCCATATGTTAGTATATTATCTCTGCTGCATTTGACAAGACTGGAGCAGTACTTCATTCACGACCAGGCTTAATCACGTCCATGGCTCACAAGCTTTAGGCGGCTCATGTACGCTTAGAATGCAGCTGACAGAACCCCTTTCCCATTCTAGGCTTACTAGTGGGAGCAATGGTCATTCTGCCCGGCAGCTGAGTGGCAGCATTACAGACTTCTGCCAGAGAGGACTGGTGCCTGTTTGTGCCCTTTTTTTCTTCTCTCTTTCTCTGTCTCTTGTTCTCCCCCTGCCTGCAATAAAATGCTTTTAATTTGTCCCACCCCAACAACTTGTCATGCCTCTCCCCCGCCACAGCCTCTCCCAACAGTTAGCTCCCCTGGGACAGGCAATGGAAAACAGGTAGGAGTGCAGGGTGGGGCCGCTGCCTTTGTTCGGTGGTGAGAGGCAGCAGCTTTCCTAGCTATTTTCTGCTGTCTTTCCCTGTGGCTGCAGCACTGTTCGCTTACTCCAGCAGCTGTCCTGTAGGGGAGGGCCTGGTGGCACTGTGTGACTATGCAGGGCCAGCAAACCCTAGCAAAAATTGGGGGTTGGGGAGAGGCATGTGATCATGTGGCTCCCTCCCACTGTGTATCACCTCTGCAGGGAAGGGGTCTTTGCTTCAGCCCAGTGATGTGACCCTGTTGGGTATTGAAGCTTCAGCCCTGCTCCTGCTGAAGTCTGGAGCCCTGGCTGACACTTTATGCAGGAGTGATGCTTGAACTCCAGTAAGCATGCCCCAGTTCTCAAGTTTATGAAGATTGTTGTGTGAGGCTCATTCAGGTGTCAGTGAATTTGGCCACCCCTGGTTTGAGTTGTCTCTGGTAACCACTTGGTGGGAAAAAGCAGGGAAGTGAAATGTCCCAAAAGATAGTGTGAGCTAGGGGTCAGATTGGGAGTGTGTAGGGTACAGTTAAGACTAATGGGAAATTCTAGTTATTTCTGGAAACTGATTTTCAAGGCACTTTCATTTGTATAAATTGTTCCACCCCTTTGCGTCTCTGCTTTTAAAAGAGCGTTAAGCAGCCAGACTACTCCAGACAGAACTTCCCACCATTTTAGTTGTACCAGCAGACACCTTGGAATTTTTTTAAGCACTGCCATGGTCGAGTGTCTCTTGAGGAAGTCTGTCCCCAGCAGCTAGTTTCCTTTGGTGCCTTGAGTGAGAAACTGGTAATGAAATTTGCTAGAAAGTGCCTGTTTGCACTCCACTGAGCTGAAACCTCTGCCATTCTGCTCTAGGGTCTCCTGGCTTTGGAGGGAGAGCTGACTCCCATCCTGGTGCAAATGGTAAAAAGTGCCAATATGAATGGGCTGTTGGACAGCGATAGTGACTCCCTGAGCAGCTGCCAGCACAGAGTGAAGGCGCGGCTCCATGAGATCATGCAGAAGGATGCCAGGTTTTGCAAGGAGGACTATGAAAAGGTAATATAAAAACAGCCATAGTGGGTCAGTATCCTGTCTGCTTATGGTGGCCAATGTTGGATGCCCCAGAGGGAATGAACAGGATGGGTATCAAGTGGCCCATCCCCTGTCAGCCAATACTAGCTTTGGGCAAACAGAGACCAGGGTCACCATCACTGCCCATGCTGGCTAATAGCCATTGATGGATCTGTCCTCCATGAATTTAGCTCTTTTTTGAACAGTGTTATAATATTAGCCTTCACAGCGCCCTCTGCCAAGGAGCTCCACTGACTGTGCATTGTGTGAAGAAATACGTTTTGTTTGTTGTAAATCTGCATATGTTCATTTGACCTCCTAGCTCTTGCATTATGAGTAAATAACACTTTCTTATTTACTTTCTCCACATCAGTTGTGATTTTTATACACCTTCATCATAGTCCCATTAATCATCCCTTTTCCAAGATGAAAAGTCTGTGATCTTAATCTCTCCTCATATGGTAACTATTACATTCTTATTCATTTGTGTTGCCCTTTTCTTAACTTCTTTCCTGAGATGGGACAAGAACATCTGCATGTAGTATTCCAAATCCATGATATTTTTGTTTTATCTATCCTTTCCTCAATACTTCCCAACAGTGTTTTGCTTTTTTGACTGCTGCCACACATTTAATTCAGAGAATTATCCACAGTGACTTCAGGATCTCTCTGGAGCGGTAACAGCTAATTTAGATGTCATTTTATATGTATAGTTGGGATTATGTTTTCCAATATGCATTTCTTTGCTCTTATCAACATTGGGTGAGAAAATGGCAGATGACATTCAGTCATTCAAATTTTGTAAGATGCCTTTTGAAGTTCTTTGCAGTCTGCTTTGAACATAAGTATCCTGAGTAGTTTTTGTCATCTGCATATTTTGCCACCTCGTGATTTTACCCCTTTTTTCCAAATTATTTTCGACTACATATGCAGCCTCACACGCAGGAAACCTTGAAGTGAAGTATGGTGGCCTGAAGAAAGGTTTAGGTTCTACTGTTTAGCAGCATTGTCCCTCTTAAATTGCAAAAGGGTGAAATTTTTACAGATTAAAGCAAGCCTTTGTCTTGTTGGGTTGAATGCTACAAGCTGCATATATGAGAGAGAAATATTACCAGTGAATCACTGGACCAACTGGCAACTCTGTAGTTCATGCCAGACCTAGATGTGGGGCCCACTGTAGAAGAGCTAAGGAAGACGAGTGACTTGCTGTCATGTGGCCAGTCTCCTGGAAAAGAGCATCCCAGTGGGAATGCTCAGAAGAGAACCTACTTCCATATATTCGTCAGGTGCAGCTTAAATGCTGGAAAGAATGTAAAGTACTTCAAGGGATGCATGATGCAAAACATCACTTTGCATAAAAATAAAGATGGGTTACAAGAGCAACTGTAACCACTACTGGCATCTCTCACTAGAAGTGTATCAGGAAAAGGTGACTTCTGTGAAAGCTTAATGTGCCTACAACAGCTGGAGAATCATGTCTCCACTGAACCACAGTGCAGATTCAGGGCTGAAGGACCAGCTATAGACATTTCTCTGCATCAACTCCAAGAAAAGTGCAGAGAGCAAAGGCAACTATTGTACACTGCCTTTGTGGACCTGAGCAAAGCATTTGACACAGTTAGCAGCGCAGGTGTGTTGCAGTTCCAGAAAAGAGAGCATGCCCACCAACCCTATTAAATCTTGTGTGCTCATGCTACAGCATGAGAGCAACTGTCCAGTTTGACAGGTCCATTCTGGGCAGCTTTGAGACAAAGAATGAAGCAAGGAATAAGTTCTTGCCTCAGTGCTCAATGGACTCTTCTTGGTACTCTTGAATTGTGCATGAAAAATGGAGTTTTTTCTCCGAACAAGACTAGATGGGCAACCCTTCAACCTGTCCCAACTTAAGGCAAAGATCAAAGTCAAAAAGTTGTGGAACTTCTGTTTGCTGCTGATACTGCTCTCATAGCCCACACTGAAGATTTAGGAGAAGAATTCATGACCTGCCTTCCAAAGTGTCCATCAGGCATTTGCTTTCACCGTCAACATCAACAAAAGAGCTGTATTAAGACCCGGTGTTCTACAAGATCTGTGTTCTCTTAACTACAAATCAGCTAAAAGTAGTCCAAAAGTTGAGCAGTTTAGGTTCTGCAGCAACCACCAGCCTCTTACTGGATAAGAAACTAAATGTTCACACTGGAAAGGCTGGTGCCAATGTATGCAGACAGAGTAAAAGAGCATGGAACAACTCAAAGCTTACCATCAAGACTAAAATGCTAGTGTAGCTAGCTTGTGTTCTCAGCACTGTCATGTATGGTGGGGAAAGATGGACAACTTATGCTCACCAGGATGAAAGGTTAAATGCTTTCTGTCTGTGTTTATGTGGCTTACTCAACCCCAAATGGCAAGATCAAGTCACCAATGCAGAGATTCCTCAAAGGACAGATTTCACAAATGCGACATCCTTACTCAAGCAAAGATGACTATGCTGGTTGGGCCACCTGAGGGCATTGGAAGACCGACGCATACACAAAGACATGAGAACAACAGGACAGCCAAACTTTTCTATAAAGCCATGTATAGCGAGTGATGAAGGAACTTGAAACTGATCCTGACCAATGGAAAACTGTAACAAGTGGTGCCATTGTCTCCATCATGGTGTCAAAGTTCATGATGGAAACTTGCTCCTACAGCTTGAAGAGAAGAGCGCAGAGGAAGCAAGCAGCTCCCCACCAAGATGCATATATTTGCAATAACTGCCAAAGATCATCAAAAAAAAAAAAAAAAAAGTAGCCCAGTAGCACTTTACAGACTAACACAGTAATTTATTAGGTGATGAGTTTTCATGGGACAGACCCACTTCTTCAGACCATAGCCATACCAGAACAGACTCAATATTTAAGGCACAGAGAACCAAAAACAGTAATCAAGGTTGACAAATCAGAAAAATTGTAATCAATATGGGCAAATCAGAAGAGAAGGGGGCGGTAGGACATGGGGAAGTCAAGAGTCAGATACAATAAAGTATGTAAAAGATGTAAAAGAGTCCTTGTAATGGGCCAGGTAATTGCCATCCCAGTTCAAACCACATGTTAATGTGTCGAATTTGAATATAAAAGAGAGTTCTGCACTCTCTCGCTGTAGGCGATCCTTAAAGTTTCTTTTCAGTAAAACACAGACTTTCAGGTTATTAACAGTATAGCCCACTACATTAAAGTTTTGGCTGACAGGTTTGTGTGTTAGGAGTTTTTTTTTTGTGTCTGTTTTTGGCCATTCTTTGTCAAAGAGTGTTTTACCATTTGCCATATATACAAAGTATGTGGGCATTGTTGGCACATGATGGCATATATGATGTTAGCTGAGGAACATGAGAATGTGCCCGTGATTCTGTGAATAACCTGGTTAGGTCCAGGGATGGTATCCCCAGAATAGATACGTGGGCAAAGTTGGCAACTGGGCTTGTTTTAAGGAAAAGTTCCAGGATAGTTGGCATTGTGGTACAGTCTGTGGTTGCTAATGAGAATTCTCATAAGGTTGGGAGGTTGTCTGTAGGAGAGAACAGGCCTGTCACCTAGGGCCTTCTGGAGTGTGGCATCCTGAGTAAGGATAGGTTGTAGGTCTTTGATGCATTGCAGTGGTTTGAGTTAAGGGCTGTAGGTAATAACCAGTGGTGTAAGTTTATGGTCATGCAAAAAGCCAAATGTCCTGCAGATCTCAGATTTGACTCTTCAGTTATATGAGACATTGCAAGCCATCTACATCATAAGCTGCAGTTACCACAGTCTCTTGCAAAAGAGGATGCACACACTATGAATGTGTTGAATCATATGGGATCCCAGTATGGACCTTTGGGACACTACGAGTTACCTCTCTCCATTCTGAAAACTGACTGTTTGGTTTTTGTTTTTGTTTTTTTCTACCCTTTCTTTTCTGTCTTTTAACTGGTTGCTCATCCCTGAGTGAACCCTTCCCTCTTATCCCCTGACAGCTTACTATACAGTAGGCCCCCGAGATACGCGTAGGTTGTGTTTGGGGGAACCATGCATAACTCAAATTTTGTGTAAGCCAAGAGGAGCTGGGAACCAGGCAGCAGCCTGGCTGCTGGCTCCCCTCTGCTTGCAGAGCCAGGAAACTGACCAGTGCTGCGCTGGTCAATTTCCTGGTCCCCAGGAGGGGCAGGGGGCTGGGAGCCAGCTCCCTGCCAGTGCTGCTGTGCTGCTCAGTTTTCTGGCTCTAGAAGCGGAGGGGAGGAATGTAAGGAACAGGTAAGTCAAAATCATGTATGTCCGAGTTTTACTGTATTTAAGAGCATGCCTTCTTGGAGGTGGAGCTGGGGGGGCCCCAGGCCACATTGTGTTTAGATGTTGCAGCCCTCTGACTTGTCTTACTTCTCATTCACACGGTCATACTAAAAGCAAAATATATTAAAATGAACACTTGAGACCTTTATTTATTAATTGTCATTATACCAATAGCATGTATATTAAAATATAACTTTGTGAGTTTACACTGTAAGCAAAGCTCTGCACAAAAAGCCATAAAAGCATTCCTAAAATGAAAACTCATGTATAATTCGAGAAAAGTCTAACTTACGTGCAACATCACTATTAATGATAAGCATTGCTGGTCCAGTCAGATGCTCTTGTCCGATTTTAGAATGATAGCTATTTACTTGTTTTAACATATTGAATATGCATTCACCTGAAGGTGCTGATGCTGGGAGACTGACAAAATACATAATGC
Organism: Carettochelys insculpta; assembly: GCF_033958435.1. Classification (NCBI taxonomy): domain Eukaryota; kingdom Metazoa; phylum Chordata; order Testudines; family Carettochelyidae; genus Carettochelys; species Carettochelys insculpta. The sequence goes on from NC_134148.1 coordinate 46,348,782, forward strand.
AATTGTGACATCAGGAAATACAGCTGACAAGCAGAAAGTGAATATTTCTTGACGTGCTTTTGGCTTTCAGTCCAAGTTTAAAGTTGGTGGAATGTATTTGTTTAGGAGGCCTGTCTTGTCACAGAGATCTCTTGAAATTTCATTGTACCTTTTGAACTGGTTCAGTCACTGAATATAGATCTTCATCACTTAGTTCTCTGAGCTCCTAAAAGAACCCAGAAAGGGTACAAAGTTGATGTAGTGATTGAAATCAATGCCTAACACCAGATTTGAGAGCCAAAAAAAACCCCCTTGATTGGTGGATAACTTAGATGACATGTCAGTACCCTGTGCTAGCTATTGATTTGGACTCAAAGGATTGTGTCCCATTGATCAAGAATGCGATTTTTTTTTTAATATCTCTAAGAAGTCATTCAATGTTATCCCTCTCAACATCTAATGTAGCATTGGGTGCTTCAGTTACAAGATTAGGTTCATTTTTAGCAACTTCATCCACATGGAGAGAGAAACATCCAATTTAAAAATTAAACTCACCCTCAGACCAAGCAAGATCACTTTACAGTTACAGAATTAATTATGACCCTCAAGCTCTTAAATTATGCAAAGACTGTAAACAGTGTTTTGTAATGTAGCATCATTAATCACAGAAACTTCTCCAGTCACACAGATGAAAACTCAGATGTGACTGAAAAATTTGTGACAGCCAAAGGTTCCCCAATGATTTAAATCAACTTTTTTGCAGGGGAGCAAGTGTATATAGCTCTTTTGTTGTCCATTATAACTGTGAGGTGTATAATAAATGGAAAGGACTTGGTAGAAAAATGTCAAAATCTGACACCCCTTGAGGCCTAGGCCAGATGGCCTTCCTGCCTCTGCTCCACCCTCTGGATGGGGTCTGCTTAAGAGCTTATGGTGAGAGACCTTATCTCAAAGGCTTTCTGAAAATCTAAGAATACTGTGTCCACTGGCTCCCCCTTGTCCACATGTTTACTTCCCACCCCCAAGAACTCTTGTAGATTGGAGAGGTGTGATTTGCCTTTAGAAAACTCAAGTTGGCTCTTCCAGAATGAATTATGTTCATCTACATGTCTGACAATTGTTATTGACTATCATTTCAACCTGTTTTGATGGTATGGAAGTTGAGTTACTGGCCTGTAAGTGCTGGGATCACTTTGTGAGCCCTTTTTAAAAACTGGATTCACATTCACTATTTGGTACAGGGACTGATTTAAATGCTAGGTTACAAACTGCAGTTACTCTGGGGTGAGTGCCATCTGGTCCGGTGCCTTATTATTGTTAACTCCGAATTTGTTTCAAAATCTCCTCCAATGACTCCTCAATCTGGGACAGAGCCACCTCAGAACTTGATGAATCTGGGGAAAAAATGTAGTGTCCTGGTGCAAAAAAGGAATAACTGAGTGGTTCTAGTTCAGACTGCCTAACATTGAGCTTGGCAAAATGTGGAAATATAATTGGCAAAGAATTGGTTTGTTCCAATAAGTATGGGAAATAGCTAGAATCATAGAACAGTAGCACTGGAAGGGTCCTCAAGAGGTCATCAAATCCAGTCCCCTGCCCTCATGGCAGGACCGAGCACCATCTATGTCATCCCTGTTTAGATATTTATCTAAACTGCGCTTATATATCTCCAGTAATGAAGATTCTGCAACCACCCTAGGTAATTTATTCCTGTAATTAACCACCCAGGCAGGACCGTTTTCCCAAATGTCCAATCTAAACCTTCCTGGTTACTGCAATTTAAGCCCATTTTCTTCTTGTCTTATTTTCAGTGGCTCAGGAGAATAATTTTTCTTCCTCCTCCTTGTGATGCCCTTTTAGATAATTCAAAGCTGCTATCATGTCACCTCTCAGCCTTTTTCCTCCCCCCCACCCCCAAATTTAAACCCACAAATCTCTCATAGGTCATATTTTCTAGACCTTTCAATTGTTAGTTGCTTGTCTTTGTATGCTTTCCAATTTCTCCACATTCCCTAAAATGTGGCACCTAGAACTGGACACAGTATTCCAATTAAGGCCTGATCAGTGCAGAGTAGAGCAGAAGAATGACTTACTTGTGTATTGCTCACTATGCTCCTGTTAATGCATCCCAGAATCATGTTTGTGCTTTTTTTGCAACAGCGTCACTGATTCATGTTTAGCTTGTAGTCTACTATGAGCCTATATCCTTGGGGTTGCTAACCTAATATCACTTACTATCTCTTGTAATGAGCTTGCCAGTCTGGTTGATAAAAGGTACTATTATTGAAATAATATATTTGAGATGAGGGCCTGGGGTCCCTGAATTACTTTGGTTAATCCAAATGGCCTATGAACCATGATTTGATCACTGGCATCTGAGGGAGCATGACTCCTTACATCACCCTAGGGAAGACAACCCTGGCAGAAAATTCCCCACTGCCTTGTGCGTAGGTTCAGGAGATCCAAAGTTCATGGGAGTAAACCCAAACAGAAAATCCGGAGTGGAGGCCCAAAGGTGGTTAGCAGGGAGGATTCACCAAACCTGCTTTCTGGCATCTCCTTGCAGTCACCTCACTTCCAAATGTACTGACTTCTGTCATTCCTTTTGATTTAACTGAGGTCACCGAGAGGGGGATAGTACCACTTTGGGCAACGCACTTGCTCCAAACGCTAGCCCAGGCAATGCAGCATGTAAGAGGGAGCCAAATGGAGAGGACACTCTCTCTTTGCTTATGGCATGGAAACAATATGGGAAGTGGCAGTTACAGGTTATAAGTCCTCTTCTATAAGTCGTCTTCAATTGGTGAAGAGGACGCCGCCACAGGTCACTTGTTGGTGGGAGGAGTCATGATGCTCCACTGGTCAGTTATCGCCTGCCTCAAGCTGGGCAGCCCCCACTCAATATGGTGCTGACCTGCCATATCTGTCTTCCTCATTGGGTGCATGGGGATAGGCCAAAAATCACAAAGTAGACATAAATTATGTACCCTCCAAAAACTGAAATAATAAATCACCTTGCCTCTGGCTTGGTAGCTGGAACATGTGGACCATGTGTCCGGGACCTGAATCTGCCCAGGGCCTTATGAACACTGCCTTGATACACAAAACAGCAGTTGTAGATCAATAGCTATGTAAATGGAACGTCAGCATCGCTACTCTCCAGGAAACCAGGCTGGCAGATGCTGGGTTAGTGTAAGAAACCAACTGCACTTTCTTCTGGAAGGGCTTGAGTTCTGAGGAACACTGCCTCTACAGAGTGGGATTTGCTGTTCGGAACAGTCTGCTGAAATCTATCAATACGCCCACAGCTGAATTGGAATGTATTATATCCCTGAAGCTCTGCACCAAGTCAGGATATGTCAACATCATCAGTGCCCGTGCACCCGGTTGGTGTCATGCACCAAAGACAAGGACTCTTTTTGTTATAATCTCCAGAAAGCTATCGGCGCCTTTCCAACTGGAGAACAACTGTGCATCTTTGGCGACTTCAGTGCTAGAGTTGGACACGACCATCAGTTCTGGCCCATCTGCCTTGGTCATTGCAGTATTGGGGAAAATGAATGAAAATTGTCAGTCTTCTCAAATTCCGCTCTCAGAATCAGCTCTGCGTCACTAATACTTTCTTTAACTTGAAAGGGTGTCACAAGGTTTCGTGGTGCCACCCCAGATCCGGTCACTGGAATCAACTTGATTGTACTAGTATGCAGGAAACCATATATCACAGCGCAGATTGTGACACTGATCACTGCTTAATTATCAGCAGAGTGAAAATCGTCCCAAAGAAACTGTATATGAGAAAGGAATGCAGTAAGCCTCCCTGGGAGTCCCACCGTGTCACAGGACATTGGCAACAGTGTTCCTGCAAGCAGAGGGCTCAGGTCGCCACCCAGAAGAAATTCAAATGCTGTCTGGCTGATTAGTAGAGTGCCCCAGCCAGCAGTATGTGTTTTCTGCTGGTAGGGCACATCCATACATGCGTCTCTGTGCACATAAAACTTATTCAGCGCGTAGATGGAAACACTTAGAGGGAACATTGATTGATTGACATCCCATAGTATCATGATGGCCACTCTAAATGTGTGCAGGCTGTATCTGGCCTGCCCACCATGGGGTTAAGAGAACACACACAATCCCATGGATGCATAAGCAAGTGAGGCCCGAACTGTGTCCAGTACTGGTGTCAGCACTTTAAAAATGGTGCTGATGACAAACTGGAGAGGTTCAGAAAAGAACATAAGAATGGCCAGACTGGGTCAGACCAGAAGTTGTCCAGTCCCATGTCCTGTCTTCCAACAGAGGCCATTCCAGGTGCCCCAGAAGGAGTGAACAGAACAGGTAAAATTATCAAGTGATCCCTTCCATCACTCATTTCCAGACTCTGACAAACAGAGGCCAGGGGCACCATTCCTACTCATCCTGCCTAATAGCCATTGATGGACCTCACCTTTTTCTGAACCTTGTAAAGTCCTGGTCTTCACCATGTCCTGTGGCCAGGAGTGCCAGAAGTTGACTGTGCAGAAATATTTTTGTAGCTTTTGTTTTAAACCTGCCACCTATTCATTTCATTTGGTGACCCTTAATTCTTATGTTAAATAAATAAATTTTCCATATTCCCTTTCTCCTTATCTAAGTGATTTTATAGACCTTTCAAAGAGCTATCTACAAGGATGCCAAGATCTCTCTTGAGTGGTCAGGGCTATCCCTAAATGGGTGTGGGGCCTGGGGCATGTCCTCTGTATGTGCGGGGGGGGGGCCCTTTAACATTTTTTTCTAAAGGTGAAATCTGGTTCATAGAATCATAGGGCTGGAAGGGACCTCGGGAGGTCATCTAGTCCAGCCCCCTGCTTCAAGCAGGATCAACCCTGACCGAGTCATCCCAGCCAGGACCTTGTCAAGCCAGGACTTAAAAACCTTGAGGGATGGAGAAGCCACCACCTCTCTCGGCAATGCAGTCTGGTTACAGTGAACTTCAATGGCACCTGCTGGCTACAGTTGAATGTTAATAATGTCCAGCTGTATAATTACAATGTTAATTCATATAATTGCAAAAAGCTCACTGATCAGTGTCACACCACTTATATTCTAAAATCCATCTTCCTGGACTTCCTTGCAGCAAACTCCAGTAGCTCATGGTAAGCCAGGTTTGATGCTGCTTCCTTGCCAATGGCTAGACTGGCAAGTCCACCCAGCCTCTCTTGAGGCATAGTTAGTTATAGGCAGCGTTCCCTGTAAGCTGGGCACTTGTGCAGCTGCTTAGGAACCAGTCAGATGCCACCCAGTTGATTAACAGAGCACCCACAGCTAGGTTTTGTTTTTGCTGGTGGTGCATATTTGCCTGGGCCTCTGAAAAAAATATTTCACACATGGCCAGAAAAAAGTATTCCACACATGGCTGGAAAAGACTAGACGGTGTGTTAGCTGTAGGTAGCTCTTAATTTTCAGTTTGGAAAAGCTTTTCTCCCTTGAAACCACTCTGACTGGGATTGTCAGGAAAATCCTGTATGCTATTGCTGTTGGGGAAGGCAGTGTCAAGTGATTTAAGAAACTGAAGGGCACTACAGGGGTTGAACCTCTATAGTGCAGTGCTCTTTTGTCTGGCAACATATTAGCTAGCTGGATGACTACTTATGGGTACAGCCAAGTTTCTTGTGGTCTCGTACAGTTTGTTTACAGTCACCAGTTCTGGCTCTGTGTTCTGTGCTGTTGTTTAGCTGAACGTCTTTGAAGAGCCCAGTAAGCAGTGGAAGTGTTGGTAATGCTGCTAGACAATATTGACTGCCCGTGGTCCAGCACATTCTCTGGTTGGGTACTGGTCAGATCTTCAGGTGCTGGACTAGAGAGATTCAACCTGTACTTTGTTACCTCAGGGATGAATTCACGTAGCACCCAAAGCTGTTCTCTGCATTTATCTCTGTGCCTGCTAGTGCTAGCCATTACATGCTAGCTGGGAGTATAGGTGCGTTGAAGTGCAGAGCTGGGGTGCACGGCACCCTCAGAGTAGCGGAGTGCGGGGGTCTGGTGGTGCACTGGAAGAGCTGAGTGGTGGATGTCTTTCTTACCTGAACCCACGATCTTTATCCCCCTCCCCTCCTCTCTCCACACCCCTCTACTTTTAATTTATCCACCCCTTTGACTCCTAATACTGGTCCCTGCACAGGAATCATTCACATGCCCATTCCCACCCCTCCCACAAGACAGATTACATTCTCCTCAAAATCAAATTGCCGGCACCCAGGGTTTACAAATTTTAGCACCCTACAGGCATCTCGTGCAAAACTCCTCTTGTTGAATGGGGTTGTGATTGACTTGTCATTAATTATGTTAACTGCCAGTGGGGTGAGTTCAGTCTGGTTTAATGAAATCTCAGTGAATGCCTTCTGTTAAACAGGTTTGGGGAGCAACCTGTAACTCGGGGTCCAGTGGTCAAATGATCCCAAATGTGGCTCGTTATTGCTGTTCTCCATCCCCAGGAGGCAGACTTCCCAGCAGTCACATGCAGGTTTTAGAGTATGTAGGTTGAGTTTTAAAGCTCGTAAAATGGTGAAAAGTGTCTGATGTTTTTCTGTGATTTGCTAGCCCTTGTGGGTGGTGGTGGAGTTGTGGGACCCTAGGTCCTCATACTGTGGGGAGGGGAACCCTAAGGCTGGATTCTGCTGCTGGAGAGCTGAAAAAGGCCTGGAGGACCCTGGAGCCCCTGAGCCTGAGGTGGTAATAAAGGCTGCCTCCTTGGTTTGGAGCCTGATAGTGAGTACCTCTCCCCACCCATCCAGTACTGGTAGAGGGGAGAGAGGGCAGTGAAAGGAGGAGGTTTGGAGACCTGGGAGACAACAGGTTTTGACTATGAGCGAGGAGCACTGATGGAGCCTGGCTGCTGGCACTCACTTGTGCTAGGAGGGGGCTCCCTGGTGAAGGGTCTCACTGCTGGAAAAGGGAAGGAGCTGTCCCTCCAAGGCAGATGTGTGGAAGGGTAAGGGCAGGGCAGGTCAGACTGCCCCATGCAGGCTGCCTGTTGCAGAGGCACTACTGAAAGGGATGGGCACTAGGACTCTGTCAGCCAGCAGACAAACCAGCGGCTAGAAGAATGGAATGGAAGAACAAACTGGGACTGAGCAGCCCAAGCCTGGGGGTGCAGGTAAACACAAATAAATAAATGAAGGCGGTCCTTGCTACAGGCATCAGCTCCTCCCTACACCCCTGAGGAGCAGGGCCCCCCAAAGTTTGGGGCCTGAAGTGTCTGCCGCACCTCATCCTATGGATGGGACGGCTCTATATATGGTTATAGCTAAATAAGCTATAATGTAAATGTCCCCATCATTTTGCATGTATAGTTTAGGATCATTTTTTCCGAAGTGCCTTACTTTGCATTTATTAGCAGTAAAATTCATTTGCCATTTCGTTGCCCAGTCACCTAGTTTTGTGAGAGTCTTTTGAAGATCTGCAGTCCGCTTTATTCTTAACTGTCTTAAGCAGTTCACTATAAATCAGCAGATTTTGCCACCTCACTGTTCAGCCCTTTTTCCGGACCATTTATAAATAGGTTGAATAGGATTGGTCCCAGTACAGACCCTTGGGGAGGATACTGCTAGTTACTGCTCTCCATTCTGAAAACTGACCATTGATTCCTACTCTTTGTTTCCTGTCTTTTAACCAGTTATCAATCCATGAGGACCTTCCCTCTTATCCCATGACAACTTACTTTACTTAAGACTTTGGTGAGGGACCTTGTCAGGGGCTTTCTGGAAATCTACATACACTATATCCATTGGATCCTCCTTGTCCTCATACTTGTCTACCCGCCTCAAAGAACTCTAGTAAATTATAAGGCATGATTTTCCCTTTACAGAAACCATGTTGATTTTCTACTACAAATTATGTTTATCTATGTGTCTGATAAATCTGTTCTTTATTATAGTTGCAAATAATTTGCCTATTACTGACGTTAGACTCACTGGTCTGCAATTGTCTGGACCACCTCTAGAGCACTTTTTAAATATTGGCGTAACATTAGCTATCTTCCACTCACTGGGTACAGAAGAAAGGTCCTCCACTTCTGTCTGTCTTTGGCCATTTTCACCAGTGTCCCAGTTGTAGTTCATTCTCTTCATGTCTGCCTCAATAGCATGCTGCCATGTTGTCTTGGGCACATTTCCATCGTGCTTCAGGCATCCAGTGAAGTGCTGAAGACTTAGGAGGGCCACCGTACAAAGTTGTAGGAGAATTTTGTTGCTGTTTCTGTAACATAGCCTTTTTCTAGGTCTGGGTTGTTAGCCTTGAGCCGAACCCACAGCCTGGGGGACCAGTTGATCACACTTAGTCTGGTCTCTACCCTTCGACCTGTGCAGCGTGTGTAACTCTACCAGAAGCACTAGGCTACCGCTGACACAGCTCTAGGAGTCACTGAGACTTGCACATCCCCCACCTGTAACAAGGTGGTGATCCGCTGGGGAGTCTTCACATAGCTGCTGACGGTAAGGAAGTGCTCCATGGTCTCCAGAGACTCCAATGAGCTGAATTATAGGAGCAAGGTCTTAGTAATTCAGAGCGAGTTGGTGAGTTCTAGTTTTCTTATTGAATGTGAGGTTAACTTGGTTGTAGACTTTTGTTGCCTCTTTCCCTCTGGTGTGAAGGGGACAGCCTTCCCACACAAGTATAGGTAGGGCCTCTTCCTCATGGGTCTCTCTGGAGCATGGGAAGTGAAAGGATGAAGCCTGGATCCAGCCCACTCCATGTATGACAGGACCCAGTCTTTCTCTCCTGGACTGATGAAGCACCTGGTAGCACTTGTCCTCATGAGCATCTGATGGGTTATTCGCTTGGAGGCCAGGCATAGCACCTTGAGGTCATGTGACCACCCTGCCTTTCCTTACAGCTAGACTTGGGGAGGGTCCCTGTATTTTTTTAACTCTAGAAGGGAAGAAGTAGAGACCCATTAAAGATGAGGGAAGTGACTCCATTAATGAATACCATGCAGCCCCTGTGGAAGATACCATGGAGAGAGATTTTGCTGACAGGCTAGGTGTAGTGTGGAAAGTCAGGGGAGGCATAGTCTGTGTGGTGGGTGTGGACAGTGACTTGCACAGGAAGACAGTTGGTCAGTTGCATACCATTTCTAGAAGCTGAATTACAGGGGCTGGGCTGCATGCACTGTGCTCTCTGTATGCACAGACACTAACCTTTTTGTGACCTTTACTCCACAGTTAGCACCTACAGGCAGCGTTTCTCTGATCAACTCCATGACTTTCATCCAGAACCCAGTAGAGATCTGTGACCAAGTGTTTGCCCTGATTGAGAACCTCACCTCCCAGATACGCAAGCGTCTGGAAGATCCTAAATCTGCAGGTGAGCACCTGGGATTGGGAAGAGGAGGTCCAGTGCAGAGCCCTCTAGATTTGGTCTGTGCAGGCAAAAGCTCTGAGCTGTACACGTGTGTCTGCAGCAGAGAGGCCTAGGAAAGACCACTCTTGTGGAGAAGCTTGGCTAATGCATGAAGGCAGAAGCTAGCACTCAGCTGAGCAGCATAATTAGCTCCAGAGGAGGACCCTTCCAAACAGCAGTAGGAAGCTCTAGTTATATCTAATCTGCTCTGCATGCTGTTCATCTGGAAACTCCCATTCCTGTGTTGAGTTCTATAAAAGCTGTAATACTAAGGACCCAGATTACCCTGTGTTCAGGGTGTAAGTGATTTGCTGTTAGTAGCAATGCAGACTGCTTGTAGTATTTACCACAAGGCTGTAGGTCTTTCGGTGTCATTCCATATCTCAGCTATTGGAAACAGCTGTAGTATTGTCAGTTGAAACGCCAGTAAAAATAGCCTGGGTGTGAACAGAGAATCTTAGCCAAGTTGGGCTGAAAGGAACTTGGAGAACCCATTGTTCTAGACCTTTGTACTGAGGCAAGATCAAGCCCTGTCAGTTGTTTGTCCAACCTCTTCCTAAAAGCTTCCACAGTCTCCCTTGGAAACCTTATTCCACAGTTTAACCATCGCTTGAGTTAGAAATATTTTCCTAATATCTAACCTAAATTTCCCCTCTTGCCTATTAAACCCATTACTACTTTTCCTATCTTTAGTGGACATGCAGAACAATTGATCACAATCCTCTTCATAGAGCCATTGACTTATTTGAAGACTGTTACCAGGTCCCCCCTTCAATTGTCTTTTCTCAAGACTAACTGTGCTCACTGTTTTAACCTTTTCTCCAAAGTCAGGACTTCCAGATCTTGTAATCATTTTTGTTTTGTGGTTTCCACATCCTCCTAAAGAGTGGTGGCTAAAATTGGACACACTATTCCAAATGAGGGCTAACCAGTGCCAAGTACAGCTGGACACTTATCGGTGACAATACTGTTTAAGACACCATGGTGTGATATTAGGCTGTTTTTTTGCAACTGCTTCGTATTTTTTTTCCACTTGTATTCAATCTGTGTTCCACTAGAACCCCCTGGATTCTTCCCAGCATTGCTGCCACCTAGCAAGCTATTTTGTAGCTGGGCATTTAGTTGGGTTTTTCCTTAAGTATTTTGGTAATTTAATTGTATTGATTTCAGATCAATTCTCCAATTTGTCAGGGTTGTTTTGAATCCTGGTCCTATCCTCTAAAGTGCTTGCAACCCCTCCCAGTTTGGTGTCATGTACATACTTTATAACCCTACTCTCTGTAGTGAGACACTGTTACCAGTGTGGTGTCCATATATCTGTTCTGTTCCCTGCTATATTGCTAAACTTCGGCTGCATGCATGTTTCCTCCAGACTGCCACATTGCCTTCTGCAGTTAGGCAGTGCAGCAGATGGCTAGAAGCTCCCAATAATCCCAGATCAAGCAAAGTATGAAGGAACTGGAACCAGGTTTATTGTCATTGACACGTGGGCTCTAGTACTCTGGATGTCCCCACTTGGAGGCCAGCAGTTTTACACCAGTACATGCATGTGCCTTGACAATGGACTCCACACTCCTCCAGGGGGCAGGAATGCCCCAGCCTGTTCCCCAGGTCACCCAACACAGTTCTGGTGACCTGTACATTATGTATACCAGGTACCACTCCTAATGGTGATATATTGGTACCCCTTAACGTACCTAGATCTTACCCATTATCTTATAGATAATACAAGGTACCATCAAAATGACACACTCCGTCACATTGTCGTTTTGACCCGTACTGAACCTGGGTCAGGATGTACCTCGTGGTAAGCTGTTTTCTATCGGGGGAGTCTGGGTACCGTATGACGTGTCCTACCTTACTGGAGTGCGTTTATGTATATCATTGAGTGCCTGGTAATGTTCTGATCAGCCCTGTCTCTGCCAAATTCCTGTGAGCAAGGCTTGGGTTTTGGTCACAGTTCAACTTTTTCTGTTAGCCTACTTAACGCTGTGTTGTTCAGGCTTTGGCTTAGGCCTGTTAGCTTTGCTATATGTTAACAAAGCACTGAATATTGTGCAGGCCTTATGCTTTTAGGATTCACAGCAGGTCCTCTCATTACTACACTCTCCACTCCATTATACAATGACAGAGAGGTAGCTGCGTTAGTCTGTAGTCTGTCAAAACACAAAAGAAGTCATGTAGCACTTAAAAGACTAACAAAATAATTTATTAGGTGATGAGCTTTCGTGGGACAGACCCACTTCTTCGGATCATAGCCATACCAGAACAGACTCAATATATAAATCACAGAGGTCCAGAAATTGTTATCAAGGTTGGCACATCAAAAGAGCAGAGGGGCGGCAGGAGAGGGGTGTGAGGTGGGAAAGTTAAGAGTTAGATAAAACAAAGTATGTAAAGAGTCCTTATAATGGGCCAGGTAATTGCTGTCCTGGTTCAAACCACATGTTAAATGTGTCAAATTTGAATATAAATGACAGTTCTGAGCATTCCCTCTGTAAATGGTTGTTAAAATTCCTTTTCAGTAAGCCACAGACTTTTAGGCTGTTAACAGACTGGTCCACTCCATTAAACGTGCTGACTGACAGGTTTGTGTTAGGAGTTTTTTGATGTCTGTTTTGTGTCCATTCAGTCTTTGATGAAGAGTGTTTGCAGTCTGTCCTATATACATGATGTGTGGGTGGTGTTGGCACATGATGGCATATATGATGTTAGCTGAGAAATAGGAGAATGTGCCCATGATACTGTGAATAACATGGTTAGGTCCAATGATGGTATCTCCACAGTAGATATGGGGACAAAGCTGGCAGCAGGCTTTGCTGCAAGGAAAGGTCCCAGGACTGAGTTCCTTCAGTATAGACTGTGGCTGCTGGTGAGAATCCTCATAAGGTTGGGATGTTATCTATAGGAGAGAACCAGTGATGATGACTTTACTGAAGAAGTGGGTCTGTCCCATGAAAGCTCACCACCTAATAAAATTATTTTGTTAGTCTTTACAGTGCTACTGACTGCCTTTTTGTTTTGGACCTAACCCCGTTATTCACAAAATCACAGGCACATTCTCCTGCTCCTCAACTTACATCATATATGCCATTTATGTGCCAACAATGCCCACATATTTTGTATATAGGGCAAATGGTAAAACACTCAACAAAGACTGAATGGACACAAAACAGCTATCAAAAAACTCCTAACACACAAACTTGTCAGCCAGCACTTTAATGGAATGGGCCGTTCTGTTAATGACCTGAAAGTCTGTGTTTTACTGAAAAGGAACTTTAATAGGAAACTATTAACTTTAAAAGGAACCATTTACAAAGGGAATGCTCAGACCTGTCATTTACATTCACATTTGACACATTAACATGTGGTTTGAACCAGGACAGCAATTACCTGGCCCATTATAAGGACTCTTTACATACTTTGTTTTATCTAACTCTTAATTTCCTCACCTCACCCGCCTCTCTTGCCACCCCTCTTCTCTTCTGATTACCAACCTTGGTAACAATTTTTCTGATTTGTCGACCTTGATGACAATTTTTGGACCTCTGTGCTTTATATGTTGAGTCTGTTCTGGTATGATCTGAAGAAGTGGGTCTGTCCCACGAAAGTTCATCACCTAATAAATTTATTTTGTTAGTCTTTAAAGTGCTACATGACTGCTTCTCCATTATACAAATAACTAGTGAAAATATTGAATAGCTCCTTACTCTGGACTGAGCCTTGTGGGACCCCACTGGATACACTCTTCCAGTTTGGCTATGACTGATATGGTAAGTGCTCTTTGAATATAATCTTTCAACCAGTTGGGCCACCCACCTAATAGTAACTTTATCCAGACCACATTTCCCTAGCTTGCTTATGAGATTGTCATGTGTGACTGTCAAAAGCCTTAATAAAATCAAGATACATCCTTTTTACTCCTTCCCTCCCCCATCCCATTCCTGAGGTCCTAACCCTTTCAAAGAAGGAAATGGAGTTGGTTTTGCATGATTTGTTCTTGACAAATCCATGCTGGCTATTCCTTTTAAACCTATTACCTTTCAGGAGCTTACAACTTGATTGTTGACTAATTACTAGGCATTGAAGATAAAAGGCTGGCTGCTCTATCATGTTCCAGGATCTGTTTTAATATGTCTATACTGCACTTTAAAACCTGCAGCGGTGAGTCTCCGAGACTGGGTCTACAGGCTTCTGACTCATGCTAAGACTTTACTGTAGACATCAGGGCTCAAGCCAGAGCTCAGGCTCTGAAGTCTGGATATGATTCACCAGCGCAAGTCCAGATATGTACACAGTTGTCCTTAGTACAAAGCTGGCTCTGAAACTTACTGCCGCAGGTTTTCAAACGCATTGTTGAAAGAACTTCTGGTCCCCGTTTACAAGCCTTGCTCTGTACTTGCTGTTCTTTCAGATCTGCAGCTGTACCACAGTGAAACATTGGAGTTGATGTTGCAGCGCTGGAGCAAGCTGGAGAGGGATTTCCGCGTGAAGAATGGTCGTTATGACATCAGCAAGATCCCTGATATCTATGACTGCATCAAATACGATGTGCAACACAACTGCACCCTGGAGCTGGAGGGTACTGCTGAGCTCTCCAGACTCTCCAAAGCCTTGGCAGATGTGATCATACCTCAGGTATAGTCTGGCTCGACTCTTCCAACTGTCTCTCAGGACTGGTATGTTCTCTTTCTCAATAGCAGAAGCATCTGGCATGGGCCTTGCAAAGGGATGTGTTCAGGCAAGTGTCCGGTTTCCACACTGGGTGTTTAAAAAATCAAGTGTCTGGCTGGTGTTTTGGTAAGAGGAGACTTCACTGCATTGAGTAAGTCCTACTACTGCATTTTCATACTTGTGGCACCAGCACAGCTACTCCGAAAGTCAGCCATATCTTCTACAGAACATTGCCCACTTACGTCGCTTGCCAGTCCCTCTTAGCAAGAAGGGTTACAAGGCTAGGAAAAGGAAGGTGGCTCTAACTTCCCTACGGTTCCTTCTAACAACCTAAGATGCAGAAAGCTTGCATCATATGCAGTGTTCTGCATGCTTATCTTGTTTTTTGTTCTATGCTAGAAAACTCACACTACTGTGATAGACTCAAGGAGCTCGTTCTATGTAGCTTAACAGAGAACATAAGAACATAAGAATGGCCATACTGGGTCGGACCAAAGGTCCATCCAGCCCAGCATCCCATCTGCCGACGGTGGTCAATGCCAGGTGCCCCAGAGAAGGAGAACAGAAGACAATGATCAAGTGATTTATCTCCTGCCATCCATCTCCTGCCCTTGTTCTGAAGGCTACGGCACCATACTTTATCCCTGGCTAATAGCCATTTATGGACCTAACCTGCAAAAATTTATCAAGCTCTTTTTTAAACCCTAATAGAGTCCTGGCCTTCACAGCCTCCTCGGGCAAGAAGTTCCACAGGTTGACTGTACGCTGTGTGAAGAAAAAATTTCCTTTTATTAGTTTTGAACCTACTACCCATCAATTTCATTTGGTGTCCCCTAGTTCTTGTATTATGGGAAAAGGTCAATAATTTTTCTATATTCACTTTCTCCACACCATTCATGATTTTATATACCTCTGTCATATCGCCCCTCAATCGCCTCTTTTCCAAACTGAAAAGTCCCAGTCTCTCTAGGCTCTCCCCATATGGGACCCGTTCCAAGCCCCTAATCATCTTAGTCGCCCTCTTCTGAACCTTTTCTAATGCCAATATATCTTTTTTGAGGTGAGGAGACCACATCTGCACGCAGTACTCAAGATGTGGGCGTACCATAGTTTTATATAGGGGAAGTATGATATCTTTTGTCTTATTATCGATCCCTTTTTTGATAATTCCTAATATCCTATTTGCCTTACTAACTGCCGCTGCACACTGCGTGGATGTCTTCAGAGAACTATCCACTATAACTCCAAGATCCCTTTCCTGATCTGTCGTAGCTAAATTTGACCCCATCATGTAGTACGTGTAATTTGGGTTATTTTTTCCAACATGCATTACCTTACACTTACCCACATTAAATTTCATTTGCCATTTTGCTGCCCAATCACTCAGTTTGCTGAGATCTTTTTGTAGTTCTTCACAATCTGTTTTGGTTTTGACTGTCCTGAACAACTTGGTGTCATCTGCAAACTTTGCCACCTCACTGCTTACCTCATTTTCTAGATCATTGATGAACAAGTTGAACAGGATCGGTCCCAGGACTGACCCCTGGGGAACACCACTAGTTACCCTCCTCCATTGTGAAGATTTACCATTTATTCCCACCCTTTGTTTTCTGTCTTTTAACCAATTCCCGATCCATGAAAGGATCTTTCCTCCTATCCCATGACCACCTAATTTACATAAAAGCCTTTGGTGTGGGACCGTGTCAAAGGCTTTCTGGAAATCTAGGTATATTATGTCCACTGGGTGCCCCTTGTCCGCATGTTTATTAACCCCTTCAAAGAATTCTAATAGATTAGTTAGAAGGTTAAAGGATGACTTGAATAAGGTCTGTAAGTATCTAGATGAGGAACATATGTTTAACGGGCTTTTCAGTCAAGCAGGGAGAGGTCTAACATAATCCAGTGGCTGGAAACTGTAGCTGGACAAATTCAGACTGGGAATAAGGTGTAACTTTTTAACAATTTGGCAAGGGTCATTGAGGATTCTCCATCATGGACCATTTTTAAATCAAGACGGGATGCTTTTCTAAAGCTGAGCTCTAGGAATTATGGCGGGGAAGGGTTGTAGCCCATGCTGTATGGGGGAGCTCAAACTGGATGGCTGAAATGATCCTTTCAGGCCTGGAATCTGAATTTCCATTTCAAGAAGAGGGGGGAATTTAACTGGGAACTCCCATTTTCTAGTGGAGTTCCCTGACTACCTAAAGCTGGTATGGGAAGTCTCTCTTTCCACTCCCCCAGGCCATCTAGCCCTTTACTTTTGTCAAAATGTCTAAAATTGAAATAAAAACCTTTGGGCTGTGATATAGGAGGCTTCTCCAGGCACAGTAGATAGCCAAAAAAGGGCTACTTACAGCCTTAGACTGGGTGTCCTTCCTATAAGGCAAACCTGTCACAAAGTGAAGCTGTACAAAGGAGAGTACCATTTCAGCCTCACATGGAGATGGATAACTGCTTGTATGGAAATCCTAGCAGTCTAAATACTGAGATGGATGCACTTGAGTGCCTGGTATTATATGACTATTGTCATTCAATGGCATCATAGAAACATGACGACAATCAATTGGACACTGTAATACCAGCATGGAAATTACATCAGAAGGACAGAACAAGTCAGGTTGCTGAAGGAGTGACACTATATTTGAAAGAGTGTATTCAAATACAGTAAAATTATTATGCAAATAAACTGTACCATAGAATCTGTAAGGATAGAAATTCCTTGTTTTGAATAGTAAGAATATAGCAGTAAAAACAAACTCCATGACCAGGCTGGTGACTGATTATGAACTGCATAGACAGGTTAGGGTGAACACAAACAGAAAACTTTGTAATAGTGTAAAAAAATTTTTTTTTCCTATTAGTCTCATGCTGATTTGGTTGCATGTCCCCTCAGGACAGATTGCAAAGATAAAGTTTCTAGACACCCTAAATGATGGCTTCTTGGACCTGCTAGTCCTTCAACCCACAAGAGGAGAATGAGTTCTTGATTTAGTCCAAAGTGGAGCACAGAATCTGACCCAAGAAGGAAATATAATTGAACTGCTTGGAAATAGCAACCATAATATAATTAAATTTAACATGCTTGATTGAGGGAATGGGGAGATACCAAAAAACCTCACCACAGTAGCTTTTAATGTCCGAAAAGGGAATAACACAAAATAAGAAATCTAATTAAATTAAAAGGAACAAGCAGAATGACAAATTAACTGTAAGCTTCATAAAAACATCTTAAAATATCATGCTAGAGGCTCAAACTAAATGTGTATCCCAAATTTAGATGAATAGTGGGGGTATAAAAATGCCGCTATGGCTACACAATGGAGTGAGAGAAGCAGTTAGATGCCAGAAGGGTCATTAAAAAATTGGAAGTAAAATCCTACTGAGGAAAATGGAAAAAGATCAATTCCGTCTGTACTAAACCCATAACCGAGCTGTCCTTAGGGTTTGTGGGGCCCTACACAGTACTGTTAAGCAGGGGCCCCTGTGCCCTTTAGCAGTTGGGCATGAGGGAAGGGGGACGGGCACATGCTTTTTAGAGGTGATTTTTTTTTCTAGTAATCTTCAACGCACTAATGAAATAATATTTTAAAACAAAATTTAAACCAGGGTGGGGACCTTGTGGCCTGGGGGCCAGATGAAGCTTTGGGCTTGCCTGAATCTGGCCTGTGGTGCTCAGGGCTCCCCCCCACTTCCCTCACCCCACAGGGTGCAAGCTTGTGCTCCAGAGGTAGGGGTGCACTATGGTGGGTGCACCAGCTCCATGTCCCTGCTGCACTGGGGAGGGGGTGCAGTGGGGTGGGTGAAGAGCTGGGCTCTGTCTGGCAGGAGGGAAGAAGTATTGCTAGCAGGGAGTGCTTCTCTGTTTATATACAGAGCTGCATGCATCCCCACCCTCACCTCTAGGAGCGGTACCAGGTAGAAGCTGCGGTCCTCTGCCCCCTCCTGCCCAGGCCCCAGTACTCACTCACTCCTACCCAGATCCTGCACCCTGTCTCCTGCCCTGACCCCACCCCACCTCCCCATCCCCATTCTGTGCACTGAGCCTCTCATTTTTTGCCTCTTCCCAGAGCCTTGGTCGGAGGCGGGGAGGGGAGGGCAAAATCTGCTATCCCTGGTCTCCCTAGGTTCTAAGGTGCAGCTTAAGTTTAGTGAGGTGAATATCCCCCCTGCCTCCTTTTTTGGTGGGGTCAGTGGCCTCTGACCAAAATTTTTCCACCCATTTTTAAACTGAGCTCCCATAGACTAACACTGTAAATTCAGAGAGGTAGTCTGTATCTGCAAAAATAATGAATAGGCCTGTGGCACCGTAGGCTAACAGATTTATTAGGGTGTAAGCTTTGATATGCAAAACCCACTTCATCAGATGAGTTTATCCACAAAAGCTTATACCTAATACAGGGGTCAGCAGCTGCAGCTCTGGAGCCATCTGCCGCTCTTTAAGGAGTCACTTGTGGCTCCAGATGCTGATGCCGCAGGCTCTGCGGTTCCTGCCCTGCCACTGCTGAAACAGTAGAACTAATTGGTTTAACGGCTGGCAAGGTGTTGGGAAGGATTTGGCCGTTAAACCAGCTGAATTTAGTTCCATTATTTCAGTGGTGGCAGCGCGGGGAGCCACAGAGTCCCTCACTCGCCCTGCTACCCAAGCGGCCACACCCCTCTGGGTGTGGTCCTGCTCACCTCCACCAGCGAACACCTCCACACTGGCCTTCCTTCCTCTGGGCACACATAGCTACCTGGCAAAGGCTCCCTAGCCAGCCCCATGAATGGGTTAGTCCCAAGGGCTGGTTTGGGTCTGAGATGGGTTAATTCTGGGGATGGGGGGATGTGGTTTGGGGCTGAGAGGGGTTAAGCTTGGTGAAGAGGGAGGTGGGTCTGATGCTAAGTGGTTAATCCTGGGGTTGGAGGGCAGGTTTGGGGGCTGAGGCAGGTGAAACCTGGGGAGGGTGTGTGTGTGAGGGGCAGGGTTTGATGCGAACATTGCTCCTTCCTGCTTAAGAGCCTATCCCCAGGCTCAGCACTTTCCTTGTCTTCATTTGGTCTCCAGTCAAAGGATGAAAGTAACTTAAACTTCTTCTTCGAGTGTCCCCGTGGGTGCTCCACAATAGGTGTCGGGCTTGCCCGGTGCCGCAGATCGGATCTTCCAAGCAGTTTCTGCCGGACCGCGCATGCGCCGGCGCGCGCCGCTCCCTTGCGCGCTCCTGGCCATGTGCGCGATCCGGTCCCCGCCAGTTCCTCTTAACTGCCGTCGGCTGCAGACGGAATCCGAACTAGGCTAAGGCCAAGTAGCGTATTCAATTACTTTAACTGTTTTTCTTTAAAGTTTTTCAAGTATTTAGGCTACTGCAAGTTAGCCGGTTGTTATTTTTGCAAAAAAAAAAAAAAAAAAGCAACAAACAAACTACAAGCGGGACAGCTTCAATCCAGTCCCAGTAACAAGCACCGGAGGCCAGGAGCATAGGGCCATCAGCCCTCCTGCTGCGGCAGGCCATCGGAAGGGGAAAACAGCACAGAGAAGGTGCTAAGTACCGTTTAACAACTGAAAGACTCACCAACAATGTCCTCTTCAGGATTTAAAAAATGTGAGTCCTGCCGAGAGGCGATGCCAGCGTCCGATGGGCACAGTCTATGCATAAGGTGCCTTGGGGAGTCCCATGTTGCACAGAAATGCTCCTTCTGTGCTAAATTAACAGCCAGAGCAAGAAGAGACAGGGAGATGCGGCTTAAAATGCTGCTTTTTGATAAGGCCCTCCAGCCAGACGTGCTGGAGCGGCCGCAGCAGGAGGGACCCTCCGGGGCCCATAAAAGGAAAGCTGCCTCCCTCACCCCATCAGCGCAAAAACGGAGGAAAGCCTCCCCAGCCCGATCCCTGCCGGCAGCAACAGCGAGCGGGACGGGAGGAGCGAGCAGGCCCCAGCCGCAGCAACAGCTGATCGGCGGCGGCACGGAGAGCCACGTGGAAGCAGCTCAGCCTCCGATAATCAGCCAGCCGCCCCGCACCGCAGGCAGGGCGTCGGCTAAACAAGCGCCGGTACCGGCGGCACCGCAGGCAGCGGCACCGACCCATGGGGAACCGGCGGTGCAGAGCGCGCAGGCACGCAGCCTGTAGGCACCGAAGGACACCGCACGTGCGGCACCGCCTTCGAGCGTGCTGAGCACGGTGCGGACGGGGCCAGGATCCCCTGTGCGTCAGGGGGTGGAGTTACCTCCTCCAGGGAGGGGGAAGGCTGCACACAAGAGGAGGCATTGCAGCCCCTCTCCGGACAGGGCTGTGGAGTTGCTTTCTCACAGCCCTCCGCTTACGTTGCAGACTCCAACCAGAAGGCAGGGGTCCCCCCTAGCCTACCCTGAGCCCCCTTCTCCATTTTTGCAACCAGCCTCACCCTGGCTGGGGTTTGAACCGCTGGACTATTATGCAAAATCGCTCTCTCCAGTGTCTCGACGATCTCCCTCCCCCAGACGCAGAGGGTATGCACCAAGGGAGTGGTCTAGGTCACCTTCCCAAGAACAGTGCCTATACTGCCATGGTCGCCCCTACCACGTGGGGCATAGACACCATCGGCAATCTACTAGGGAAAGATCCCCACAGACGATCTCGTACCCCCGAGGGCAATTGCGACCGGGGACAGAGACTCAAGCATCTCAGGGGGGACTAGTCATGGAATCCCGAGATTTTCCCTCGCAAACCTCTAGCGAGAGGGTGTACCATCACCAGCAGGAACCGGAAGGTTCCAGAGAGACGTACCCCAGCGGTTCCTCGCTCTCCTCCCCGGACGAGGCTACGGCCCCGGGGGACGTCCATCCTCCGGACGACCTCAAACAGTTTCAAGAGCTGTTTAAGAGGGTGGCCTTCACGCAAGGCATCCAGACAGCAGAGGTGCAAGAGAAACACCATAAACTCCTCAAAAATTTGAGACCTCCGGCCTCCTCCAGAGTAGCAATACTGCTTGATGAAGCGATCTTAGAGTCCGCCACTAGGATATGGCAGGCCCCTGCGACTATTCCGCCTGTCCAAAAGAGAGCGGATAAGAAATACTTCGTGCCGGCGAAGGGCATGGAGTTCCTGTTCAGCCTCCCACAGCCAAATTCCTTGGTGGTGGAGTCGTCGCAACAAAGATCAAAGACATCTCAATTCAGGACAGGGGGAACAGACAAAGATGCCAAGAAGCTAGAGCTGTTCGGCAGAAAGGTCTACTCCTCCTCCACTTTAACGTTGCGAATGGCAAATTACGCAGCGCACTTAGCGAACCATAATTTCGACAACTATTCCAGGTTAACCTCCCTCATGGACTCGCTTCCAGAGGACAAAAAGCCGGTGCTCAAGGCCATAGTGCAAGAAGGCTACGCGGCCTCGAGGACGGGAGTTCAGATCGCCCTGGACGTTGCGGACACAGCAGCACGTTCCACAGCAACGGCAGTGGTGATGCGAAGGGAGTCCTGGCTCCAGACTTCGGGTATACTGAGGGATCTGCAGGCGAAGATAGTTGACCTTCCCTTCGACTCGCAGAAGCTGTTTGCTGAATCAACTGACTCGGTCCTTCATTCCAGTAAAGATTCAAGAGCCACACTCAGGACCCTGGGGATTTACACCCCTCCATACACAAAGAAAAGGTACTACCCTCAACAAAGACGGTACCAGTACCAGCAACAGCGCCCCCAGTACCACAGGGGTTACGAGCAAGGGCGACATCACCAGCAGTACAGAACTCCCAGGCGACGTTCCCAACAGAGCCGTGCGTCCTCGGGGCGGGGCCAAAGGCCACAAGTTTGACATACAGATCCAGGGCTGCGCCATCACTACCATCGCACAAGGTCATCCAAAGCGACTATTCCACCATCGCCTCCGACCATTCTACGACCAGTGGCAAAGGATCACCACAAACAAATGGGTGCTGGAGATCATAGCCACGGGGTACGCCATCCCCTTCCAGTCGCTCCCACCGTCACGACCTCCACCCAAGCCCCACCTCCAGGAGGCCTCCCATGTAGCGAGGCTCAGGCAGGAGGTGGACTATCTCATGCTCATAGGGGCAGTGGAAAGAGTGCCGGAGCAACTGCGAAGGAAAGGGTTCTACTCCAGGTACTTCCTCACGGAGAAAAAGACAGGAGGCTGGAGGCCCATCTTAGACCTTCGCGGCCTCAACAGGTACCTGCGCAAGCAACGTTTTCGGATGACCACAATCGCCTCCATCCTTACAGCACTGGACGATGGAGACTGGTTCGCAGCCCTCGATTTACAAGACGCGTACTTCCACATAACTATCCATCCGGCTCACCAGCGATTCCTCCGGTTCATGGTAGGCAACGAACACTTCCAATACAAGGTCCTACCATTTGGCCTCTCCTTGGCCCCCAGAGTCTTCACCAAGACCTTGGCAGTGGTGTCAGCCTACCTGCACAGACAGGGGGTATTTATTTTCCTGTATCTGGACGACTGCCTGCTCAAAGGGGCCTCGAAGGGGGAGGTTCTGCGCATGATACGCGTCACAGCAAACACGTTCTCTTCACTCGGCCTGGTTATCAATCTGGCAAAATCAAAAATAGACCCCACACAGGACATAGAGTTCATAGGGGCTCGCATAAACTCGGTTACAGCGAGAGTATATCTACCAGAGGCTCGCTTTCGGGCCGTCGGTTCCCTCGTGCAGGTCATCACCTTCAGCCCTACGGTACCGGTCTTGACGTGCTTGCAGCTGCTGGGCCACATGGCAGCGGCGACGTTCGTAGTACAGAACGCCAGGTTACACATGCGCAGCATGCAGCACTGGCTGGCGAGTGTATACAAACCGGCAGTACACACCGTTCACAGGGTGGTGTCGCCCACAGCCGGGGTGCGCAAATCCCTACAATGGTGGGTAAACCCCAGGAACCTGCTAACAGGGGTACCCTTCCACCAGCCGCAAATATCGGTTTTTCTCACTACAGATGCCTCCCTCATAGGGTGGGGAGCGCACATGGGCGAAGAGGTGACTCAAGGACTGTGGTCACCCACGGAACAGTCACTACACATAAATATACTGGAGCTCAGAGCAGTGTTCAACGCCTGCAGACACTTTCGAGACCACATACAAGGCAAAGTCATCGGGATCAGTACAGACAATACCTCCACCATGTTTTATATAAACAGGCAAGGAGGAGCTCGATCCCGTGCCTTATGCGTGGAAGCAATCCGCTTATGGAACTGGTGCATCGCCAACAACATAATCTTGAAAGCCTCATACTTGCCGAGTGCGCACAATGTGAAGGCAGACCAGCTGAGCAGGCGTTTTGCACTCACACACGAGTGGCAGATCCGTCCCGATCTGCTACGGCCGATTTTCCACGCATGGGGGTTTTCCCCAAATAGACCTGTTTGCCACTCAGCACAACAAGCAGTGCCCACGATTCTGCTCCAGGGCAGGACTGGGACGGGGGTCCCTGGGGGACGCGTTCGCGATCCCGTGGAGGGGCCCCCTGCTTTATGCGTTTCCTCCCACAGTGCTGATCCACAAAGTCTTGCAGAAAGCCAGGAGGGAAAGGGCCCGGATGATCCTAATAGTCCCAACGTGGGATCGACAACAATGGTTCCCCCTACTCCTGCGCATGTCGGACCGTCCACCGATACCTCTTCCGGTGGCGCCGGATCTGCTCACGCAAGCCCAGGGGTCCATAGTGCACCCGCACCCCCAAAGCCTGCGACTGCAAGCGTGGTTAATCCATGGCTCAGCTCCCTAGAGAGCACATGCACAGTGGAAGTACAGCAAGTCCTAGAAAGTAGCAGGAGGACTTCCACCAGGAAGACCTACAAGCAAAAATGGACTCGCTTCACGGCTTGGTGTTCTACCAAACAGCTGGCCCCCCCTTTTGGTGCCTATACCTACAATACTAGAGTATTTACTGGACCTCAAGAGAGGAGGACTCTCGCTATCCTCGTTGAAGGTCCACCTTGCCGCCATCTCGGCGTTCAGACATGAGGAGGAAGGGCACGCGGTGTTCGCCCACCTATGGTTACCAAGTTCCTCAAAGGGTTGGTGAACCTATACCCCCCTCGGAAACCGATTCCACCTTCGTGGAACTTGGACCTGGTGCTTACCACGCTAATGGGACCACCGTTCGAGCCCTTGGCCACGGTTCCCCTCCGCCTCCTTACAATAAAGACGACCTTTCTTCTTGCAATTACGTCAGCTCGTAGGGTGAGCGAGCTCGCGGCAGTCATGGCAACGCCACCCTGCACTGTTTTTTCCAAGGAGGCGGTAACCATACGGCTGCATCCAGCCTTTGTTCCCAAAGTTTCTTCCGAGTTTCAGATTAACGAACCTATTGTTCTACCCTCGTTTTATCCAAAGCCTCGTAACTCCAACGAAGAGGCGCGCCTACACCTCCTGGACGTGAGGAGGGCGCTAGCCTTCTACGTAGACAGGACCAAGTCCTTCCGGAAAACGGATAGACTCCTAGTCTCCCTCGCTCCCAAATCGAAAGGAGAAGGTCTCTCCTCACAGAGAATCTCAAAGCACATTGTATCCTGCATAAACATGTGCTACGAGCTCAAAAAGACTCCTTTATCGGCCACTCCCAGGGCTCATTCCACTAGGGCGGTGGCGGCATCAACAGCCTTTTTCAAGGGCGTTGCGTTAAAAGACATTTGCAGAGCGGCGACCTGGTCATCCTACGACACCTTCGCCAAACATTACGCCCTTCACAGGGTATTCCAAGAGGATACCCGTCTCTCTGCAGCGGTCCTCTCGGGGACAAGCTGCACATAATCCGATTACCCACCTCCTATCTTGGGTTACTGCTGGGTAGTCACCTATTGTGGAGCACCCACGGGGACACTCGAAGAAGAAAGAAAAGTTACTCACCGTAGTAACGGTGGTTCTTCGAGATGTGTCCCCGTGGGTGCTCCACTACCCGCCCATCCTCCCCGCTTCGGATCTCTGTTAGTGTTTTGCAGGGGCGGTTGGTCGAGGAACTGGCGGGGACCGGATCGCGCATATGGCCAGGAGCGTGCAAGGGAGCGGCGCGCGCCGGCGCATGCGCGGTCCGGCAGAAACTGCTTGGAAGATCCGATCTGCAGCGCCGGGCAAGCCCGACACCTATTGTGGAGCACCCACGGGGACACATCTCGAAGAACCACCGTTACTACAGTGAGTAACTTCTCTTTTCTGTTTGGTACAAATCATTGTGTGCGTGCTGTTCTTAAAATAAGGGCTACAAAAAGTATGGTTTGATGTTATTTCTTAAGGACTGTCTCATATTCACGTGCATTGTGGCTCTTGAAGTTTTGATTTTTGTAATGGAATTTGGAAAAAATGGCTCTTCTCGCTGCTTTGGTTGCAGACCCCTGCCCTAATAAATTGTTTTAATCTCTAAGGTGCTGCAGGTGTCCTTGTTTTTACAGTACATTCAGAATGGGCTAGACACATGTCCGTTAAATGGCTTTATTACTACGTGAATGGTGGTTCTGCTAACAGCCCTGTCTTCTATGCTGTTCAGTTAACTAGATCCTCTCTGGAGGAAGCAGAGTCACAGAACAGGGCTAGGAAGAGTCAGATGGGTGGACATCAAGACCCAGTGGTGCCCCACATCTTTGGGTGCCCTGCCGTCTGCATATGGGTAAGGATGGCCCTGCATAAAATTAGGAAAGCCAAAAAAAGAATTTGTAGAACAATAAGAAAAACGCTCAGATTTAAATATATCAGAAGCAGGAAGCTTCTGGATGATCAGGGTCCTAAAGGAGTGCTCAAAGAAAACAAGGCTGTTGCAGAAAACATAAATGAATTCTTTGCATTGATCTTACCTGCAGAGGATGCTAAGGGAGATACCACTCCTGATTCTCTTTGTAGGTGATAAATTTGAGGAAGTGCTGTCGATTTAATATATCAGTAGAGGAGGCTTTTGAAGAAATTGGTAAACAGTTATAACTCACCAACATCAGGTAACATTCACTTAACTGTTTTCAAGGAACCCAAATATGAAATTGTAGAGACACTAACTTAAGCTGATTTTTTAAGCAGTAGGTTACATACCAATCACTTACACCTAACTGATTTTGTGCCAGCTGACTTGAGGATAGTTAACAGGATGCCAGTTTTTTTAAAAAAAGGGCTCCTAGCAATTACAGCCTGGTAAGCCCAACTTCAGTTCCAGACAAATTGCGTGAAACTGAACTGAAGAGTTCCTTTATATGTCTGATAGTTCTTGTCACCAAAGTGTAGGGGAGTCAAAGGGCCCTACACCCCCATCCATAGTCATATGTTTTATAACCTTCTGCAGCAGGTTCTCTTTTGGCTGTATCCTTCTATATAATTCCTCATTGGTGACCTTCTGCATCCAATCTTTCTATAACAACTCCTTTCTAATGCCAATAGTCTTTTTTTCGAATCTTCCGTTTTCACCCATGTGTCACATCTGTACAACATGTTGCTGAATACACATGTTTTCAAGACATTCAGGTTCATTCCTAAGTTAATCGCTTTGCTTTTCCAGATCTTATCCATCGCCTTCATACTCGCTCTTGCTATCGCTATTCTAGTCACTATTTCCTTCTTACAGTCTAGATCATATGTTATGTTTCTCCCCAGTATGGCAGACCACAGCCTAGAAGCTGCAGGAGCCTTCTAGAAGGAGGATATGGCAGCTGATGGGCTAATGCTTTTTTGTTTCCTGATTAAGCCCAATTAGGGCAGGCAGCTGGGACCTCATTAGGAATCAGCCACAGCTGAGTCTAATCAGCACTCATGGTCAGCTGAGGCCCCGCACTCCCTATAAAAGGCTCCCTGCCTGGTGGCAGGGGGGAAGGTTTTGGAAGGCACATTGGAGATCAGGAGGAGGAGCGAGAGCAGGAGCGGAGTGAGGAGGTACCACAGGGAAGCGGTGGGCGAAGTGGCCCAGGATGAGGTTGCTGCACTGGGCAGGGGTGAAGGCCCTGCTGGCTACCTCTCGTCCTCTTAGGGACCCTGGGCCAGAGTCCAGGGTAGAGGGCAGGTCTGGACTTCCCCACCCCCACACCCTTCCCCAGAGGGTTACTCCACTGGAGCAGGCATGGACCTGCAAGGGGACTGGCTTTGTCCTCCCCATTCTGGACTTGCCTGTGATGAGGATGGCTCGCTAAGCGGAGACACCTGCCTCTGGAAAGACCTCGGCAGAAAGGGCGTCTCCATGAGTCTGAGGCATAACAGAGAACCGCCAGGAAGCGCAGGGACCCACAGGGGCTGACAGGGGAATTTGTCACACCAGGGCTACGTCTACACTAGCCAAAAACTTCAAAATGGCCATTTGCTTGGCCATTTTGAAGTTTACTAATGAAGCGCTGAAATACATATTTAGCACCTCATTAGCATGCAGGTGGCAGCGGCACTTCGAAATTGACGCGGCTCGCCGCCACGCGGCTCATCCAGATGGGGCTCCATTTCGAAAGGACCCCGGCTACTTCGAAGTCCCCTTATTCGTATGAGCAGATGGGAATAAGGGGACTTCAAAGTAGCTGGGGTCCTTTCGAAAATGAGCCCTGTCTGGACGAGCCGCGTGGCGGCGAGCTGCATCAATTGCAAAGTGTCGCAGCCGCCTACATGCTAATGGGGCGCTGAATATGTATTTCAGCACTTCATTAGTAAACTTTGAAATGGCCATTTTGAAGTTTTTGGCGAGTGTAGACATGGCCCAGATATGTGAACTTCTCTACATTTTCTAGTTCAATACCATCTACGCTGATCTTCCTTCCTATTTCCTTATCTCCAAATACCATTGTTTTTGTTTTATTGATGTTCATAATTAGTCCGTACAGCTTCTGTTCTTCGTTTAGCACTTGCACCGTTTTCGCTAGCTTCGCCTCATCTTCCTTAATGATAACTGTATCATCCATGAACGTCACTTTGTTCATTCTTTTCCCATGCACAGATATCCCGTCTACCTCTTCCTTGCTCTTGTCCATCTCTCTCTCTATATGAGTGATCAAGATACTTGGTGATATTGGATCTCCTTGTGTCATACCTCTACTTGTTTTAAACCAACCTCCCATCTCCCCGCACGGCTGCCTCTGCATTGTCATTGATATCCTTCAACAACCATATCAGTCTGCTATCCACTCCATATGACTCCAATACTGCCCAAGTCACTTTCTGATTTATACTGTGAAATGCCTTTTGAAAATCAACAAAGCAATTGTACACGTTCTTGTTCTTTCATTGAGCTTTCTCTGCTGTTAGTCTTAGTGCCAATATCTGTTGTATGGTACTTCTGTCTTTTCTGAACCCTGCATGCTCGTCTGCTATATGTTGTTCTATCTGCAATCTTAGTCTCTGTCAGTATCATCATCAGCACCTGACCTGGATGACTCGTTAGGTAAATCATTCTGTAGTTCTTGCATTCCAATTTACTTCCTTTTTTGTGTATTGCCTCTAGCACCGATCTTGTCCATTCCTTAGGGGCCTTCCCTGCTTTCCATGCTATTATTACATAGTCGGTGTATTTCCTGAATCATGCTTTCTCTGCCGTATTTGATCATCTCTCCCGTGATCTTATCATTTCCAGAGCTCTTGTTGTTCTTTAGTCGTTTCACTGCTTTTTCTACTTCCTCCTTCAAAATATTGGTCTAGCTCTTGATGTTCAGTGGAGATATCTCTTTCAGTTCTTCAGTCAGTCTCGCTGAGACACTAGGGGTCCAACTGTGCTTTGTATAGATTGGTGCACTATATCATCCATCACTGCAAAATCATTCTCCCTGTTCATGAGCACTTCTTCGTCCTCATCTTTGATCGCCATCTGCTTCAGTTGCCATTTCCTATTAATGTTCCTAATTGCCTTATACACCTCCCTGGTCTTACATTTGCCGTAATACCTCTCTGTATCTTCACATTGCTCTTTTAACTGTTTCTCCTTATCTTTTCTGTCTGCTTTTCTTACCTCATTGCATTTTGCCCTATATTTCTGTTCCGCCATCTCAGAAACATCTCTTCTGATCTTCAGCTCTCTTCTCTTTTACCAACTTCAGTGTCTCCATAGTAATCCACTTCTTATTGATCTTCTCTTCTTCTGGAACAGTCTGCTCAATTGCCTCTTCTATTGCCATCGCTATCCCTGTGACTATCTTATCTAGGTCTTTCTCTGTGGCAATATTCTTACTCTTCTTTGAGTGCTGCTCTGTATGCATTCCCTTTTTCTTCCTCGCCTAGCCTAGCCTCGCCACGTCTCTTCTTCTCTTAAACTGTGTTATTTTCTTTTGAGTTTTATCTTGATGTTTGTGATCACTAAACTGTGGTCTGAGTGTATAAAGTTCAGTACTGATGTTACCCATCTTCTTATCAAAATTATATCTATCATGTTCTTGGACTTCCCATCATTCGATCGCCATGTCCACTTCCTACAGTCCTTTTGTCGGAATCTCATGCTCTGTAGCAAACTCTAGTAGTTTCTCACCTCGTTCATTTCTTGTCCATATCCAAACCTTCCCATGACTCTCTCTCAGCCTTCATTACCTATTCCATTCTCCTCCAATGATCAACACATCTTTCTTTGGTATCTCCTCCACAGTGTTTGTCAAGTCTTTACAGACTAGCCCAATCTCTTCCTCCGTACTGTCCAATGTGGGTGCATACACTTGAATGACTGACTGAGATGTTGAACGGTTTTGCTTTAGGTCTTGCTACCATCATTCTTGCACTTACCAGTTTGTATCCTAACAGTGCTGTTCTAGCTCTTTTGCTAAGAATGAATCCAACTCCTGCCTCATGGTTTTTGTTCCCTGACCAAATGACTTTGCAACCACACATCTCTCCCGATGCTGTCCAATACGTCTTTGCCATTCCAAGTGTATTGCATCGATATCTCTCCGTCTTCTTCCAAGGCAGCTCTAATTTCCGGTTGCCCACAGTGTTCGGACCTTCCACGTTCCAACTGATAGCATATGTGTTAGTTGTAAATTTCTTTCGGTAGCCAAATGATCAACCCAGCCCCGATCGGTGTGGCAGACCTTGTTTATCCGGGCAACATCCGAGCCGGCATCTTTTAATCATTTAGTCATACTGACATCCGATTTCATTCGTATTGTTGTTTCACGGTCAGCACATGAGCACTCATCTGACCAACCTTCTTCCTTCATCCAGGTTTGGGACTGGCACAGAGCCCGTAGAGGCTTCGTGGCTGAGTTAGTTTTCAGAACGGAGAGAGAGAAATAGTGTCTCTTCCACTCTCCACCCAGGGCCTGTAATAGGGCTGGTGCTGGTCAGCATAATTATAAATGATCTCAAAAAGAGGGGTGAATGGGGAGGTGGCAAAATTTGTAGATGATACAGAATTATCCAAGACTGTTAAGTGCAGAGCAGATTATGAAGAGTTTCAAAGGATTCTCACAGAACTGAGTGAGTGGTTTAGGAAAAAACAGGACTGGGGGGGGGGGGGGGGGGGCAGAAAAGCAGAAGAAATCCAGTGTTGATAAATGCTTTGGAGAACATAATCCCAGCTATGATAGGGATTATGATGAGGTGTTGAGGTCTAAATTAGGTGATAGCACTCTAGAAAAAGATCTTGAAGTCTTTTTAGATAGTCCACTGAACCATCTGTTCAATATGAAATGGCTGTCAAAAAAGCAAACAGTGTTAAGAACCAGTAAGCAAGGGATGGGTAAGACAAAAATTATCTTAATGCAAATATATAAAGCCATGGTATGCCATGGTAAAGCCTGGAATACTGCACATGATTCTGCTTGCCCTTCTCAGGAAAAAATATATTTTGGAAATGGAAAAGGTACAGAAAAGGGCCACAGAAATGATGGGCATGGAACACCTGTCTTGAGCATAGATTAAAAATATTAGGACTGTTCCTCATGGGGGAAAAATATGTTTAAGTTTGGGTTTCACAGAGGTCTATAAAATCATGAAAGGTGTGGGGAGAGTGAATAAGGAAGTGGCATTATGTAAAGGGATACATGAAAGAATCAAGCATCACCCAATGAAATTAATAGGCAGCAGACTTAAAGAAGTGCTTTTTCACACAATGCACAGAAAGCCTGTGGGACTTGTTACCAGGTGATGTCTTGAAGGCCTCAAGTAAAAATGGGTTCAGAAGAGGTTAGAGAAGGTCCTGGAGTACTGGCGCATCAGTGGTTATTAGCCAAGATGCTCAGGGTTGCAGTCCCATGATGTGGGTGTCCCTAAGCCTGTGACTGGAGATGCTGGGCCTGGACAACAGAGGATGGGTCACTTGATACATACTTGTTCTGTGTATTCCCTCTGAATTTCCTGGTGTGGGGGCTGGTGTCAGAAGACAAGATCCTAGGCTAGATGGCCTGTTGCTGTGCCCCAGTTTGGCCATTCTTACCTTCTTTTTTTTTTCTGCTGCTACTACAGGAATA
The DNA here is from genome assembly GCF_033958435.1 of Carettochelys insculpta. Lineage (NCBI taxonomy): Eukaryota > Metazoa > Chordata > Testudines > Carettochelyidae > Carettochelys > Carettochelys insculpta. The sequence continues at coordinate 46,380,133 of NC_134148.1, forward strand.
TGGGATCACTAAAGAGGAGAAGCTAGAGATTGCTATTGGCTTCTGTCTTCCTCTCATCAAGAAGATCCAGTTGGACCTGCAAAGAACCCATGAGGATGAGTCTGTCAACAAGCTGCACCCCTTGTAAGAACCTTGCTGCATATTGGCAGCTGTGGGGATACTCTGCCGGGGAAGGCCCTGCCATACATTGGCATGGATGGACCAACCACTGACACTAAATGAAGGCAGTGGCACATCAGTGTGGGGAGATAGACAGACATATTACTCCCTTTATTGCAGTGTGCAGAGGGCAGAGCTAGCCCATCTTTAGGACAGTTTGGGGCAACTCCCCAGCCCCCACATTCTGGGGACTGGCAGGGGGCGTGGGCCAGCAGCAGGAGGTGGGCCTGCCCCCATGCTCACCAGTATCAGGAAGTGGAGCAACCAGGGCCAGGCGGCATCACTCTTGTGGTTCTCAGCCTTGTCACTTGGGGGAGGGAGCTTGGAGGCAGAGGTGTAACTGCCCTCCACGCTCCCTGCCTTTGGGAAGCAGAGTGAGACACCTGAGGTGGGTGGGGTGGAGCAGGCTGGGGCCCCACCCTTCCTCAGAGCCCTCTCCCCTGACCAATGTGGCCCTGGGGATTAGAGAGGGGCCTGACACTAGCAGCAGGCATCATCCCTCTCACTCTTGCCTGTGGCAGCAGGAAGTGGAACGACCCTCCGCTAGCTCCCAGCTGCATGACTCTGCAGGCCATAGCCAGTGAGTGCAGGAGGCAGTTCCACCCTTCCCCAGGGCCCGTTGCTTGAGTGAGGCATCTGGAAACTGACAGCGGTCTGTGGCCAGGCTTCTCTGTTTCCTGCTGCTACTGGTTTGGGAGAGACTGGGTGGAGGTGACCACTGCTACTAATGCCAGCGTCGGAAGAGGCAGGCCAAGGGCACAGCCTGGGGTGGATTGGGGAGGTGTTCTCAGGCCCCGCATCCTGCAGGAAACAGCTCTGATAGAGGGGGGGTGTTTGGTTGGAGAGGTCTCCACCACTTCTATATAAGCCTGTTTCTTTGGATGCTGGGTAGCAGGCCACTTGTTCCTGGTAGCTTGCACTGCCCCCGAGGCCCTGACACTTGGGTGTGTTTACCTCTGCAGAATTATTTCACCCAGGCATGCTAAAATCCCCTTATTTGGAAGAGTCCATATTAACTATGGTGTACTGTGAATAACGCTGGGGCTGGTTTGGTCTAGGTACTCTAGAGGAGTCCTGTCCCCAGGTCGCCATGTCCGGACGCGGTTATACTTTACCAGCGAGAGCCACGTACATTCCCTGCTCAGCATCTTCCGCTATGGGGGGCTCCTGGATGTAAGTGTGCCAGCAGTATCACAGGGTAAACCTCCCCCTTTCTGCATCAGCCCTATCCAGGCTGAACAGTGTGTGACTGCAGATTATACCTTCTAGCTACCTGCCCATCAATGACTCCATATCACTGGGCTCTGGCCAGCTGTTTCTGCTGTGTTTGCATGTTGGGGCTTATTTTCATTTTTTGGCATGTGGAGGATTTTTTGCTCAGGGTCTAATTTTTGTCCTCCATGTTCTTGCTGAGTAACCCCAAGCCCAGTGGGAGTCTGATTTCGTTAGTGTAACTCATGGAGTAAGATGGCACTAAACATAAGTAGTGGTGATGGAGGGCCAAGTGACAGTGTCTGGATCTGCTACTCTTCTCCCCACCTCTTGGGGAGTGAAGGGAAGAGGATGTCTCCTGAGCTGGGCTAGCTGCTGCTTTAGATCTTCTTTTAGTTCCAAGTTGATAACTCCATGTTCTCCTGTAGTGAGGGAGCTGGAATTGCAGCTGCTCTAAGGTGGGTGCATAAGTGGTTGGGAAACTCTTTCCGGAGAGCAGTTATCAGTAGTTAATGGTCAAGCTGGAGGGGCCTGTCAGGCAGGGTCCTGCAGGAATCACTTCTGGGTTTGGTTCTTTTCAATATCTTCTTCATTGGTGTAGATAATTGCACACAGAGTACACGTATGAAGTCTGTGGGTGATACCAAGCTGCAAGTGCTTTGGATGATTGGGTCCTAATTCAGAATGATCTGGAGAACTGGTCTGAGGTAAAAAGGGTGAATGAAGTTCAATAAGGACAAATGCAAAGTTCTGCACTTAGGCAGGAACAGTTGCACACATGCACAATGGGAAGCAACTGCTGAGGAAGGCGTACTGCAGAAAAGGATTTGGGGATTATACTGGACCACAAGCTAAACGTGAGTCAGAAGTGCAATACTGCTCCCAAAGAAAAAGACAAAAAATAGTTTTTCCTTCTTGAAGCGATTGCTCATGTGCATTCCAATAGGTGTGTGCGCACCACATGCGTGATTGTCAGAAAGGGTTTTTTCCCTCATGGTACCCACTGGGCTGGCTGTGAAGACCCCTGAAGAGGTGCCTCCATGGTGCAGGATAGAGAGCTCTGCCAAAACCTCCATGTCCTCATTTCCTTTTTACACCAGTGACTGTTGGAGCACTTGTTCTCTTGCCGTGGAAGACAAACCTAACAATTTTTCCCTGTTTTTTTGCTCTTTGTAGTTAATTAGCTGTTATTATTAAGTAATAGAGTGACCTTCACAATCTTCTCTCTGGTCAGGGCCAGGGCCAGGGCCAGGGCCACTCCAAGCCACCCTCCAGCCCTAAACACTACTTTTGAGGTTACGTTAGAGGATGGAGCATCATTTCAGTTCCCAGATCTCTCCCCTATTTGGCCATTGTCTATCCCACTTCTACCATGCTTGCACTAGTATTACCCCAAATATCTGGGTCCTAAGCATGGTAGGAAGGAGATATTTCATCTGGCTCTTTACCCTCCCTCTTCAGGGACCCTTCTCATGAGCAGCTCCACTCCCACCCAGCTTTTTGGTTTAAAGAGGTCTTCCACTTGCATGTTAACCAGGACACTTTTTCTGCCTGTGTTCTTCCCAGAATCTCATGCCACTTCTAGGGAGCAGCTCCTACATTCCCTGTAAGTTAGCATGCCCCTGGCCTTTTATGTTGAACACATCCAACCCATTTTGTAAATCACCACAACTTTCTGTTGCAGTAATGGAAAGGATGATGGGGCTGCCCTTTGCCTCCTAGCATCTCTCCTCCTCAGTCACGTCCTTCAGCAGGACCTGCTGTCACCTGACCAAGGTCCCAGCTCCAGCTTTGCATTCTTCCTTGGTGATGTTGCTCATGCACTTTCCCATTCAGGACATATGTAGGGTGGCAACATAGTCCCCTGTCCACAGATTCACAGGGCCCTATGATATCACCCACAGGCCAAGATGATGTGGCGTTCAGGACAACAGTTCTCCAGATGGCATGTTGATCTTCAACCTCTCCTTGAGGTAAGCTGCCTGCACATCACCTATTGGAATGAGCATGAGCAAGTGCTCACAAAAGAATGTTTCTCACCTTTTATACTGGTTCTTTGGGATGTTTTGCTCTTGTCCATTCCAAATCCACCCACCTCCGCTCTGTTGGAAAGCCAGCAAGAAGGAAATGAGGTAGTGGTAGGTTGGCACCAATATAGTGCGTCATGCAGGCACCTCTCCTAGGAGCTCCACAGCTGACCCAATGCGTACCGCTAGTGGGGAACCTTCCAAGGGTCGTGCATGAAGTATGCATATTATTGGAATGGACATGAGGAACATGTCTTGAAGAACAACCGTTACAAAATGTAAGTAACCGTTTTTTCTGCTCTATTTTGTGCTGATTAGACCTCAGTTCAAGTCTTGTGTCCAATTGTGGACAACACTTTCAGGAAAGATGGGGAGAAATTTGGAGAAAGTCCAGAGAACAACAAAAATGATGAAAGGTCTAGGAAACATGACCTACGAGGGTAGGTTGAAAATAATGAGTTTTAGTCTGGAGAAGAAAAGACTAAGGGGTAGCATGGGTTTTAGTATCTAAAAGGTTGTTACAAGGAGGAGAAAAGTTAATCTCCTTAACTTTTTAGGAAGACCAAGAAGTAATGGGTTTAAATTGCAACAAGGGAGGCATAGATCAGATATTAGGAAAAACTTCCTAACTGTCATGGTGATTAAACACTGAAATAAATTGCCTGGGGAGGCTGCGGAATCTCCTTTGCTGGGGATGTTAAAGTGCAGGGTAGACAAACACCTGTTGTGGATGGGTTAGGTAATGCTTAGTCCTGTTTTAGTGCTGGGGACTGGACTAGATGACCACTTCAGATCTCTTCCAGTCCCATTATTCTGTGTGAGTGCATCTCTTCAGTGAGGAGGGACTAGAGCCTGGCCTTTGGAAACTAAGCCGTGTCACTTTTGATAAAAAAAATTCCACATTGCCACAGAGCCTAAATTGGAGAAATCTTTTGCTAAGCCTTGGCTGGTTGGTTTGGCGGGCTCTCCACACCTGCATTCCCTGTGGGTATTAGAAGGGCTAAGAAATGCACTGTCTCAAACAGCTAATTGTGTTCTTTTGGTTCACTTTTGTTTCCTATCCTGCTGTTCCTGGAGGTTTGCTTGAGGGAGGTCTTGTTTAGCAGGTTCAAGTGCCAATGGCACCTCTCAGTATCTGAGGAAAGTATCCATGTGTGGCTTTGTCTAACCTGCTGGTCAACATGTAGGGTGCTTTTCCTTAAGCTCCTGGTCCCCTGTGTTCTCCGGGATAGCGTGCTACAGGGCATATTGCCTTTTGGGCGTGGCTTTGCACAGGTAAGGGCCAGGGGATGCCATGCTGTGGTATGTGCTGCCCTTTCTCTCTCTCTCTCCCAAATGCCATGTCCAGAGTGCGTTCTAGGGTTTTTCCATTCACCCAACTCTCTTGTAAGAGCATCTCTCCTTCCTTTCCATTCCCTGCCCCTTTCAGTTTTCATACCACTTTTTGCAAAATACCTCATTCTGCAGACTGCCATTTGAGAACCAGCTGTTAGGGATACAGGTATTGGTTATGCCGTATTTCTCAGCATGACATCAGAGAGTGGCCTGTTGCTGCTGGACAAGCTCGAATCTGAACATGGACTGTTGGGCTGTCACTTCCAGCCATCATTTCTGTATTTAAACACCTCTCCACCAGTGTGAGGCTCTCTTCAGATGAGCTGCCGCAGGCGCTTCTGTGCTGACAGAGGCTGCACGCTGGGGAGAGGAAACTGTCAGACTCATTTCACTTAGTGCTGCAAGTTGTCTGCCATTTCTTCTCTCACGCAGTTGTCTGTGTGTGCATTAGGAGTCCAAGGATGAGCAATGGAAGAGAGCCATGGACTATTTGAGTGCTATCTCAGAGCTGAACTACATGACCCAGATTGTTATTATGCTGTACGAGGATAACAACAAGGTGAGGGATCTAGAACTAGAGTAAAATATTTCCTACTGTGAGCTGAGACAGTGGCCTCAGTACTCCCTGTTTTTGCGCCCCCTAGCAAGGCACTGGCATAGATGGGCGTTCTGGCATGTCAGGTAGACAGAGCCCAAACCGGACTCCACGTTCTCTTTCTGATATGGGGGGGTCTCCAAAGCTGAAATGCCTTCCAAAAGCAGAAGTTCTTCTTCGAGTGGTCCCCCTGGGTGCTCCACAATAGGTGTCGGGCTCGCCTGGCGCCGCAGATCGGAAATCTTCCAGCAGTTTCTCCTGGATCGCGCATGCGCCGGCGCGCGCCACTCCCCCTGCGCGCCCCCGGCCACGTGCGCGATCCGGTCCCCGCCAGTTCCTTCTCAACCGCCATCGGCTGCAGACGGAATCCGCTCAGGCTAAGGCCAGAGTCAGATTACTTAGTGGTTTTTTTCCACGTGTAATTTGTTGTTTTTCGGTTATTTAAACAAAAAAAAAAAAAAAAGAGAGAGAAAGCAAAGACAAAGAGAATACCAGTTTTAAAAAAAAAAAAAAAAAAAAAAAAGGGAAAAAGAGAGGAGCAGAGAACAACAGAGTGGACGTGAAAGGCCATTAGGCCTCCCGCTGCTGCAGGCCGGTGATCACTCTTTGAGGAGGAAAGGCATGGATTAAGTGCTAAGTACCCTCTTAACAATAAAGGACTCACCACAATGGCCTCTTCAGGTTTTTACGCAGCGTGAGTCATATTGTGAAGCTATGCTGGCCTCCGTGGGGCATAGCGAAGGCATCTGACGCCTGCGGGAATTGCAGGCTACCCTGCTGCGTTTCTCACTGTGCTCTGACCCCCACCCCCAGCGCAGAAACGGAGGGAACTCTCCCTGGCTCGATCCTTGCCCTGCATCTGCAGCGAGCAGGACGAGCGGAGCACACAGCTACCGGCTGCATACTCAGGCGGTGGCACCATCACAGGCGGCACAGACCCCCGCGGCACCAGCGGTGCAGGGGTGCCAGGCACGGAGCCTGCAGGCACCGGAGGGGGATACCCGCGCAGTGCCGCAGCTGACGGTGCCGAGTGCGGTGCTCACAGCGGGGCCGAGATTCCCGGCAGGGGAGGGGGCGGTGCCGGCCCCGCAGTGGAGGGGCAAGGCAACATCAAAAACCTGGCACCGCAGTCCATCCCTGGACAGGGCTGCGCTGCTGTTAGCACCAAGCCCTCCCCCTGTGATACACACGCCGCACCAAAGGCCTGTGTCTCCACCGGCCCATCAGGGGAAAAAGAAAAAAAAAAACGAAAAAAAAACCCCACGCCTTCTCCGTTCCTCCAACCGATGTCACCACGGCTTGGGCCACCTTCACCATTTTCTGGGATTGGATCCCCCTGGAGTACTGTCACAAGCCAGTTTCACCTTTATCAGTGTCGCCGTGGAGGTCTTGCTCTCCCAGACATCGGGGGTACACACCCCGTGAGTGGTTCAGGTCTCTATCTCCGGACCCTTGCCATGGTCGTCCCTATCAGGCTGGACAAAGATAAACCACAGGGTCCCCACCCCCGGCCGCTCAATACCCCCGTGGGCGCTCCCGATCGGGGACGGAAACACAGTTGTCTCAAGGGGAGTTAAATTTAGAACCCCAAGACTTTCCTTCACAGTCCTCCAGCGAGCAAGTGTGTCATCGCCCGCGGGAACCCGAGGGTTCAAGGGAGGTTTACCTTAAGGGTTCCTCCTCATCCTCCCCAGACGAGGCCATGGCCCCCGGGGATGTCTCTCCCCGGGATGACCTAAACAGTTTCAGGAGCTGTTTTAAAGGGTGGCTTTCACGCATGACATTTAAATGGCACAGGTGCAGGAGAAACATCACAAACTCCTGGAAAATCCGAGACCCCCGGCTTCATCCAAAATTGCTATTCAGCTGGACGAAGCCATTCTGGAGTCAGCCATTACTACATGGCAGACTCCGGCCTCTGTTCCGCCTACGAATGGGAGAGCGGATAAGAAATACTTTGTCCCGGCAGAGAGCATGAAGTTCCTCTTCAGTCACCCACAACAAATTCTTTGGTGGTCGGGTCGTCCCACCAGAGGTCAAAGGCTTCTCAGTACAAATCGGGGGAATCAGACAAAGATGCTAAGAAGCTAGAGCTGTTTGGCAGGAAGGTATATTCCTCTCCTATCCTGCTATTGAGAATGGCAAATTATGGGCACGCCTAGCAAACCATAATTTTGATAATTACTCCAGGCTTACTCCCCTCAAGGATTCACTCCCGGAAGACAAAAAGCCGGTATTAAAGGCTATTGTTCAAGAGGGCTACGCGGCATCGCAGATGGGAGTCCAGATTGTCCTGGACGTGGCGGATACGGCGGCATGCTCAACGGCTACAGCAGTGGTCATGCACAGAGAATCCTGGCCCTAGATGTCGTGTATCTCGAGGGACCTACAGGCGAAGATCGTGGACGTTCCCTTTGATATACAAAAGCTGTTTTGCAGACTCAACCGACTCGGTCCCTCACTCCAGTAAGCACTCGAGAGCTACACTTAGAAGCTCGGGCATTTATACTTCCCCCATACAGGAGGGAAAAATTCTATCCTCAGCAAAGACGCCACGCTTACAACCACAGCATGCTCAATATCAACGGGGCTACGGCCACGGGCGCTATCAGTAGCGGCAACAGTACAGAACCCCTAGGCGACATTCTCAACAAAGCCATACGCCCTCGGGTCAGGCCTCAAAGGCAACAAGTTTGATGGGTATGTCGGGGGCTGCACTATCAATACCCTCGCTCAATGCCACTCTCATCTCATGTTCCATCATCGCCTCAGGCCGTTCCACTCCCAATGGCAAAAGATCACCACAAACATATGGGCGCTGGAGATCATAGCCACGGGTTACGCGATCCCCTCCGAGTCGCTTCCACCAATGACGCCTCCCACCAGGCCTCACCTCAGGGGCGCTGCCACAAGGCGAGGCTCAAGCACAAGGTGACCCATCTTATGTTCACAAGTGCGGTGGAAAGAGTGCCGGAATAATTCCAGGGGAAGGTTTTTATTCACGCAACTTCCTATCGGAGAAGAAAATGGGACACCGGAGGCCCATCTTAGATCTTCGGGGCCTCAACCGTTACTTGCGCAAGCAACGGTTTCAGATGATCACAGTGGCCTTGATACTCATGGCACTGGATGATGGAGACTGGGCTGCAGCACTCGACTTACGAGATTCTTACTTTCATATAACAATCCACCCGGCACACAGACGCTTCCTCCGCTTCACGGTCGGCCAGGAGTGCTTCCAGCACAGGGTTCTTCCGTTTGGCCTCTCCTCGGCCCCCAGAGTCTTACCAAAATCCTGCAGTGGTGTCAGCCTACCTGCACAGACAGGGGGTGTTTATTTTTCCCATATCTGGGTGACTGCCTGCTAAAAGGGACCTCGAAGGCAGAGGTCTCACGCGTGATATGCGTCACAGCGGACACGTTTCTTCGCTGGGCCTAGTCATCAGCCTCGCAAGTTGAAGTCCAAACCCACACAACATATAGAGTTCATAGGGGCACGCATAACCTCTATCACAGCAAGGGTGTACCTACCCGACGCCCACTTCCGCGCAATCAGTTTGCTGGTGCAAGTTATTACATACAGCCCCACGGTGCCGATCTTACCGTGCCTACAGCTGCTGGGCCATATGGCAGCAGCGACGTTTGTGGTACAGAATGCCAGGTTGCACATGTCAAGCCCATAGCATTGGCTGGCGAGCGTTTACAAACCGGCATCCCACACTGTCCACAGGGTGATGTCACCCACAACAGAGGTGCGCAGATCCCTGGCGTGGTGGGAAAACCCCAAGAATCTGCTGGTGGGGGTGCCTCTTCACCAACCACAAATTTCTACTTTTCTTACTACCGACGCCTCCCACATGGGATGGGGAGCGCACATCAGCGACAAGGTAACGCAAGGGCTATGATTCCCTGCGGAACAGACACTGCACATATTCATACTAGAGCTCAGAGCAGTGTTCAACGCCTGCAAACATTTTCGAGATTACCTGCATGGCAAAGTAGTCGGGATTCAATACCGACAATACCTCCACTATGGTCTACATCAATCGATAAGGAGGAGCACGATCCTGTGCCCTATGTGCGGAAGCACTCCGATTGTGGAATTGGTGCATTGCCAACAACATAACGTTGAAAGCCTCGTACTTGTTGGGCGCGCACAACGTGAATGCAGACCAGCTGAACAGGCACTTTGCAATCACGCACAAATGGCAGATCCGCTCCGATCTGCTACAGCACATTTTTTGTACATGGGGGTTTCCCCAGATTGATATGTTTGCCACCCAGTACGACCAAAAAAAAAAAAAAAAAAAAGTGTCCCCAGCACTGCTCCAGAGCAGGAGTGGGGCGGGGGTCCCTGGGGGACGCTTTCATGTTTTTCATGGAAGGGCTCCCTACTTTACGCATTTCCCCCGCAGTGCTTATCTGCAAGGTCTTGCACAAAGTCGGAAGGGAGACAGCTCGCACGATACTCATAGTCCCACTTGGGATCGGTAGCAATGGTTTCCCTTGCTTCTGCGCATGTCGGACCACCCACCGCTTCCTCTACCAGTGGCGCCGGACTTACTCCCGCGGGCTCAAGGGTCCATAGTGCACCCGCACCCTTAAGGTCTGCACCTACAAGCATGGCTAATCCATGGATCAGCTCCTTTAAAGAGCACATGTACGGAGGGAGCACAACAAGTCCTGGAATGTAGCCGAAGGACTTCCACCAGGAGGACTTACAAGCACAAATGGACTTGTTTCACAGCCTGGTGTTCCGCCAAGCAGTTAGCTCCCCTTGATGTTCCTATACCTGTAATATTAGAGTACTTATTGGACCTCAAGAGAGGTGGGCTTTCTCTATCCTCGCTAAGGTCCACCTCGCCACTATATCAGCCTTTTCAGCATACAGAGGAAGGGCCCATGGTATTCGCCCATCCTATCGTTACCAGGTTCTTGAAGGGGCTGGTAAACCTGTACCCCCTCAGAAACCGCTTCCACCATCGTGGAATTTGGGCTTGGTGCTCAGCACGCTATCGGGTCCACCTTTTGAACCATTAGCCACAGTTCCCATACGTCTCCTTACGATAAAAACAACCTTCCTCCTTGCAACTATGTCAGCCAGCAGGGTGAGTGAGCTCGCGGCAGTGATGGCAACGCCGCACTGCACAGTATTCTCAAAGGAGGCGGTAACCTTAAGGCTGCACCCAGCCTTTGTTCCAAAAAGTCTCTCCGGAGTCCAGTCTTAACGAGCCAATAGTTTTACTCTCATTTTACCCGAAGCCTCACAGCTCCGGCAAGGAGGCACGCCTGCATCTCCTAAATGTGAGGAGGGCGTTGGCCTTCCACACAGACAGAACTAAGTCCTTCTGGAAAATGGACAGGCTTCTAGTCTCTCTCGCTCCTGGGTCAAAAGGAGAAGGTCTCTCTTCCTGGAGAATCTCAAAGCACATTGTGCCCTGTATAACAATGTGCTTCAAACTTCGAAAGACTCCTTTGCTGGCCCTGCCCAGGGCTCACTCCACCAGGGCGGTGGCGGCGTCAACAGCCTTATTCAAGGGCATCGCATTAACAGACATCTGTAGAGCGGCGACCTGGTCATCCTACGACACCTTCGCCAAACATTATGCCCTGCCTTGGGTATTCTGAGAGGATACCCGTCTGTTGACAGCAGTCCTCTCGGGGGCAAGCTGCACATAAACCGATTACCCACCTCCTTACTTGGGTTACTCCTGGGTAGTCACCTATTGTGGAGCACCCACGGGGACCACTCGAAGAAGAAAGAGAAGTTACTCACCTGTAGTAACGATGGTTCTTCAAGATGTGTCCCCGTGGGTGCTCCACCACCCGCCCATCCTCCCCGCTTCGGATCTCTGTCTAGTGTTTTTCAGGAGCATCCGAGGCGGTTGGTCAAGGAACTGGCGGGGACCGGATCGTGCACGCGGCCAGGGGCGTGCAGGGGGGCAGCGCACGCCGGCGCATGCGCGATCCAGGAGAAACTGCTGGAAGATTTCCGATCTGCGGCGCCGGGCGATCCAGACACCTATTGTGGAGCACCCACGGGGACGCATCTCGAAGAACCATCGTTACTACAGGTGAGTAACTTCTCTTTTCTAGAGCCAAGAGTTCCCATCTGGCGAAGAATCTATAGACCAGAACCCTTCACTTAATTAAAGGGATTTTGAATTGATATTTAAAAATAGCCTGCTGCTAAGCAGTCTCTTCCAATCACAGCATTGTTTAAACACCTCTCCCATCAGCTCCCTTTGGCTGGGAGTGTCTCAGAGGTGCTGGAGGCTGGATGTAAAAGCTTTTTATGGACGGTGGTCTTCTCACCACTGGGGAAAGAACATACCCCTCCTTCTCTACCACCACATCTGAGGAAACTACATCACATGCAAGTGGCTAGGGCAGTGCACTGGGAGTTAGACCTCTTGTAATAGCTCAGCTGTGTTCCTCTACTGGCTCATTGCATTATCGGGTATTGGAACTTTGCAGGGAAAGATTAACTAAGATCTTCTGACTCACTGGGGCAGCTACAGCTCATTAACACCCCTCCCCACTCCAATTTAGGGACAGTGGGTGTGGCCCTCTTGTTGTTCAAATCTGGGGGCTGAGCTGTCCTAAAGCAGAAGAGTCCACCTATGGCATTTGGGGCTTACATTGTGTTTAACTTCTTTCATAAAGATGATAAATTAATCACCTAGCTACAAAAATGGTTGTAAGTGAACATGACCTAATTACAGTTTTTATCTGTCAGCAGAACACTGTCCAAACCAGTAACGTGTCTAAATGGCATGCTGAAAGGGCTCATTTCAAAGCTGAAAATAATTATGGTTGATTAAAATTATGATTTAAAAGTGATTAGTGGAAAAACCTTAAAACAACAAGAATGACAAGTATCAGAGGGGTAGTTGTGTTACTCTGTATCTGTCAAAGCAATGAGAAATCTTGTGGCAACTTACAGAATAACAGATTTTTTTGGAGCATAAGCTTTCATGGGCAAAGACCCCCTTTATCAGATGCATGGAGTGGAAATTCCAGAGGCAAGTATAAACATACAGGCACATGAAAAGAAGTGAGTTACCAATCAAGAGGGAGGCAAGAATAAGGCCACAATCACAGCGAAGTCCAGTCTGATTTCAGTAGGGAAGAGAACAGAGTGCTGCGGAATTACATGTACTCGCAGATGAAGGTGGGACTGATATTTGTGTTCATAGGACCCATCATCAGAGGAGCGTTTTCACGTGGAGCTGCATTTTAGCCCAGGTGTGAAGGGATGTGAGGAAGACGGAAGTGCCCCTGCAGGGTTTGGTTTTCGGCCTGCGTCTGCAGAGGTGAGTCTGTCGTCTGCCCTGCTTGAAGAGCCTGCATGTGTCACTGAGGTCGCGGCATTCTGGGAGATGGTGTGGACCATAGCAGGTGCTGACGCTGGAGAGAATGCAGTGTGCTGATGGAAAAGAAGTGACGCCAGGGGCCCACCTCTCCCCCATCCTTAGAAGAGGGGCTGGGGCCTCAGGGGCTCAGGATAGCACTTCTGATTTTGGAGGAACAGGCTCTGGACTTCTCCTTGGTGTGCCCAGGCACAATCTGGCCCAGGGCCTTTAGTTATACTGAGAAGCATGTACTGTGTGCTGCAGTGGTTCTGTCTCAGGCCTGCTCTTGCAGTTGCTTCTTGAGGGTCATTTGGTTGGGTGACCATCCATCCCGGTTTTGACAGGACAGTCCCTTATTTGGGACACCAGGAAGGCGTCCCGATTTATTTTGTCAAAGGTGCTAATTGCCCCATATTTTCAGGTGGCTGTTGCCTGCCTCCCCTAGCTGGAGGAGCCGGACCAGGATGCGGCTGCCCCACCTGCCAGCTTCCCTCTGCTGGGGGAGCCGGGTGCCAGACTGCATGGCAGCACGACTGCCCCTGTGGCTTCCCCCGGCTCCCCTGCAGTGGCGGGGTTGCCTCCCAACTTTCCCTGGCTGGGGGGAGCTGGGAGCTGGACCAGTCTGTGGCTGCCCCACTCCCCAGCTTCCCTCAGCTGGGGGAGTCGGGAGGCGGACCACATGGCAGCATGGCTCCCCTGCAGGTTCTCCTGGCTCCTCTACTGTGGTGCGGGTGTCCCTCAGCTCCCCCCAGCTAGGGGAGCTGGGAGCTAGACCTGGCCATGGCTGCCCCCCAGCTTCCCTCGTCTGCGGGAACTGGGAGCCAGAGCGGCAGCATGGTGGCCCCCCAGCTAATGGAAGCTGGGAGCTTCACTGGGCGGGTGACAGCCCCCACAGGGTACCCAACTCCCAGTTAGGGTGACCATCTGTCCCATTTTGGCCAGGATGGCATCATTCCTGTTTGTTCCATATTTGGACAGGGGAGATTTGGTCACCCTATAATTTGGGGATGAGTTTCCTGACCAGTGGTTACTTCATCTGTCTCAGTTTTCCAGGCTGTATATGAGGAGATATACAAAATGAAGTGTAATTAGAAGCAGGCCGATCAACAGCAATTCCAGGCCACAGGGCGGAACTGTCATGGGCTCCCACATGCACATGGTTTGTCTCTACGCAGACATAGTTGCCCTAACATTTGAGTGGTACTATACCTGCACTGGCTGGTGCCCAGTGAGTTCCTCCTGCATGGGCAGAGTTTCCATGTGCCAGCCAGTAAGGTTGGTAACTGTCTAATTGAGCAAATCCAAAGACTCTTGCCCTGCCTTCTGCTCTCTCCCTGCAGTGCTCACTCTTCCATCCTCTCTTTCACCAGGCTGCGGCAGGTAGTGCAGGGGGGAGATGAGGATGGCTCTGAAAGGGAGTGTGGGTAAGGGGGTAGGGAGGTGGCATTTGGCTCAGGTGGCTCCTGAAAGCAACCTACACACCCCTTGGCAACAGTCTCTCAGGGCAGGGATTCTCTGCACACTGCTGCCCCAGGCACTGCCCAGTAGTTCTCAGTGGCCACAGTTCCTAGCTAATGGGAACTGCTGACTCTGTGCTCAGACTGGGGACATCTGACCCTGAGGGGCTACCACTGGAGGGATGTGCATGCTGCTTCTGGGGCAGTGCAGAGTGAGGAGGGCAGGAAGCTTTCCTTAGCTCATTGTGCTGCCAGTTGATGGGGGCTCTGGGTTCTTTTCAGTCACCAGGCCCCTGTGTAGATGCTCCCTTTGCACCCCCAGCTGATCTAATTACCAGAGTCTGACTGGAATTTGGCTGGGCTGGTTTTCCCTCTCAGTACATCCCCCAGGGTCTGCATTGCTAATTATGTTGGTCATGCTGCCAGTATTTCCTTCACGCAGAATGATAAGAAGCCAGACCAGGGGAGCATGGAGGATCTCTCCAAAGTGAAGAGCATTGATGAGACAGATCAAGCACAGCAAAGGTCATCCCAGCTCTCTGAGCCAATCAGCATTCAGCGGAGATCGCCCTTGATCCGCAACCGGAAAGCTGGGTCAATGGAGGTATTGTGTGGGGGTATAGTCTCAACTGCTCAAGTCCTCTTGGCTTGTGTTTTTACATGCACCAAGATCTGAGTTACTACCATGAGAGGAGTTAAGGACACAGTGTGCCCAAGGGGAAGCAAGATTATTATTAAATGGAGAATGGTTGGATGGCTGATGTACTACCTCCTTAAAATCATAGAATCATAGAAGAGTAGGACTGGAAGGGACCTCGAGAGGCCATCGAGTCCAGCCCCCTGCCCTCATGGCAGGACCAAACACTTTCTAGACCATCCCTGAATACCTTCACCAAAGAGAAATGTACAAAAGTTTGGACACTTGGTGAGGAAAGAAAGTTATGTAGAAACGACCGTGCATAAAGAGCAGTGAAGGCAGCCTGGGAAATGCTGAGCAGGCACATCTGCTTCGTTGTAGGGTATTAAGAGAACTAGATGCAGAGTAAATGTACCAGAGTCACTTCCAGGCTATCCACTGTCCTTGCAAGGAGCTGAGCTCAGCTGGGTTGCCCTTGGTTCCTGTTCTCAGGGTCAGTCTAGATGGGATGTCTCACTGGGGACTTTGCTCATGATATCCAAAAATCCACTTCAAGCTGATTTCAGGGCTGAATGTCTTGTCTTTTCTGGGACTGTTCCCTTGCCCTGATTTCAGCTGCTTTCTTGGAGGTATCAAAGG
Source organism: Carettochelys insculpta (assembly GCF_033958435.1). Classification (NCBI taxonomy): domain Eukaryota; kingdom Metazoa; phylum Chordata; order Testudines; family Carettochelyidae; genus Carettochelys; species Carettochelys insculpta. Next base: position 46,395,549 of record NC_134148.1, read on the forward strand.
GATGTTTGGGGCTCAGGTATCATTTGATATCTTGGGCCTTCCTGCTTACTGTTAGTGGAAGAAGTTCCAGGTGCCTTTTTGGTGATTGGCACACAATGAATGAGCCATGGTCTGAGGCAGATCCAATGGGTCTAGGGTACTTAGACTTTCAGAAAGTCTTTGACAGGGTCCCTCACCAAAGGCTCTTAAGCACAATCAGCTGTTCTGGGATGAGAGGGAAGGGCCTCTCATGATTCTGATTAAAAGAAGGGTAGAAATAAATAGTCTTTTTCCACAGTGGAGATAGGTAGGTAGTAGGGTCCCCCAAGGGTCTGTAGTGGGATATGTGCTGCTCAATGAGGCCATAGATGGCCTAGAAAAGGAGAGTAACTATGAGATGGCACAATTTTTCAGGTGATCAAAACTCACTCGAGGTAGCTAAACTGACTGTGAAGTGCTACAAAGAGACATCACAAACCTGGGTGACGTAAATGTGAAGTAATACATAACATTCGCAATTTAGCAGGGACTAAATTAGCTGTTACCACTCAGGAAAGAAGCGTTGGAGTCATTGTGGATAGTATTCAGAAAACAGCTGCTCTGCATGCAGTGGCAGTTGAAACGCTAACAGCGCTAGGAACCATTGGGAAGGAGACCTGTCAGAAAACAAACCTTGCCATACTTGAGCAAAAATATCTTCAAAAACCAACCACAGAGCTGGAATTCGTATGCAAACTTGACTATAGTAGACTGGAACTGGCTAGCTCACTACAAATGTTTTTCTCCTTTTTGTTATGCTCACCTGTCAACTGTGGGGAGTAGGACACATTCACCCTGACTGAATTGGCCTTGTTAGCATTGGTCCTTCGCATAATAACGTACCCATCTTTGCATATGTATATATTCCTGCCAATTGAAAATTACAGTTTATGCATCAGATAAGTGGACTCCAGCCCATCAAATCTTGTGCCCAAATAAATTGGTTAGCCTTTAAGGCGCCATAGGAGTCCTTGTTGTTTTTGCTGTAACAGAGTAGTACGGCTACCCTTCTGGCATTAATAAAACAGAAAATACTGTGGTGATGCTATATAAATTCCTGTGGCTTGACTAGTACTTGACTACTATGTGCCATTCTGGTAGCCCCATTTCAGAAGAGTTATATTAGAAATGGAAAAGATTCCAGGAAGGGCAACAAAAACGACTGAGTATAGAACAGCTTCCCTGCAAGGAGAGATTAAAGAAACAGGGACTGGTCATCTTAGAGAAGAGGTGACTAAGCTGGGGATAGGGTAGACACCTATAAAATCACAAATGGTGTGGAGAAATTGACTTGGGAAGAGTTATTTCTTCTTCGAGTGTCCCCATGGGTGCTCCATGTTAGGTGTCGGGCTCGCCCCGGCGCCGCAGGTCAGATCTTCCAAGCAGCTTCTGCCGGACCACGCATGCGCCGGTGCGCGCCGCTCCCTTGCGCGCTTCTGGCCACGTGCGCAATCCGGTCCCCGCCAGTTCCTCTTTAACAGCCATCGGCTGCAGACAGAATCTGCTCAGGCTACGGCCAGAGTTAATGTATTTAACATTTTTAATTGTTTTAAAGTTTCTTCAGTCTTAGATTAAGTTAGTCGGTTATTGTTTTCAAAAAAAGAAAAAAACAAAGAAAGGGAAGGAATTCAAAGCTTCCAATCCTAGTAACAAGCGGAGCACCGGAGGCCAGGAGCCTAGGGCCATTAGCCCTTCTACCGCGGCAGGCTTTATCCGAGAGGGGAACAAGCACAGAGAAGGTGCTAAGTACCCTATTAACAACTCAAAGACTCACCACAATGTCCTCTTCAGGATTCGAGAAGTGTGAGTCGTGCCGCGAGGCAATGCCAGCATCTGATGGGCACAGTCAGTGTATAAGGTGCTTGGGGGAATCCCATGTCACTCAGAAATGTTCCTTCTGCACCAAGTTAACAGCCAGAGCAGGGAAGGACAGGGAAATGCAGCTGAAAATGCTGCTGTTCGACAAGGCCCTCCAGCCAGACGTGCCGGAGCGGCTGCAGCAGGAGGGACCCTCGGGGGCCCATAAAAGGAAAGCCGCGTCCCTATCCCCATCAGCGCAAAAACGAAGGAAAATCTCCCCAGCCTGATCCCTGCCGGCAGCAACAGCGAGCGGGATGGGTGGAGCGCACAGCCCCCAGCCGCAGCTACAGCTGATCGGCGGCGGCGCGGAGACGCGCATGGCGGAGGTTCAGCCTCCGATGATCAAACAGCCGCCCCGCACCGCAGGCAGGGCGGTGGCCAAGCAAGTGCTGGAACCGCCGGCTCCACAAACAGCGGCACCGACCCCCGGGGAACCGGCGGCGCAGAGCGCGCAGGCATGCGGCCTGCAGGCACCGGGGGAGACCGCCCACGCAGCACCGCCAAGGAGCGTGCCAAGCGCGGTGCAGACTACGGAGCCAAGATCCCCAGTGCGTCAGGGGGCGGAGCCACCCCCACATGGGAGGGGAAAGGCAGCACAGAAAACACGGCACCGCAGTCCCTCTCCAGACAGGGCTGCAGAGCTGCTTTCTCTGAGCCCTCTGCTCGTGCTGCGGACTCCAACGAGAAGGCAGGGGTCACCCCTAGCCTATCCGGAGCCCCCGTCTCCATTTCTACAGCCAGCCTCCCCATGGCTTGGACCACCTTCGCCCTTTTTGGGCTTCGAGCCACTTGAGTACTGTCACAAATTGGTCTCTCCAGTGTCCCATGTCTCCAGAAGATCTCACTCCCCCAGATGTAGGGGGTATGCACCAAGGGAGTGGTCCAGGTCACCATCCCAGGAGCAGTGCCCGTGTTGCCATGGTCGCCCCTATCATGCGGGGCATAGACACCATAGGCATACTACCAGGGACAGATCCCCACAGACGGTTCCGTATCCCCAAGGGCAATCGCGAACGGGGTCAGAGACTCAGATATCTCAGGGGGAGTTGGTTCTGGAACCCCGGGATTTTCCCTCGCAAGCTTCTAGCGAGCGGATGTACTACCGTCAACAGGACCCAGAAGGGTCCAGAGAGGCATACCCTAGTGGTTCCTCGCTGTCCTCCCCGGATGAGGCTACGGCCCCGGGGGACGTCCATCCTCTGGATGATCTCAAACAGTTCCAAGAGCTGTTTAAAAGGGTGGCCTTCACGCAAGGCATCCAGACAGCAGAGGTGCAAAAGAAGCACCATAAGCTCCTTAAAAATCTGAGACCTCCGGCCTCCTCTAAAATAGCCCTACCGCTTGACGAAGCAATCTTGTAGTCCGCCACCATGATATGGCAGACCCCTGCGACGATTCCGCCTGTCCACAAGAGAGCGGACAAGAAATACTTCGTGCCGGCGAAGGGCATGGAGCTCCTATTCAGCCACCCACAACCAAATTCTTTGGTGGTAGAATCGTCTCAACAGAGATCAAAAACGTCTCAGTTCAAAACGGGGAACGGACAAAGATGCCAAGAAACTAGAGCTGTTCGGCAGAAAGGTCTACTCCTCCTCCACCCTACTGTTGAGAGTGGCGAATTACGCAGCACATCTAGTGAACCACAATTTCGACAACTACACTAGGTTAACCTCCCTCATGGACTCGCTTCCAGAGGAGAAGAAGCCAGTGCTCAAGGCTGTCGTGCAAGAAGGCTACGCAGCCTCGAGGACAGGAGTTCAGATCGCCCTGGATGTTGCGGACACAGCAGCACACTCAACAGCTACGGCAGTGGTAATGCCAAGAGAGTCCTGGCTCCAGACATCGGGTATACCGAGGGATCTGCAGGCGAAGATCGTCGATCTCCCCTTCGACACGCAGAAGCTGTTTGCTGAATCAACTGACTCGGTCCTTCATTCCAGTAAAGACTCAAGAGCCACTCTTAGGACCTTAGGGATCTACACCCCTCCATACAGAAAGAAAAAGTACTACCATCAGCAAAGACGGTACTAGTATCAGCCACAGCATCCCCAGTACCACAGGGGTTACGAGCAAGGGCGACATCAACAGCATCAACAATATAGAACTCCCAGGCGACGTTCCCAACAGAGCCGTGCGTCCTTGGGGCGGGGCCAAAGGCCACAAGTTTGACACACAGATCCAGGGCTGCGCCATCACTACCATCGCACAATGTCATCCGAAGCTGTTATTCCACCATCGCCTCCGACCATTCTACAACCAGTGGCAAAGGATCACCACAGACAAATGGGTGCTGGAGATCATAGCCACAGGGTACGCGATCCCCTTCCAGTCACTCCCACTGCCATGACCTCCACCCAGGTCCCACCTGCAGGATGCCTCCCACGAAGCGAGACTCAAGCAGGAGGTAGACCATCTTATGCTCATAGGGGCAGTGGAAAGAGTGCCGGAGCAACTGCAAGGGAAAGGGTTCTACTCCAGATACTTCCTCACGGAGAAAAAGACAGGAGGCTGGAGGCCCATCTTAGATCTTCGAGGCCTCAACCGGTACCTGCGCAAGCAACGCTTTCGGATGACCACAATCGCCTCCATCCTTACGGCACTGGATGATGGAGATTGGTTTGCAGCCCTCGACTTACAAGATGCGTATTTTCACATAACGATTCCTCCGTTTCATGGTAGACAAAGAACATTTTCAATACAAGGTCCTACCGTTCGGCCTCTCCTCGGCCCCCAGAGTCTTCGCCAAGACCTTGGCAGTGGTGTCAGCCTACCTGCACAGAGAGGGGGTATTTATATTCCCATATCTGGACGACTGCCTGCTCAAAGGGGCCTCGAAGCGGGAGGTTCTGCGCATGATACGCGTCACAGCAAACACGTTCTCTTCACTCGGCCTGGTTATCAATCTGGCAAAATCGAAAATAGACCCCACACAGGACATAGAGTTCATAGGGGCACGCATAAATTCTATTACAGCGAGAGTGTATCTACCAGAGACACGCTTTCGGGCCATCGGCTCCCTCGTGCAAGTCATCACCTTCAGCTCTATGGTGCCGGTTCTGACGTGCTTACAGCTGCTGGGCCACATGGCAGCAGCGACGTTCGTAGTACAGAACGCCAGGTTACACATGCGCAGCATGCAGCACTGGCTAGCGAGCGTATACAAACCGGCAGCACACACCGTTCACAGGGTGGTGTCGCCCACGACAGAGGTGCGCAAATCCCTGCAATGGTGGGTAAACCCCAAGAACATGCTAACGGGTACCCTTCCACCAACCACAAGTATCGGTTTTTCTTACTACAGATGCCTCCCACATAGGGTGGGGAGCACACATGGGCGAAGAGGTGACGCAAGGACTGTGGTCCTCCACGGAACAGTCACTGCACATAAATATACTGGAGCTCAGAGCGGTGTTCAACGCCTGCAGACACTTTCGAGACCATATACAAGGCAAAGTAGTCGGGATCAGTACAGACAATACCTCCACCATGTTTTATATAAATTGGCAAGGAGGAGCTCGGTCCCGTGCCTTATGTGCAGAAGCAGTCCGGTTGTGGAACTGGTGCATCGCCAACAATATAATCTTGAAAGCCTCGTACTTACCAGGCGCTCACAATGTGAAGGCAGACCAGCTGAGCAGGTGTTTCGCACTCACGCACGAGTGGCAGATCCGTCCCGATCTGCTACGACCGATTTTTCACGCATGGGGTTTTCCCCAGATAGACCTGTTTGCCACTCAACACAACAAGAAGTGCCCACGATACTGCTCCAGGGCAGGACTGGGACGGGGGTCCCTGGGGGACGCATTCACGATCTCGTGGAGGGGCCCCCTGCTTTACGCTTTTCCTCCCACAGTGCTGATCCAAAAAGTCTTGCAAAAAGCCAGGAGAGAAGGAGCCCGAATGGTCCTGATAGTCCCAACGTGGGATCGACAGCAATGGTTCCCCCTACTCCTGCGCATGTCGGACCGTCCACCGATGCCCCTCCCGGTGGCGCCGGATCTGCTCACGCAAGCCCAGGGGCCCATAGTGCATCCGCACCCCCAAGGCCTGCGACTACAAGCGTGGTTAATCCATGGCTCAGCTCCCTAGAGAGCACATGTACGGAGGAAGTGCAACAAGTCCTAGAAAGTAGCAGGAGGACTTCCACCAGGAAGACCTACAAGCAGAAATGGACTCGCTTCACGGCATGGTGTTCTACCAAACAGCTAGCCCCCCTTTCGGTGCCTATACCTGTAATATTAGAGTATTTACTGGACCTCAAGAGAGGAGGACTCTCACTATCCTCGTTAAAGGTCCACCTTGCCGCCATTTCGGCATTCAGGCACGAAGAGGAAGGGCACACGGTGTTCGCCCATCCCACGGCTACCAGGTTCCTCAAAGGGTTGGTAAACCTATACCCCCCTCGGAAACCGCTTCCACCTTTGTGGAACTTGGACCTGGTGCTTAGTGCGCTAACGGGACCACTGTTCGAGCCTTTGGCCATGGTTTCCCTCCGCCTCCTTACGATAAAGACGACCTTCCTTCTCGCAATCACGTCAGCTCGCAGGGTGAGCGAGCTTGCGGCAGTTATGGCAATGCCACCCTGCACAGTATTTTCCAAGGAGGCGGTAACCATACGGCTGCATCCAGCCTTTGTTCCTAAAGTTTCTTCTGAGTTTCATATTAACGAACCTATTGTTCTACCCTCGTTTTATCCAAAGCCTCATAACTCTAACAAAGAGGCGCACCTACACCTCCTGGACGTGAGGAGGGCGCTAGCCTTCTATATAGACAGGACCAAGTCCTTCTGGAAAATGGATAGACTCCTAGTGTCTCTCGCTCCCAAATTGAAAGGAGAAGGTCTCTCTTCGCAGAGAATCTCGAAGCACATCGTATCCTGCATAAAAATGTGCTACGAACTCAAAGAGACTCCTTTACTGGCCACGCCCAGGGCTCACTCCACCAGGGTGGTGGCGGCGGCATCAACAGCCTTTTTCAAGGGCGTTGCGCTAAAAGACATTTGCAGAGCGGCGACCTGGTCATCCTCTGACACCTTCGCCAAGCACTACGCCCTTCACAGGGTATTCCAAGAGGATACCCGTCTCTCGACAGCGGTCCTCTTGGGGACAAGCTGCACATGATCCGATTACCCACCTCCTGTCTTGGGTTACTGCTGGGTAGTCACCTAATGTGGAGCACCCACGGGGACACTCGAAGAAGAAAGAAAGGTTACTCACCGTAGTAACGGTGGTTCTTCGAGATGTGTCCCCGTGGGTGCTCCACCACCCGCCCATCCTCCCCGCTTCGGATCTCTGTTTAGTGTTTTGCAGGAGCATCCGAGGCGGTTGGTCAAGGAACTGGCGGGGACCAGATCGCGCACGTGGCCAGGAGCACGCAAGGGAGCGGTGCGCACCGGCGCATGCGCAGTCCGACAGAAACTGCTTGGAAGATCCGACCTGCGGCGCCAGGGCGAGCCCGACACCTAACATGGAGCACCCACGGGGACACATCTCGAAGAACCACCGTTACTACGGTGAGTAACTTCTCTTTACCCCTTCTTGTAACACACTTTCATCTTGTGAACTCTGGTTCATAATGGGCAGCAGGGTAAATAAATAAAAGTACGACCTCACACAATGCACCTGTAGAACTTGCAGCCAGGGTATGTTGTGAAGGCCAAAATTATAATTGGGTTCAGCAAAGAATTAGAGGAGTTCATGGAGAACAGGTCCATCAGTGGCTAGTAGCCAAGATGGTCAGGGACATAACTCCAGGCTCTGGCTGTCTGTAAACCTTCAACTGGTAGAAATTGGGACTGAATGAGAAGGGCTGATCACCTGAAATTGCTCTGTTCTGTTTATTGCCTCTGAAGCATCTGGCACTGGCCTATGTCAGAGGCAGAATACTAGGCTGGGTGGATTCTTGTTCTGGCCTTAGCATGGCTGTTCTTATTTGTAGATAACTCCACTTGACAGTGAAGACATGGGCTATGTGTGCCTCACAGGAACAATGATCTGATGGTCTGATGATAGGAACTCCTGGGGTTCTAGTCGCAGCTTTGTGCTGAGTGCAATAGGGGAAGATTTCTAAAGGTGCAAAGGACGGATCAAAACCTAACTCCCTGTGACTGACTGACCCTGAAATCAGACTGGTTTGTTCTCGTGACATTGTGCCTTCCCTCAGCCTTTAAAATGAGGTGCATCTGCACCACCTCGTGCTAACATTTTATGCAGCCCTGTGATGATAGAGGTAGAGCAGCCAAGAACACTAAGTGGTCCAGTCAGCATTTCTCTTGTTCCTACAGGTGCTGTCTGAGTCTTCTTCCAAATCAGGAGGGTATCGCCTCTTCTCCTCCTACTCCAGACAGGCTTCCGAAGTGAAGCAAAGTGGCCTAGGTACAAGCCTGTACTTGACCTGTCCATCTGTATCTGTGTGTGCATCTCTCTATCCCTTCATGTTCGTTTGGCTCAAGGTCCATGTATGTCTGTGTACGTATCATGTCCTCTTATGTATCCTGTACATTTCTACATCTCCTTCATTCCTCAACCCTTGTACAGTCAAGGGCCTTCCCTGCTGAATATGCACACACATTACCTGTTGTAGTAGATACAGAATCGCAGTGCGTGTTTCTTCTCCCATGTCAGCATATTTCACAGTGCATGGTGGTATCCTCAGCAAAGGCGGGGAAAGTTGCTGGTCAAAATTGAGATTCAAAAGAACTTGGAGTCTCTGCAGAGCTGAAACAGGAGTGCTTTCTGTATTGCCGCTGGCTTTATTCATTGATTTCCCAGGCTCTTCCCATAGATGGACCCTTATCTATAACCCCTTCTTCCCCTGCAAAGGTTTTTGGCCTTTCCAAGGAGATAGAGATCGCTCCTGAACCACTGTCTAGTCAAATATGACCACTCGTAGCTCCCATCACTGATCTGATTAGCTTGTCATTCAGAGACAGCTCAAGCTAGGGAAAAAGACTTCTGGGCACTGTTGGCAACTGGTTTCCACTGTTGAGGAGTATCTGTGGCCTGGGTCCTGGCTTCAGATTGCTGGAGCTCAATCATGTTGCGTAGCAAAGCCAAACATTTGGTGCAAGGTTAAGAAAAGCCACAACCCTGTTGTCTTGTCAGTCCAGAATATGGGTTTTGTTGAGCATAATCCTCCTACTGCTCCCAGAACTCATTGGAGAAGCAGAGTTATATTCTCTATCCAGAGGCCAGATCTCGACTACTGGCTTCCTGCAGAGTAGAACTTTGACAGATGCATTAATGATGGTTTAGAAGCATAGCATGTTTTGTTGGCAATAGCAAACTGTCCATAAAACAGCTTCATGCAGCAAGGTGCTGAAGCAGTACATCCTACATAATGCAGGAGGACCACTGTACCCCTCAGTCATCCTGCATGGGTTGTCTCTTGTAATGCTTTGCTAGACAAGCAGCAAAGACCCTCCAGGAACTGTGATCACTCAGTACAGAGAGCCCCACACCTAGCTAGTCTGCATGAGTGCTCCTATGGGCACTCACGAATTGCACTGAGTGGCACAGGCCAAATCCCCACAGCTCCCAGCCTTGCACCTCAGGAATATGCTGTCTTGAGCAGTGCAGATTTATTAATCAGTTCACCATGTCATCAGTGAATGGAAATGGATATACACCAGCCTTTGTAAAACTTGACCCAATTACCAGACACTTCGGACAAACTCACTGGTAAGGGTAAAGGGTAAAACAAGCTTATTGACTACAAAGGATAGATTGTAAGTGACAGGCAAAAAGTCAGAGTGATTACCAAAATAAAATATAGGCTCCCCAGTCTAAACCCTCAACCCTGTTAGGCTGGGCAACAACTAGATAAAACACCTTTTCTCACCCAGTGGATATTGCAGTCCTTAATATACATGTTTATCCCTTAAACCTGGACCAGTCCCCTCTGTCAGAGTCTTCAGTTTTCTGTGTCCTTATTGCATTCTGTGTTGGTGGGGGCAAGAGAAATACAAAGGCCTGGAGCTCCAGGGTTTCCTTTTATGTCCTCCGTCCCATATGCTTGGAGAGCATGAGTCCAGCTACATGGTGGGCATTGCTAGTCTCCAGGCAAAGCTGAGCAATTCCCTTGATGTGGCTCTGTATGCAGGTGGATCACTGAAAGTCCAGCAAGGGAGCTACAAGTGGCTGTTAATGGTTGTTTCAGCGCTTGCCGTAGTGTTGGTTACTTTCCTTTCTGTTGCTCCTGGGGAGCTTATATCTGGTTGATTCCCCAGCTTAACGGCACATTTTAGTAACAACTGTACAACATAATCTCATGACTTCATACATACTATTTGGCTAGAACAGTGGATCTCCACTGATCATAACTTTTCCCTGAGATGTCACAAGGCCAGCTTTATAAGATCGCAGTTGTGTACAAAAAACAGTATGGGTTACCATGTTCTCCCCAAGGTATAGAAAGTCAGTGTCTGCAGAGTGAGATGATCCATATAGAAGCATTGCAGTTCCTCCAACTTGGTCTCCTTGGCCCTGCCAATTGCAGGTTGGATCCAAGAGCAGTCATGTCTATTTGCTATTTCAGCGAGGTTGAGCACCTGCTCTGAGAGAGCCATGTGATTGGACATAGTGCTCTAGATACATAGCTCACCTCTTTGTCTTCTGTTTCTGCTACTTATGACCGCTTTGTAGCGGTCACTCAGTACATCCTCTGGGAACTTTGATTTCCCCTGGCTACCCTGGGAGCTGTTCTCATCGCTGTGTGTTTTTGTCCTTGCAGCCATTTTCTAGCCTGCCAAGCCTGGTATCTGTTTTGCAGCTTGACAACCAGAGATAGTGCCTAAAGAAATTGTTCTGGCTGTATGAGCTGAATTAACTTGCTTGGAAGCTGGTGGAAAAAGTGTCATCTTATACAAAATGTCATAGTTCTAGGGTAAAATTATTGTGCAGTATGGCAACTTTCCTCGTTTTCAAATACCAAGCTGCCCATGCTGTGCCTAATGCTGATCTCCTTTGCAGGGGATTGCTCTTGCCTCTGGCATTCAGCTCTTCTGGAGATTCATCTGTCAGAGATGGGGCAGATCTCTTCTCCCCGACTAAATGTACTTCTGTCATCTGATGTTGTATGCAGTGGAGGCAAAATGCTAACTGTCTCCCACGCCTTTCCAGGGTCACAGTGTACAGGACTGTTCAGCACAACTGTGCTTGGAGGCTCCTCCAGTGCTCCAAACCTCCAGGACTATGCACGAAGCCATGGCAAAAAGTTCGTCACCAGCCTGACATACAAAGAGGGTATGAATGTTCTCTGTGTAGCAGAATATTTCCCTTGTCTTGCTGTCCAAAGATGTGATTGAGGCACAGACCAGAGATTTCTCCCAGAGGATTAAACATGAATGAATTGAGTAACCTCTGCATCAACACTAACCAGAGTCATGCTGATTTGTTTTGTATGGCTCCAAGCCAGCTCTTTGGAGCTGGGCTACTGAGCTCAATGGGTCAAGGATCTGTCCCTATGCCCTTAGAGAATCAGCTTGCTTGTCTCGAATGGTTAGGCAGGTGCATTACTCCTAAGGCCATAAAAATAGAGTTATTCCATAGAGCCCTATGGAGCTGGGGCTGCCATGTGAGCAGAATGACATGTAATGTGGGGTGTGTGGAATGGGGACTATGGACGGTGTGGGAAGCATGTGCAGTTATGGGCATCTGTAAGAGAGCCTCTGGAATACACTCCTATGCAGCCAGCCCTATATGTGTGGGTGCTGATGCAGGTGTCGGGGGTGGGGGGCGGTAGGATAGTGGGAGGGAAACCTGCAAACCGTCTCCTTATTATCGCTCACTTGCTGCAGAAACTGCTTGAGAAATCCCACAATGGAACCCTTAATGAGTCTTTAGCTTCTTGCTTTGGGTACCCACCCCCACTCCGTCAGTGAATGGGTAGCATCTAGCCGACACATTAAATAAGAGTGGTCCCTGGTAGTTATACAGCACTTTGAGTGCGGTGATTACACCGGGGGTGTGGGACAGTTTGTCTCATCAGGGTACTGAGAGCACTTGAACCAGACTGTGAACCCTGAACACCGTAGAAACCACCTCAAGGCAGGGGATGCAGCAACTCCTCTGGCAGCCTAGTTTCCAGCACCTCTGATTTGCAGTGTATGCAGCACCCAGTGAGGTAGCTCTGCCCCTAGGGACTTCTTGTAGAGGCTAGGATTGTGGGATAGTCTGGGTGAGGGGAAAGGGGATAACTTTGGAGCACTTTATTTTTTAGCGCCAGGTTAGTTCAGTTCTCATGGCAGTGGCCTATGGCGGGTGAGACGGAATAGGTTGAGGAGAAGAAATTGGTCTGACAGAGCACTCTACAGAAGGCATTTGCAAACCGCAAAGCCGGTGGAACTTTGTGAGCCCTTTGTATTAGCCAGTCTGCTGAGGGGATTTCCCTGTTGCTCTTCCCTCTTTGTTCCAAGCAGTAGTGCAGGAACATTGAGTGGGGATGCGGACATTCCCCCCCGATTCCTTTCTGTTCCCCATCCCCCAGCTGAGGCCAGTAGCAAAGCCTTAGCATGTGAGTCCTGCAGTCGGGACCTGTAGCCCAGGACCAGCAAGTGGGACCCCAGAGCCAGCAGCAGAGCCCTGGGCATGCAGGGCAGTAGCCAGGACCCTGGCTGTGGAGCCCGCGATGGGGGTCTGCTCCCTCCCCACACTCATGGCTGCAGCAGGGGGAAGAAGCCCAAAGTGTCGAACTTGAGAATAAGCTCCAGTTCAGATGTCTCTCTTTGTAATCTGGTGTCAAAATCTCTCTGTTTTAGCATTCAGATTCTCAGGCCAGAGCATTAAAGACCTCAAGTTCCACACTTTGCACTTAGGTCTTGAGAGTGAGAGAGAGAGAGAGAGAGAGAGAGAGAGAGAGAGAGAGAGTGCACTTACCTTACACATTGCACTTCGGTCTAGAGAGAGAGAGTGCATTTACCTTACACATTGCACTTCGGTCTAGAGAGAGAGAGAGAGAGAGTGCTTACCTTACACAGTGCACTTCGGTCTAGAGAGAGAGAGAGTGCACTTCGGTCTAGAGAGAGAGTGTGCACTTACTTTACACATTGCACTTCGGTCGAGAGAGAGAGAGAGAGAGAGAGAGAGAGAGTGCACTTACCTTACACATTGCACTTCGGTCTAGAGAGAGAGAGAGAGAGAGTGCTTACCTTACACAGTGCACTTCGGTCGAGAGAGAGAGAGAGTGCACTTACCTTACACATTGCACTTCGGTCTAGAGAGAGAGAGAGAGAGAGTGCACTTACCTTACACATTGCACTTCGGTCGAGAGAGAGAGAGAGAGTGCACTTACCTTACACATTGCACTTCGGTCGAGAGAGAGAGAGAGAGAGAGAGAGTGCACTTACCTTACACATTGCACTTCGGTCGAGAGAGAGAGAGTGCACTTACCTTACACATTGCACTTCGGTCGAGAGAGAGAGAGAGAGAGAGAGAATGTGCACTTACCTTACACATTGCACTTCGGTCTTGAGAGAGAGAGAGAGAGAGAGTGCACTTACCTTACACATTGCACTTCGGTCTAGAGAGAGAGAGAGTGCGCTTACCTTTCACATTGCACTTGGGTCTAGAGAGAGAGAGAGTGCGCTTACCTTACACATTGCACTTGGGTCTAGAGAGAGAGAGAGTGCGCTTACCTTACACATTGCACTTGGGTCTAGAGAGAGAGAGAGAGAGTGCTTACCTTTCACATTGCACTTGGGTCTAGAGAGGGAGAGAGAGAGAGTGCTTACCTTTCACATTGCACTTGGGTCTAGAGAGGGAGAGAGAGAGAGAGAGTGCTTACCTTACACATTGCACTTGGGTCTAGAGAGGGAGAGAGAGAGAGAGAGTGCTTACCTTACACATTGCACTTCGGTCTAGAGAGAGAGAGAGAGTGCACTTACCTTACACATTGCACTTGGGTCTAGAGAGAGAGAGAGTGCTTACCTTACACATTGCACTTCGGTCGAGAGAGAGAGAGAGAGAGTGCTTACCTTACACATTGCACTTCGGTCGAGAGAGAGAGAGTGTGCACTTACCTTACACATTGCACTTCGGTCGAGAGAGAGAGAGAGTGCACTTACCTTACACATTGCACTTCGGCCTAGAGAGAGAGAGAGAGAGAGAGTGCGCTTACCTTACACATTGCACTTGGGTCTAGAGAGAGAGAGAGAGAGAGAGAGTGTGCTTACCTTTCACATTGCACTTCGGTCGAGAGAGAGAGAGAGAGAGAGTGCGCTTACCTTACACATTGCACTTCGGTCGAGAGAGAGAGAGTGCGCTTACCTTACACGTTGCACTTCGGTCGAGAGAGAGTGAGTGCACTTCGGTCTTGAAAGAGAGAGAGTGCACTTACCTTACACATTGCACTTCGGTCTATAGAGAGAGAGTGCTTACATTTCACATTACACTTCGGTCTAGAGAGAGAGAGAGCGCTTACCTTACACATTGCATTTCGGTCTAGAGAGAGAGAGTGTGCTTACCTTACACATTACAAGGACAGTTTCTAGATCTTTGATGTTCGTACTGATTTCAGGAAAGTCAGTTGACTTTGTAGACACTTGCAGGAAGTAATTTAATCCCCCCCACCCCCGCATTCTCCCCTTCTGTCCTAGGTAGCTGATTTGTCATTTTTCTTTTGATTTTCTATTTTCTTTCTGTTAAATTCTCACTGTGCCAGTTTACTTTCATCAGAATTCCCAGATCTGAAGAAGTGGGTCTGTCTCTCAAAAGCTCGTCATCTAATAAATTATTTTGTTAGTCTTTTAAAGTGCGATGTGACTGCTGTTTTGTTTTGGGTAGCAGATAGGAGGAAAGCAAACTGCGGGAAAGCGCAAAACAGCCTTCTTGTTTGGTGTGCTGTTCTACCTGCGCCATTCCCTGGGTATTGGCAAGGAGAATGGGAGAGTCCCATGATCAGTGCCCCTGTAACACACCTGCAATGTGCCTGGGCCTTACACATGCCTGGCATGACGTGACCGATCTCATCCTGTGCACTAAGTGCCTCATAGCAACTCCATAGGTGTGACCTGCTGATCACTGCTCCCACTCTCTCAGGAAAATGGTAAACAAAAACCCTCTATCTCCTCCCCCCCGCCCCCCCCCCCAGCCACCCCAGTCAAACCCTGCTCATAGAGCAACCACTCTGTGTCAGGCCTCAGGCCTTGTCCTCAAAGGAAACCTGCACCACACCTTCAAAAGACACATTCATACCTCTTCGCTAGACCACTGTGTAACCCGCTGACTCCTCTAGTTCATCCTGTGACTCAACAGGCCACCTCATCATGAGTGATCTCTTGGGGTGCTTTCATTATCAGAGTGTGAAAGTGTAACCGATTAACTGGATTAATGAATGAGGCTTACCAGTTATGGTTAATCAGTATAGGCTGGAGCAGCCCCCTGCCTGCTCTAGGCAGGGGGTTTTTCCAGCTGCTCAGGGCTGCCCCTGGTAGGGTGCAGTGGCCAGGCTGGAGTAGCCCTATCCATGGTGGCCCTGGGAGGAAGGGGTGGCTGGGGAGGGACACTCCAGCCAAGCCAGAGCATCACTATTTGTGTCACGGGGGCCACCCCAGCCACTCCCCTCCTCCCACCCCCAACATTTAACCAGTTAACCAGCCACTCCTCCCACCTACCATTAACTGGTTAACCAGTTGTGCAGCGTATAACACCTCTAGTTAATTACTTACGCTAAATCTTTTCCACTTTGTGTTTAGCTGTAACACTCTGGGACTGGGTATGTTTCCCAGTTCTGTGTCACTAAAAAGCTTGTCTCTTGCAGATCGAAAGATACTTTTCGAGATGCATAGCTTACACCCATTCCAAATTCTACCTGCCTCCCTTCTGTCGAAGTTTTACGGCAAGAAGGACCTGAGCCGCCAGTGGATCAGCAGGGATTGCCACTCACAGGGGCTCCACAGCCGACCCAGCGGGAACTGCTAGGGAAGCCCTTCTGACAATTGTGCCTGTGGGTGCACGCACCTATTGGAATGGATGTGAGCGATACATCTTGAAGAACAACAGTTATGAGATGTAGATAACTGGTTTTTACCTCACCCATCTTGTCTCTGTCAAGCTTTTCCTCTTTGTTCCAAGCTGCCCTTGCTGGTTATGCAACAGATTCTGGAGCCAATCTGACAGCACAAGGCAGCCTAGCTCAAGCATGCAATGTGGCGACACAGCTGAAGGGGCTGGAAAAAGTAGCCTGTGGTCTGGTTTGTGTTCTTTCTTTTGGAGCTGTCCAGGCACTTTCAGAGTTCAGTGACAGTATTATCCTCAGAGGGGTAACTGACAGTGCAGGGCTGCCACAAGCTTGCTGTTTGTAAAGAATAGAGCCTGGTCGTCTCGGTCTTGGCCCAGCATCTGAGGCCAGCCTATAAACTCTGAATGGTAGGTACTGTTTGCTTGCTTGTAGGCAAGGCCCTGGGCTACTTCCAGCAGGGTTGGTCTAATTTAGGATTGTGAAAGCTTAACTGGTAAGCATCACCTTTTATGGTTGATGTTCACCAGTTCTGGTTAACTGGTGGGGGTTGGGGCAACTCCCTGCTCACTGTGGGCGGAGGACTGCTCCAGCCCTGTGGGACTCACCACAGATGGGGCTGCTCCAGCTGCCTGAAGCAGCCACTATCCGTGGCAAGTCGGCTGCCTGGAGCAGCCCCTGTCAGTCCCTGCTTGCAGAAGTGGGAGTCACTCCAGACCAGGTGTGGTGGGAGGAGGGGGAGCTGCTTGCCTCTGCATTAATCAGTTAACCCATTAAGCATCACGTTTAACCAGTTAGCTAGTTAAATAGGCTTTTACATCCCTAGTCTAAATCTTGTGGCAAGGTTCCTGCATTCTTCAATGCTCTTGTAGCATAGCAGCAAAAAATAAATCTTAAAATGTACGTTTTTATTTAATTCATCATGAAGATGACTTGCCTGATCAAGTCATGGGTCCCATGTTTATTTTTCTTTTTTGTTAAATTCAGTTTCTTTCTTATGGCCTCCATACTTTTCTGCTCTGCCAGGGCCAAGCTGCATTGGGGAAGGTCTGAGGTGGAAACTGGAAGTTTTAGCAGTTGGGTAGAAAGTTGTTGACATTTTTCTGGCTCCTGGGGAGGCACTTTAAAAAGTGAGACAAGCCCCCCTCGATTGGTTGTGTCTGCAGTGAAGTGGTTTAAATACTAACATTGGTAATGATATTTAGTTTTAAGTGTTACTAATCAGTTCACTCAACAGTTCAGGGTTTTTTATGTTTTCTAAGGACTTGGCTTCACTGGGTGGATGGAGAGGCTTTTCTGATGGATCAGATCCAGTTAATATGATTTGAAAACACGTGACTACCTACACCACCATCCCATCATAGTTCACTAATTGCATATTTATGGCAAATCTTGTGGTCCACTTGCAAATTGGCCTATATTGTCTTTGAATCTAATCGGTTTGTCTGTTTGTGTGGCTGCAGTTGCTGTGCACTATTTGCGTGCTTCCAGGGTCTTTGCACCTTCTCTGCTCTGACACCACATTTCCAGGACCATACTGCCTCCTTTTAAAAGCTGGCACAGAGCCGAATTTTGCCCCCTTTCTCCTGGATGCCAGTGTATTGCTTTTGCAGTAACCATGTGAGCTCTCCAGAAGGCCCCCAACATGCCCTCATGCAGCTGCTTGGTGCTGTGCTGAGATCTTGGATCTCATTCCTGTCTGGGAAAAAGTGGCAGTAAGGAAGCTTTCAACCAATTTTCCTGGTACTCAGGTTAGGCTTAGCAGCCTGTAATATAACTGTTACATTAGCTGTCTTGTACAGAGGTTGATTTAAGTGATGGACTATATACTGTAGTTTTGCAAATGCCTTCACCATGCACGCAGCGTGCTCCCTGCTGGGGGAGCATATTTGTTGTAAAAGCCATTCCAGCCAATAGTTGTATGACCCTGTTTATTGCTCTCTGCATTTTGTCCATGTCTTCTGGGGAAATACAGTAGGTCTTAGGGCTGAGAAATTGTTTAGTTTAATTTAGAGAATGGATACGTGTCTGTGCTCCCAGGCATAGCTTTCAAGCTCCTTCCACTCCTGCAACTTCACAGCATATCTTGCTGATTTTCCCTTTGCCTTTTTAAATACAAGCATGCTTTGTCTCCTAGTCCAGGCATTTTCTGCCTCTGCCCTGGTGTAACACTCTAGAGAACCAGGTTGGCCTAATGCAGGATTACTAGCCAGCTCAACCCAGAAGCCTCCCATAGCCCCCTCTTAACCTCACCAAGATCATAGATGTGCCTCCAGTCCACAAACAGAATAGGAAAATCAGAGTGGAAAACCTAATTCTAACCCAGCCTATTCCACAGTCTTCCTAAATGCAAGTCCAGAAATCACAACATCTCCAGCACCCTCTCATGCACAAATCACTTTACCTCCCTGAGTCTCTTCCCAGTCCTGGGGGGGACCTTGGAGATGGTGAATCACAAAGGAAAAACCCCATCATGGTCTGTCTGCTGCTTTTTGGGGTTTCCCTGCTTATTACCACAGCCCCAGGACCTGCAATGGCTGGCCACCTGATTGGTAGAAAAGGAAGACCTTAGACCATGTGTTTGTGGAACCTGTGGCAGAGTCAAACCAAACTGACTGAGAGATGGAGGTTGTACCTGGAGACTTGGAAGAGGAAAGAAATGCAGCTCTCCAGGAGATTGTGGCTCTGGCCAGGGGCAGCAGCACTGTGGCCAAGGACATCAGGGAGGAAGACTGAGATAGCGCAGCAACTCTTAGACACCATCTTGAACCAGAATGCTCTCCTGGTAGGTTAGAACGCCCTAGAGTCCTGTAATTTGGGCCATGGGTCCCTGAGCAGTACTGGCTAGCCATTGATGGACCTAACCTCTATGAATTTATCTAGCTCTTTTTTGAACCCTGTTTAAAGTCCTTGTCTTCACAACCTCCTCTGGCCAGGAGTTCCACAGGCCGACCATGCGCTGTGCAAAGAAACACTTCCTCATGTTAGTTTTAAACCTGCTACCTATTAATTTCATTGGGTGACCCCCTAGTTCTTTTGTTATGGGAACAAGTAAATAACTCTTCCTTATTCACTTTTTCCATACCTGTTGTGATTTTTTTTATAGACCTCTATCGTATCATCCTCTAGTCGTCTTTTTTCCTAAGCTGAAAAGTCCCTAATCTTTCTTCATATGGCACAGAGAATAGCTCCTGCTTCAGGATGCAGCATCATGCTTGTCCCACCAAGTGGTGGTGTGTGTGCGTGAAGTGGGTGCTCCACATGTGTGGTTCTATGGGACTGCATTTTGCCACACTCTGATGTCCAGTTCACCACATGTGGCGAATGACAAGCATATTGGACACCGCAGTTCTAAGGGTTTGAGCATTTGTATATCCATCCTCTGCTGGACTCTGTAGTGGTAATGGTGACCAGTGAGCTGGGGTGGCAAAGATACCAGGACCCTTCCCCCCGAAAAAGAGAGGCTAAAAAGCTGGACTTCCATCAGGCAGCTCCAACTATGAATTTCCAACCACCAAGTAGGTAGGTAGGTACAGCTACAACTCCCATGAAGTGGTGGTAAAGTTTACGGAGCTTCTGCTAGAGGACTCTAGACACAGCTCTTCTTCTTGGTATAGAAGGGTAAGCTTGTTGCCTGGACTTGGTACAGGCAGACCTCCATAGGGCTGATTTGTGCTGTGGCTTCAGAGATAGCTATGAGGAGGAGCTCCTGCCTGCAAGTCTTGAGGCTTCCATGTGAGGACCAGCAGGCTATTCAGGACCTCCCCTTTGAGGGCTTGGTCCTCTTTTCAAGGACAGGACTCAAGGGCCACCCTCAAGTTCCTTGGCCTCATGCCCTTTCAGCCACACACCCCTCAGCTTTATCACGCCCCCAAAACAGGCAAGACTTTTTTCAGAAGCGTTTTAGAAACAGTAGTAAGAGGCTTCCTCCTTTGTAAGCCTGGGCAGGGTGCTGGGCAGGCAAAGTGCTCCGCAGGCCAGAAGCAGCACTTTTGAAGGTGCACTGGGGGGCAATGTAGCACTCCGCACTCTGACCTTGTTTTCTTGTGCTGACTATCCCATTTCTACCCTGCATGTGGCCCGAGTTGCATTGTATTGCTAAGTATCAAAGGGGTAGCCACATTAGTCTGTATCTTCCAAAACAGCAAGAAGTCCTGTGGCACCTTACAGACTAACAGGTATTTTGGAGCATAAGCTTTCATGGGCAAAGACCCACTTCATCAGATGTATTGTATTGCTAGGTGCTCTGCATGGCAGGAAGGGGATACTCCGTCCATCTCTCCCTTGCACCTTCCTTCCATGTCCCTCTTCACTGGACCCTTCTCATGAGCAATTTCTCGCACAGGAGGTGCCTGTGTTGCTAGTGCTTGAGGCAGTGAAAGAGGTTTCTCAGGAGCTGAAGTGCAAGTGGTTTTAATCTCTATATTTCCTAATGCCGAAAGCCAAAGGTGGCCTCTGACACATCTTAGACCTGTAAGGCCTCTTCAAGTTAAGCAAGTTCTACATGGTCTCTGTTATTGCTTTGGATCTGGGGGACCGGTATGCCACCCT
The DNA here is from genome assembly GCF_033958435.1 of Carettochelys insculpta. Lineage (NCBI taxonomy): Eukaryota > Metazoa > Chordata > Testudines > Carettochelyidae > Carettochelys > Carettochelys insculpta. The sequence goes on from NC_134148.1 coordinate 46,415,931, forward strand.
TGACTTGAAGGATACTTATTTTCACATTTCAGTAAGCGTCTGGGGACACCTGCACCACCCCAGAAGCTACAGCCAAGGGAAACACTTTGCAGCTGCTGTGCACGAGGCCCACGTGCCAGGTTGGAATGGAGCAACACAGGAGCAACTCAACTCCAAGAGCAATAGTCATGAAATATAATGGTTTTTTTACCTGATGCATATCAAAAAGCTGTAGATTCTACCAAAGACACACTCTAAGATTCTGGAGCACAATTTTGGACCAGAGGGCGGCTTCTGCTGCTTATTCTGTGGCTGCTGTATTGCAGAGTGTTTGGTGCTCCGTTTGTAGTGTGTTGCTCTGCACTCCTTCCTGCACTGTGGTGTGGAATTGGCTTTATTTCTTTTAAAAACCTCCTTGCTGGCGACTGGGAATAAACTATGGAACTTTTCACGTCACCGCCGCTCGTGTGATAGACCAGGAGCTGCTAGCAAGTAAAAGTCATGCATGTTACCTCCCTGTGAAGTGAGTTGCTCTTAGGCCAGTTCCTCCTTAGCCAGTTGTTTACACCACAAAACACAAGCAGCTGGAACCCTAATAAACACGTGCAGCAGAGAGACCAAGGATTGAGTGGGGTATGGAGACTGAATGCAACTGTTGCCTCTAGAGCTGATACGTGATGTCAAAGCTGAGAAACACTCTCCAATTTGAGTGTCTGTGGATAGGAATCTTGTCCTGCTTGGCCTAAGTTGCACATACTCGGATATAAACAATTCAGTCTCCAGGGTTATCAGGACAGCAAGGGGAATACAGAAATATCAGTGAACCCTTAGAGATAAAGTTAATGATTGGGCACATCAGTGCTGTTTCCGTAAACATAGTCAGCTGCATGATGGGGACACCAGGACAAGATGGTGTTGGTGCCTGCTGAACATTCCCTTATGCCTCACTGAGCAGACTTTTCTGGTAGATCTTGGAAATAAAAAAACAGTCACATGAAAGCTGAACTGCATGTTCTCAGACCCTCCCCCCAGCTATGTAAGTTGTGTTAGGCAGTTTTGCCTTCTCTGTGGCTAGGAACCTGGCCTGGCTCATGCCTAGAGAAGGGGTCCTTGTGGGGCCCAGCTTTGCTTGACAGGCCATGTCTGGCCTGTATCTGGGATGCGAAGTGGGGTGAGGTCTCAGAGGCACCCAATTATTCCATTCAGTTGTAAATTTGACTTTCCTTTTTAATTCATGAAGCTCTCTGGTTAGCACAGGCTCTGGAAGGGACACATTGAGGCTACAGTGTCCTTTACTCTGAGTCTTCTGTTCCTGAGAGGGGAGAACAATCTGAGGCACTTCCCTTCTCTCCAAAACTTCTGAGTGATGTGCCCTGTATTGTGCTGCTGCATTCTATTGTGTAGTTCTGTGCTTTACTATTTCCTAGTCACTTGTGCAGAGGAACAGTTTCTATTCCCTCCAGCTGTCTCTAGGAAGAACAGTCCACTCATCGTTCCGTGGGCCGAGCATGCAACCTGAGGTGGGAGGGCAGGGAGTACCAAGACTGGGCGCTGTGTGTAAGACTGGGACTTAAGTGTGTGATTGTTGGAAGGGGAGCTGCTAATTGGGTAAAAGCAGAGAGCAGGTGTGCAAAGGGCCCTGGAGGGCTCTGTCAGGTGCTGCAGATGTAGTGTCAGGAGAAGTAAAGCTCTGTCTAGTGCGAGTGTCAGGGGTGAGGCAGAGGTAAGTGAGGTGCCTGTCAGACAAGGATGGCTGCAAGCTTACAAGTCTCAGGGCTCCTGAGAAGCAGGTTATTAACTGAGATGATCTGTTTTTATTTCCTCAGAGCTCTTGTCTATGCCAGCCGTAAAACGATTTTCTGTGTCGTTTGCAAAGCATCCGACTAATGGTACGTTTGCTTCCTCAATTTGATGTTTCCTCATGCTTCTAACCCCATCCTCACATTCTGTTGTCTTTGCACGTCACTACGTGTTCCCTTCCCTTCAGTCTTCTCATGTTCCTCTGTGTGTCTTTGTAGCTGATGTCCAGCTGTTCCACTGTTTGCCCTGTTGTCTCATTGTGACTAACCCGCTCACTTTGTGTTACTCCTGTAAGGAGTCCAGGCCTGGGCAGCCTGTTTTTATGCCTGCCATGTTTGCACCCTGACGGACCAAGTGAATACAGCTGCTCTGGGACCAAACAAGAAGTGGCTTCTTTGGCAGCCTCCCACACTGTGCTGGCATCAGCACCTCCCCCATGCTCGCTGCTTTGCATGTCACTGACTTGTGGGAGGCATAGCTGACTGAATCCTTAGAGCAACAGTGACTATGCTTCCCTAGTCTGCTGGGCCTGGCCGCAGAGTAAGAATGAGGGCAGCTCTGTGCATGTAGATGATGCTGATAAGTGAGGCAAAGGCTGCCTGAGTCTAGCGACCGTGGAAAATGCAGTCTGCTGAGGTGAGAGCAGGGGAATCAGACAGCAAGTCTCTTTAGTATTGCCTCTAGGCATGTTACCTCCACCCAGCGCAGTGGCCATGGTAGCTCTGATTCCTACCTGCATGGGGTCACTTGTAAAGAGAGTCTGTCTCATGCTCGCACTCTTTCTTTATCCCCCACCCAATATGATACCACTGGTTAAGGCTGATCTCAACTTTTCACACATACCCCACCCCCAAGCATGGAGAATTCACTTTTAATCGCACACAAAGTAGTATGGTCCCACAGGACCATTTTTGCAATGTTCACTGACAACCTGGGGGTTGAGCCTTGCTGTGGGAAGTCTTCCCACCCGAATCCACCTAACTCAGAGGCTGGGATCCATATTTTCTCCCCTCTTCTTGGCCAGGAGGGAAGGCAAATGGAGCTGTGCTGTGCCTGGGGCTGCTTTGCACTACTCACCCTTAACACCAAGCACTAGGGGGAGAGAGGCTCAGCTCCTTATGCTCTACGTAGCTCTTGACTTGATGCTGATTATGTGCATCTTTTGGTGTTCTAAAGACATTGGTTCTCCTAGCCTAATTATCAAATAGTTCACAAGTATTTACTCTCTAAGCCTTGTACAGAAATCTTCAGAAAATGTTTGTTACATGGCTAATGTTCCTACTATTCCTCATAGCTGCTGCTTCTAAGGTGGGCTGGGTCTGGAGCAGGTTATTGCAAGTTGTCAGTATAAGTACTTCCCTTAGATGTGTTTAAAATATCTCCTTTCAATCCAAATGCTGTCGCTCAGCAAACCCTCTGGTCTGGAAGATGAGTTTAAGATCAGGAAAGAATAGCATAAAGGCCAAAGCTATGGTCTGGCTGGTTCCTGAAGTGGGTGTGTGCGCAGCCAAAGCTCTGTACAGGCTAGCTTGCCTGTGCTGGCTGGATTCAGGCTACAAGAGCAGGGAAGACAGATCAGCATGGGCTTCAGGACAGGCATATCAAGCCTGATACAGATCCGAAGTAATGCTCAGCTTACTAGCGTGCTCTGAATGTTGCTCTGTGCCGTCTTTGCTGCTACTGGTACCCACACTAGTGGGATTGTAGCTTAGGTGACCTACAGCTTGCGTGGTATAGACATACTGAGTCCCAACCGGGTCAGATCACAGGAGGATTTAGCAGGTGGACTCAGTCTCATTCTGCGCAAAGGAAGCAGCTGCATGGCTCATTCCAGTATCTTTCTGCAAACACTTCAGAAATCCCATGTGGCATGTGTCACTCTGACATACAGGCAAAGCTGTTCCTCTGTGGAGCAGCCTTCCATTGGGGCCCCCCTTCCCCCACTCTGTAACAGCAGCCTGATGCCCGCAGAACAATCAGAGTGAAATGAAGCCCCTGCAGTGCAGGTTTGGGAAACAAAGCACAGAGCATATGACTCTTTAACACATCAGACAGAAACATGAGCCAGTGGCTGGTTGCTGGATTGAGACAAATTCAGATGAGAAATCAAGTGAGAGTAATTAACCATGGGAACAATTTAGCTAGGGACACGATGGGCTCCCTAGCTAAATCCAGAATGGATGTTTCATTTAAAAAGACCTGGTGTAGGTTGACCAAAAGCAATGAGCTCAGTGCTAGAAACACTGTGAAATTCTCTGCCCTGTGCCAAAGGCCAGACTAGATAGATTTTAAGGCCAGAGCATGGCCATTATGGTTGTGAGTGCAGGAGGGGCTGGGCACCAGGGGATGAGCCACACAGTGGGTGAAGAGAATTGAGTGCGACTGATTATATTTCCCAGTGTTTCTTGGTGCTGCTGTCATTTTTGGGAGAGTAAATAACTTGCACCCCTCTGTATTTTCAGAACCTCCAGGTGATCTGTTCTCTGCTGATTTCTTAGCCTCCCTGCAGGCTATGTTCCACCCTTGCTATGTTCTCCAAGCCGTTCTTTTTTTTCTTCCTCACGTTCCAGAAAGGCTGTATCTGGATTTCTTGGTTCAATGGGAGAATGGCTGGGCCTGGGGCTGCCTTTCTTGTTTTATAGCTCAGCCTAGACCTTAATTACACACAGGCTAAAATGTGCTCCTGGTTTGTTCAATTTAGACAAGTGTTTCTTTTCAAGATTTTAATCTAAATGTAAACAAGCTCTTCAGCTGGCCTGTACCTGGCTGAAGGTTTGGTGGACTGGGTGGGGAGGAGAGAGCTCTTCCTACTCTTCAGCCCTGGGGCTGGAGCTTCAGCACATGGCCTTTTACCACTCTTGTCTCCACTTTCTCATTTCTCAGCTACCCCCCCTTCTGTGGTTCCGCTCTCCTCCAGATGTGCGTGAGCACCACCGTGTTGCCCAGCTGCTGCATCGTTTTTCCTCCGACTATGCCATGAGACAGAACATCTCCTTGGATGCAACTCTGGCCCACCACCTACATCAGTGTCCCTACCACCTGCGTCTCTTCAGGAGCTGGCTGATCTCAGGCCAGGATGATTTGGAGTGCCTCTACGGTACTGCACGCTGCAGCTGCCTCAAGCCCATGCTCGTGTAGATGAGTGGGGGTTGGGGTCTGCTTGAGAATGCAAAGTATGCTGTGCTTTCTAAACCAGGGAGAGCTTCCCTCTCAGCCTCGCTGAGAGCTTCAGGCCGGCGAGGCGCGTGGGCGCTTGCATCAGGGCTAATGTTGTCGGTATAGCTGTAACTTTGTGCTCTTCATCCTTGGCAGTTGTGCAGTGCCTCTTGCCTGTAATCAGAGTCACTTGTGGAGCCATGGCAAATGTGGACTGAGGTGCTTTTTGAGGCACTGCTCCAGCAGCCAGGTGTACTGCTGACATGATGCACCCAGTGCCCAAGCCACACTGCTCTTCTGTTTAATAAAGGAGGGGAGGTGGATGGCAGCTGAGCAGAGAAGGATGAGGAACCGGGAGCCATAGCAGAAGAATGACAGAGTAGCCTAACACCCCTGGAACTGATACCCTGCTGCGCTGAGGAGTGCGCCTAAGGGCGCTCCAATTCAAGACGTGCCTGTGCGCTCTGGATTGGAGACTTTGTCAGCTGTCTGTGCCCTAGACACCATCACGCTCTTTTCCAAGGGCATACAGGAGGTGTGCCCATTGCCATTCCTAGTTCTTCTCAGCCACTGCAATTTGAGAGACAGCATCACGGTGCAGCTAGCTGGTCTCGCAGCTGGCTGCACATCTGATTTAAAACTTCTTTATTTTTTTAGCTTTCTTTTCTTTATTTTTTTTAAGCACAACATTCACTTTTTATACATTAAGAACATAAGAATGGCCATACTGGGTCAGACCAAAGGTCCATCCAGCCCAGCATCCCATCTGCCGACGGTGGCCAATGCCAGGTGCCCCAGAGAAGGAGAACAGAAGACAATGATCAAGTGATTTATCTCCTGCCATCCATCTCCTGCCCTTGTTCTGAAGGCTACGGCACCATACTTTATCCCTGGCTAATAGCCATTTATGAACCTAACCTGCAAAAATTTATCAAGCTCTTTTTTAAACCCTAATAGAGTCCTGGCCTTCACAGCCTCCTCGGGCAAGGAGTTCCACAGGTTGACTGTGCGCTGTGTGAAGAAAAATTTCCTTTTATTAGTTTTGAACCTACTACCCATCAATTTCATTTGGTGTCCCCTAGTTCTTGTATTATGGGAAAAGGTAAATAATTTTTCTATATTCACTTTCTCCACACCATTCATGATTTTATATACCTCTATCATATCGCCCCTCAATCGCCTCTTTTCCAAACTGAAAAGTCCCAGTCTCTCTAGGCTCTCCCCATATGGGACCCGTTCCAAGCCCCTAATCATCTTAGTCGCCCTTTTCTGAACCTTTTCTAATGCCAATATATCTTTTTTTCCCCTTCCTTCCTCTTTTTGCCCAGTTCAGGCCTTTGATCCATTGCTTTAAATATGGGTTATGCACAATCCCCTGGGCGTCAAACTCTGTCAGACCTGCAATAGGTTTTTCCTCAACAGCAATGACATTTAAGCTGCCTCTGGGAGTCCAACATCCATTCCAAATGTCAGCTCTGTCCTGGGTTTAAGAGCACATCTAAGCAATTAGAGCTTCAGTGACCGTCTCTTTCACAACAGTGATCAAAGACCTTGTGGGCCCTTTGGAGCCATCCAAACCATTGAAGAAGAGAAGGCCCCCTTCTCCAGAGTTGGAGAAGGGAAAGGGAAAGTCAACCTCTCAGTCTGGGTCTCAGGAGATCTTCTCCTGTTCTGGGTACCTCAGAGCCTCCCATCCCCTCTGGAACTGAAGCTGCCACACTGGCTAAGGTGACTGTGCTGCATACCAAGAAACCATCTGGCAAATTACCTGAAGTGGCACCTACACAGTCAGTGGATTCTGTGCTTGAGATGCAAGCCCCCTGGAGCCAAGCCAAAAATCATTATAACTACTTCCAGCAACCAGATATGAAAACCATGCTGATTGTGCTACGGTGCTGTCTTTGTATTACTGGGTATTCTGACTCCATGTTTCCTCCCTGGGGGGCTTGTAGTATATTGTCTTTTGACCCATGTGGACCTTTGGATTCCTGAATACCCTGAGTCGCCTTTGCAGAGGGATATAGAAAGACACTACTTACTGGTAGGGCCTCACCTGCAGGAGTCTGTTTTCTCTGCTACTGTCTTCAGCCATGTCTTCATCAGGCACCCTCTCAGCCTCCAGTACTCAGTGTACTTGAGTGTACACAGACACTTCTCTGTTACTTAGAACCATCTCATACCTTCATATCAACTGCCATTTTCCTAACACCATCATGGCTGAGAGAGGTGTGTTTCCCAGAGCTGGTCTGAATATCACTGATTGTATCTCCACCTTTCCCTGACACTGAACTACTCACCCAGATGTTGGGCTATGTCATCCCCTGAACCTCTCACTACTTCACCTCCAGCAGTGGCTACCACTAGCTCTCTGCTATAGAAGGATGTGGCTCCCCAGAGGAATGCTGTTTCACAGAAGAAAAAAAAAAAGCAGTTATAAAAATAACCCATGGAAGTGAAAATGCTTTTAGACTTGACTCTGGTCTAACATAACATTTTTTTTCAATTACCTCTTCAGTTTAAAAACTACAGGATTTTCTCTGATTTCAGTTGGAGTTTACCTAGCTGCTTCTCAGCCTTTCACTCCCCCACTGAGGGACTGTCTTCACTCATATAACCATGATGAGGTTTCTCAATGGTCTCTTCAACCTCTTCCCTCCAGTTATAGAACCAACTCCTCCATGGGATCTCAGTCTAGTCCACCATATGCCGTGGAAATCCACATTTGAGCCTGTATCTCCTCAGCATCATCCTCCCCGATGGAGGTGCTGTCCAGCAGTACCCCAGAAGCTCTACTTGAAGGAGAGGTTACTTACCTTGTACAGTAACTGGAGGGCTTCAATATGGGTCCGTAAGTGGGGCTCCATTTCCCATTGACCCTGGGGTCTCTTACTGGACTTTTGACATCGGAAAGGAACTGGAGTGGTGGCAGAATTGCCCTTTCCTATATGCCCTTGTGTCAGGGCATTGGCATGGACCCAAGGACACAGCTGACAAAAAAAATCTCTGATCTACAGTATATCAGTGTGCACAAATCCCGGCATGGGACACCTGCAGGGAAACAGAAATCTCAGACTCCAGTTATTGTACAAGTAAATAACAACATCTCATTGGATATGCATGGAAAGTGAAATGCTTGGAGGAGGTGTGCACTGCTTTCCAGAGAGGTCAGGTTAATGTAGGACTGCAGAGCTTCTTGTGGGTCTGCATGGCATCTGTTTCAGCTATGGGAGCTGGTTCCTGCTTGTCAGGGAGTGCACAGGAAATTTCAGCATCAGATCTAGAGGCTGTGATAGCTTCCGCTGAGTGTTTCTCAACCTCGGAAGCGGGTGGAAATCTTAGGGTGGGGGTGTGATAGTGCCTCTTGCTGTTTTAAAATGGGTGAGAGGGGATATCCTTTTGTGTGAAAGGAAATTATCCAGGTGTGCTGGCCAGCTCAGTTTGCCCCATAAAACATGCTCTGTGTGTGTGTGTGTGTTGCACGGATCAGCTTTTCCTTTCTGAATCGGAGCAGGAGGAGACCAGTGCAGAAAGGTGTGCTTTCCACACTGTGAAGAAACAGACTCCAGGTTCTGAAGATGTTGGAGGAAGGGAATTTCTGCAGAAAGAATGTTTTCTTGCAGTGACCCTTGTCTTCCAGCAAGCAATGAGGAAATTACTGTTGCTGTGCAGATGTAATTAGAATGATCCTTGATCTCCTAGCAACAAAGGCTACAGAGAGGCACGAAGGGGTTTGGACAAACCAGACTGCTCTGACACAAGAGCAAAGAACAGCTCTTTCTGATCTTCCTGTGTCTAGGAGAGCACAAACAAGAACCCAAGCTTTGTCCCCTGACATCTCAGCCATTATAGCAGAGTGCTTTGAGAAGTCATGGAGCATGTTTTTCGCTAAAGCACAAGAGAGGTGTGCATCTTAAGCCAAGGAAATTAAAATCCAAAATAGTTCAGTGTTTAGTTCTGAGTTGTGAAGAGAGACCTAGTGACTTTAAAACCCACTTAATTAGAACATTGTACTTAAAGCCAAAAAGAAAAGAAGCTTGCCGGCAAAAGCAGAAGATTGCAGTCCAAAAATTTAAGTAACCAAGTCTTGGCTAAAAACTTACTTTTTAACTAAATAAAATATTGGCAAAAATGGAACAGAATTTCTTATCCAAGTTGTGACATGGATAATGCCTTTAATGACTTAATCTTCTGCTTTCAAATTTCCTGATAGTCATCTGCATGAGTTCTCATTAATTAACTATTGAAATGTAAAAATTTCAAACTTGATTTTTATACTTTTTATATCTGATTTGAGTGGTCAAAGCAGATGTTAGAACAAGGTTCAGAAGGTGAAAATACATGATTCTTAAAGACTTTTTTCCAAACTGTCTCCATTATTCTGAAACTTAAATCATTGGGGAAAACAACAGAGGAAAATTTTATGCAGAAAGGAATTCTTTGAGTAATTGCTCGTGTGCATTCCACAGTACTGGTGCATGCTTGCCACATGCACCAGTTCAAAAAGACTTCCCCCTAACAGCACCCATAGGAGAGCACCTCTAGCGATCCCCGAAACGTCTTCTCCATAGTGTAGTATAAGGGATGCTGTATGTTCCCCCACACCACCCTCTGTTCCTTCTTGCTGCCACTGATGGTACACAGAACTGCTGTGCTCTAACTAACCGCTGTAGTCTTCTCTGTTTTGACTGTCTCTGGTTTTTTGTGTATTGTTCCCTTATCTTGCAGTATCTAGTTAAAGATTTTTCTGGTACCTTTTGGGACTTTTGCCCAAGTTTGGGCATGCTCGAGTCTCTGGGCTTCAAATCTTGTAACAACTGCAAGTGACCTATGCTAGTCAGTGGTCACACAGGAGTTCCTTGCACAGCCTGGGCAAAGCTTATCAGTGACAGGTTCAATATTTGCAAATCCTTTAAATCAAGGACCAAAAACCAGAACATTCATTTCTATGCCTTGCTTATGGAGTCGACTCTGGCTCCAGCACACCAATCCAGAGGCCTCTGTCTGCAGTGTGCCTGTGGTACTGTCTACCACCTGGCACAGCTCTCAATCTCTGGGTCCAGCAAAGAAGCCAAAGAGGACAGTACCAGGCTGTTCATCACCATCCAATAAACAGGATTAAGTCTGTGGATGAGCACAGATCTATGTTGGGAAGCTCTCAGTCCCCCTCTGGCTTGCCAGCCCTAGCTCAAATATAGTCAAATAGCCCAGCCCACTGTGTGCTGATTTCTCCACATAAACTGGATTCTTGACCACATTCAGGTGCCCTCCATGCCACAGGCCCTGCAGATGGTGTAAGACGTTGTCGTTGCTGGCCACACAGGCCTCCACAGCTGCCCAGGTATGGAGCAAGCCCCATCCCCGTGTCCCCAGACTCCATCAAGAGAAGGGTCCAGATGCTGCTTTCTGGCATGTGACTGCCAGAAGCTGGAATAGTATAAGCAAATCCTGCTAACTCCTCTGTTTGTTGGATTGGGAGCCCAGATGGGGAGGCTTGGGGCATGGCTCTCAGGCACAGGACTGCAGACCCTCAGAGGCACATGCCTCTCACCATGACCAGGAACACCAGTACCAAAGATTGCCAATCTATGGTACCACCTGAGCGAACATTTGTGAGAAGAACATGACGCTTCCTTATGGGCATCCATCTCCATAGAGCGCTGTCTCCTCTGGGTACCTAAAGGCGTTGGTCCCTTTCCACCTTGTAATCTGGGTTGTCATCATGGCAGCAATCTCACAGTGTGTGAGGTTGATTGCCGGGCAGTCACTAAGTCACTGACTGCAGTGGCTCCATGGACAGCTGTTCCAGAGGGGACTCCCTGTCCTTGATGCCAGACTCAGGCTACGTCTACACTAGCCTCAATCTTCAAAATGGCCATTCAAATCTGCTCATGGGAATAAGGGGACTTCGAAGTAGGCAGGGTCCTTTCGAAAAGGAGCCCCGTCGGGACGAGCTGCGCGGCGGCCAGGCACGTCAATTTTGAAGCGCCGCAGCTGCCCGCATGCTAATGAGGTGCTGAATATGCATTTCAGCGCTTCATTAGTAAACTTCGAAATGGCCATTTGCGTGGCCATTTCGAAGTTTGGGGCTAGTGTAGACACAGCCTCTGTGTCACAAACCCAGCACTGATCTTGACATGGTTATGTGGAATCCGTGTCGCTGTGTAGCGGTCAATAATGGACCGGCCTTGCATCTGTCCAGGGTTACCAGATGGAACCAAATCAGCCTTTCTCATGCAGCCTGCCACAGCCAGTGCAATTGCTCCATGTGCCATGGTTGGTGCTGTGGTACCATTGGAACCTGTGGAGTAGCACCCACACCTCCCAAGTTGCCCATTCAGTGGCCAAGGCTTTGGAGAGGCCTTCTGCTTGCCTTTCTCAGCCCCACAAGCATCCCTTGGCAGAGAGGACTCCACCAGCCCAACAAGGCAAAAAGGAAAAAAACTTTCAAACTGCTGGTACTGATGGAGGAATGGGCCACTGCACCCTCTTTGTCATAATCCCAGATGAGGCCATCACAGCACCTCCTCCAACTGTTTCTCAGGATGGCACCAAGACTCACTGGGAGCTGCTGAAAAAGGCAGCCTCCAATCTTAACCTACAGGTGGAAAAACTTGAGGAACCTTTGGACTTCTTCAATGTGTTCTGCACCACAGCACCAGTCAGGGTGGCCTTGCCACTTTGTGAAGGAGTGGCAAAGATAACCAAAGCACTGTGGCAAACCACATTTTCCCTGGACCCTGTCCCCAAAGGGGTGGAATGGACATACTTTGTGCCAAACAATGGCCATAAATACTTTTAGTCCCACCCTGCCCCTAACTCTCTGGTGGTGGAAGCAGTAAGCCACAAGGAGTGTCAGAGCCAGGCCACAGTGATCCCTAAAAAGGAGGACTCCAGGGATGTGGATTTATTTGGAAGAAAAAATTTTTTCCTCATCCAGTTTCCTGCTGAAAGTGGCAAGCCACCAGGGACCTAGTGAGGTGGTGTGATTTTTAAGTTGTGGCAGCTTATGTCCAATCTTCAGAATCCTTTCCTGAAACCAACAGGAAGGAAAATAAGGCCCTCCTGAAGGAAGGGACTGCAGCAGCCAGGGCAGCTCTCCAGGCAGCTTCATACACGGTTGCTCGAACCATGGCCTTGCAGCATTGATGTGCAGAATGTCAGACTGGATAGGAGCAGTCATTTCTGCAGAGGCCCAAAATTTTGTTGTTGGATCTTCCGTTCAACAGGAAGGCCTTGTTTGCAGAATGTGGATGTCAAGCTCTGTGGCCTTAGACTTGCATGCAATATTGAAGATGCACAGTCTCTGTGTATCCCGGCTCCAGCCCACATAAAGTTTAAGCCCCCCTGTGGGCTCCAGGACAGGGGGTCACTCCCCCCTACCCCCACAAGGAGCCTTTATACAAAACATACAGGAGCTATAAGAAGAGCTTTTCTTGCCAGCCTCACAGCCTGGCCCCTCCACAAGTAAGCAAACTAGCAAGCTCCCATTTTTGATGGGATGTTTGAGAGCAATTTATAGTTTTAAATGGTAAATCTGGACCTTTCCCCCTTCTCCAATTGCCTTTCCCATTTTTTTTTCTACCCAGTGTGGACATTGTTGACATTGGATGGCTGGTCCACAGTGTCATATCCTGAGGCTATCCAGTTGTTCTCCAGTTACTTTCTACCCCTCCTATCACTTCACTTACATGTCCCTCTTCTGGGACTCCATCTTCTCGATCAGGAGGTATAACAGCTCCTGCAGCCTGGGGGTGATGGAAGTGGTTGCTGAGGAACCCAGGAACAGGGGCTTCTACTCCTGTTATTTCCTTGTTCCCAAAGCCAAGGGAAGCCTCAGGCCCATCCTTGGCCTGCACGACCTAAACTGTTATCCAGCAAGGCTAAAGTTCCACATGGTCTCTGTCTTCCATCATGCCCTCTCTGGATCATGGTGACTGGTAGACTATGCTCAGTCTTCAAGACGTGTATTTCCATTTTCCTATCTTCGAAGGCTACACACACTTCCTCTAGTTCTCGGTAGGTCACTAACACTACCAGTTTGTGGTCCTCCTGTTTGGCTTATGGACAGCGCCCTGGGTTTTTACTAAGTGCATGACTTACCGCAGGCATCAGGGTGTCCAGAATTTCTGTTACCTTGGCAATGGGCTGGTCAAGGCTGAACTCATGTGACATTTCTGCTGTCCACGTGCTTCACTCTGTGCCTGTTGGCAAACGATAAGAAATCCACGTTACTATCAGTACAGGTAACAAGATTCATTGGAGCAATACTCAACACAACTACCAGGGCATTCCTCCCAAGAGAGTGGTTCAGAGCTCTAACAAGACCTCATTGGCAAGGTATCCAGGTTCCCCATGAACAACAAGAAGTCTTGTGGCACCTTATAGACAAATAGGTATTTTGGAGCAAATAAGCTTCTTCTTGGAGTGGTCCCCGTGGGTTCTCCACAGTAGGTGTCGGGCTCGGCCCGGTGCCACATATCGGAATTCTTCTAGCAGTTTCCTCTGGATTGCGCATGTGCTGATGCGTGCCACTCTCTCGCGCTCCCTCGGTCATGTGTGCGCTCCGGTCCCCGCCAGTTCCTTCTCAACCGCCAACAGCTGCAGACGGAATCCACTCCGGCTCTAAAGCCTGAGACAGATAAGACAGTTAATTCTACTTGTTAGCTTGTTGTTTTTACTGTTATACAAAAAAAAAAAGTGGAAAAAAAAATAAAATAGTAACTAAGTAAGAGAGAAGAGGAACAGAGGGGAGAGGAGCGGACAAAGAAGGATGGTTAAGCCATCTGCTACCCTAAAGGCCGTAAATGTTCTTTGTTTGAAGAATGCAGTGATTAGCGGCTAAGTACCCTATTAACAGTTAAAGACTCACCGGGATGTCTTCCTTGGGGTTTAAGAAGTGTGAGTCATGCTGTGAGGCTATGCCGGCCTCTGATGGGCATAGTAAGTGCATTCGTTGCCTGGGGGAGTCCCATGTTACCCAGAAGTGTTCGCACTGCGCTAAGCTTACAGCCAGGGCCAGGAAGGACAGAGAGATGAGGCTCAAAGTGATCTTGTTTGATAAGGCCCTTCAGCCCGAGCCACCGGAGAAGCCTCACACAGAAGGGTCCTCTGGGTCGCACAAAAGGAAGGCGGCTTCTTTCACCCCCTCTGTGCAAAAGAAGAAGAAACTCTCCATGGCTCGATCCTTGCCGGTAGCTTCAGCGAGCAGGACGAGCAGAACGCAGAGCCCTGGACCGTGGGCTGATGAAAGCGGCAGCACGGTCGCGCACGTGGCCGGGGCTGGGCCTCCGACTATTCAACAGTTGGCACCGTGGGCGCCAGCGCAGCAAGCACCGGAATCGGCAGCACTGCCTCACGCGGCACCGGCTCTCACGGCGCCGATGGCGCAAGGACACCCAGCACGGGGCCAAATGGCTCCAGAGGAAGCTACCCGCTCAGCACCGCATATGACAGCACCGACAGCGGGGCCGAGATCCCCGGCACGGGAGGGGGTGGCACCCACCCTGCAGGGGCAGGGCAAAACTAGGGCTAAAAGCCGGCACCTCAGTCCATCTCCGGACATTGCTGCGATGCCATTATCACCCAGGCCCGCCCCCCCCCCCCGCCCCCGAGATACACACACCGCGTCGCTGGGCAGCAACTCCACCGGCCTGTTTCAGACCCCCCTCCCCGTTCCTCCAACCACCTTCACCTTGGCTCAGGCCACCTTCACCCTTTTCAGGCATGGATCCCTACGAGTACTATCACAAACCAGCTTCACCATTATCAATGTCGTCACATAGATCCCGCTCTCCCAGACATCGTAGGTACACACTCCGATTGTGGTCCAGGTCTCCATCACTGGGCCCTTGCCTGTGTTGTTATGGCCGTCCTCATCATACTGAACACCAACATTGGAGGTCTAGATCCAGGGGCAGATCCCCACACACTCCTCGCCAACACCCCCATATACACTCTCGCTCTGGGAGAGGAACACAGTTGTCCCAAGGGGAAATAGGTCCAGAGTCCCGAGACTTTCCTTCACAGCCCATGAAGGAACGAACATACCAGCAAACTCAGGAACCAGAGGAGTTGGAGGAGGTTTATCCTAGCGGTGCCTCCTCATCCTCCCAGATGAGGCAGTTGTCCCTGGGGACATCTCTCCTCCGGATGACCTTAGGCAATTCCAAGAGCTGTTCAAAAGAGTAGCATACATGCAGGACATTCAAATAGCAGAGGTGCAGGAGAAGCACCATAAACTCCTGAAAAATTTGAGACCCCTGGCTTCATCTAAAATTGCTGTCCCACTGGACGAAGGCATTATGGAATCAGCCACTAACATATGTCAGACTCCAGCCTCTATCCTGCCTACAAATAAAAGGGCGGATAAGAAATACTTCGTCCCAGCCAAGGGCATGGAATTCCTGTTTAGCCACCCACAGCCCAATTCTTTGGTGGTCAAATCGTCCCAACAGAGGTCAAAGACGCCTCAGTATAAATCGGGGTGGGGGCTGGGGTCAGATAAAGATGCTAAGAAATTGGAACTGTTCGGCAGAAAGGTCTACTCCTCCTCTACCTTTATTACTGAGAATGGCAAACTACGCGGCACATTTATCAAACCATAACTTTGACAATTACTCCAGACTTACCTCTCTCATGGATTTCCTCCCAGAGGACAAGAAGCCAGTGTTAAAGGTGCTCGTCCAGGAGGGCTACGCAGCCTCACGAATGGGAGTTCAGATTGCCCTGGATGTGGCGGACACAGCGGCACGCTCAACAGCCGCAGCAGTGGTAATGCATAGGGAATCCTGGCTCCAGACGTCTGGTATCCCCAGAGATCTACAAGCGAAGATCGTAGATCTTCCCTTTGACAAGCAAAAGCTGTTTGCGGAATCAACCGACTCGGTCCTCCACTCTAGCAAAGATTCGAGGGCCACACTTAAGACCTGGGGTATCTACACTCCTCCATACAAGAAAAAAATTCTATCCCCAGCAAAGGCGCTACACTTACCAACCACAACGCGCACAATATGAGCGAGGCTATGACCAAGGGCACCATCAACCGCAGCAACAGTACAGGGCCCCCAGGCGACGTTCTCAACAAAGTCGCACAACCTCGGGGCAAGCCCAGAGACAGCAAGTTTGACGGGTATGTCGAGGAGTGCACTGTCAACACCATCGCTCAATGCCACTCTCACCTCATG
This sequence comes from Carettochelys insculpta, assembly GCF_033958435.1. Lineage (NCBI taxonomy): Eukaryota > Metazoa > Chordata > Testudines > Carettochelyidae > Carettochelys > Carettochelys insculpta. The sequence continues at coordinate 46,432,049 of NC_134148.1, forward strand.
TTCCATCATCACCTCAAACCGTTCTACTCCCAATGGCAAAACATCACAACAGACAAATGGGTGCTAGAAATTATAGCCACGGGTTACACGATCCCCTTCCAGTCACTACCACCGCCGAAACCTCCCACCCGGCCTCTTCTCAGGGACCCTTCTTACGAGGCGAGGCTGAAGCAGGAGGTCGATCACCTCATGTTCATAGGGACGGTGGAAAGAGTACCGGAACAATTCCAAGGGAAAGGTTTTTACTCACGATACTTCCTAACAGAGAAGAAAACAGGAGGCTGGAGGCCGATTTTGGACCTACGGGGCCTCAACAGATACTTGCGCAAGCAGCGCTTCCGGATGATTACAGTTGCCTCCATACTTAAGGCACTGGACGATGGAGACTGGTTTGCCGCCCTCGACTTACAAGACGCTTACTTTCATATAACAATCCACCTGGCACACAGACGCTTCCTCCGCTTCACGGTTGGCAGGGAGCACTTCCAATACAGGGTTCTTCCGTTCGGCCTATCCTCGGCACCCAGGGTCTTTACCAAAACCCTGGCAGTGGTATCAGCTTACCTGCACAGGCAGGGCATGTTTATTTTTCCATACCTGGATGACTGCCTACTGAAAGGGGCCTCAAAGGCAGAGGTCCTACACATGATACACGTCACCGCGAACACGTTTACTTCGCTGGGCCTAGTTATCAACCTTGTAAAGTCAAAGACCGAACCCACGCAAGATATAGAATTCATAGGGGCACGCATAAACTCTATTGCATCAAGAGTATACCTGCCCGACGCCCGCTTCTGCACCATCAAATCCTTGGTGCAAGTCATGATGTACAGCCCCTCGGTGCCGATCCTAACATGTCTGCAACTGTTGGGGCACATGGCGGCCGCCACGTTTGTGGTACAGAATGCCAGGTTACACATGCGAAGCCTGCAGCATTGACTGGCGAGCGTTTACAGACCAGCAGCCCATACCGTCCACAGAGTAGTATCGCCCACGACGGAGGTACGGAAGTCACTAGCGTGGTGGGCAGATCCCAAGAACCTGCTAGTGGGAGTGCCCTTCCACCAACCACAAATTTTCATTTTTCTTACAACCGACGCCTCCCACATAGGATGGGGAGCGCACATTGGCAGCAAGGTGACGCAAGGGCTATGGTCCCCCACGGAACAGACACTGCACATAAACGTACTGCAGCTGAGAGCAGTGTTCAATGCTTGCAGACATTTTCAGAAATACCTGCATGGCAAAGTAGTTGGGATCAATACCGACAATACCTCCACCATGTTTTACATCAATCAACAAGGAGGGGCACGGTCCTGTGCGCTATGCGCAGAAGCAGTCTGATTGTGGAACTGGTGCATTGCCAACAACATAACGTCGAAAGCCTCGTACTTGCCGGGCGCCCACAATGTGAAGGCAGATCAGCTGAGCAGGCGCTTCGCACTCACGCACGAATGGCAGATCCGCTCCGACCTGCTACGGCGCGTATTTCATACATGGGGGTTTCCCCAAGTTGATTTGTTTGCCACCCAGTACAACAAGAAGTGTCCCCAGTACTGCTCCAGAGCAGGAATAGGGCGGGGGTCCCTGGGGGATGCCTTCATGATCTCACGGAAGGGCCCTCTACTCTACATGTTTCTCCCCACAACACTTATCCACAAGGTTCTGCAGAAAGCCAGAAGGGAGGGAGCTCGCATGATACTCATAGTTCCAACTTGGGACCGACAACAATGGTTTCCCCTGCTTCTGCACATGTCGGATCATCCACCGCTCCCCTTACCGGTACCGCCAGACTTACTCACTCAGGCTCAGGGGTCCATAGTGCACCTGCACCCTCAGGGACTCCGCCTACAAGCATGGTTAATCTATGGCTCGGCGCCTTAGAGAGCACGTGTATGGAGGGAGTAAGACAAGTCTTAGAGTGTAGCCGAAGGACCTCCACCAGGAGGACTTACGAACAGAAATGGACACACTTTACCGCCTGGTGCTCTGCCAAGCAGTTAGCTCCTCTTGACGTCCCCATAACTGTAATTCTGGAATACCTGCTGGACCTCAAATGAGACGGACTCTCTCTATCCTCGCTAAAGGTCCACCTCACAGCTATATAAGCTTTTCGGCACAATGAGGAAGGGCCCACCATATTCGCCCATCCTATCGTCACAAGGTTCCTGAAGGGGCTGGTAAACCTGTACCCCCCTCGAAAACCGCTACCACCGTCATGGAGTTTGGACTTGGTACTCCACACGCTATCGGGACCACCCTTTGAACCATTAGCCAGGGTACCCCTCCAACTACTTACCATGAAAACGACCTTCCTTCTTGCGATTACGTCAGCCCGCAGGGTGAGTGAGCTCGCAGCAGTGATGGCAACGCCACCCTGCACAGTATCCTCAAAGGAGGCGGTGATCTTACGGTTACACCCAGCCTTCGTTCCGAAAGTTTCTTCGGAGTTCCACATTAATGAACCAATAGTATTACCCTTGTTTTACCCGAAGCCTCACAGCTCCGGCAAGGAGGCGTGCCTGCACCTCCTAGACGTGAGGAGGGCGTTGGCCTTTTACATTGACAGAACTAAGCCCTTCCGAAAAACGGACAGGCTTCTGGTGTCTCTTCCTCCTGGGTCGAAAGGGGAAGGCCTCTCTTCCCAGAGAATTTCAAATCACATTGTGTCCTGTATAAAACTGTGCTACGAGCTCCGAAAGACCCCTTTGCTAGCTCTGCCCAGAGCTCACTCCACCAGAGCAGTGGCGGCATCAACGGCCTTCTTCAAGGGAATCGCGCTGAAAGACATTTGCAGAGCAGCGACTTGGTCATCCTACGACACCTTCGCCAAGCATTATGCCCTGCATCGGGTGTTCGATGAGGATACCCGTCTGTCGACAGCAGTCCTCTCAAGGGCAAGCTGCACATGAATCGAGTACCCATCTCCTTACTTGGGGTTACTGCTGGGTAGTCACCTACTGTGGAGCACCCACGGGGACCACTTGAAGAAGAAAGAGAAGTTACTCACTTGTAGTAACGATGGGTCTTCGAGATGTGTCCCTGTGGGTGCTCCACTACCCGCCCATCCTCCCCGCTTCGGATCTCTGTCCGGTGTTTTTCAGGAGCATCTGGGGCGGTTTGTCAAGGAACTGGCGGGGACCGGATCATGCACATGACCGAGGGCGCGCAAGGGAGCGGTGCGCATCAGTGCATGCGCGATCCAGAGGAAACTGCTAGAAGAATTCCGATCTGCAGCGCCGGGATGAGCCCAACACCTACTGTGGAGCACCCATGGGGACACATCTCGAAGAACCATCATTACTACAAGTGAGTAACTTCTCTTTTCATGGGCAAAGACCCGCTTCATCACATGCATGTGATGAAGCGGGTCTTTGCCCACAAAAGCTTGTACTCCAGAATATCTGTTAATCTATCAGGTGCCACAGGTGGTCTTGTTTTTGGAGAAACAAACTAACACGGCTACCCTTCTGATGCAGGTTCCCCGCAATGGCAGCCAGGGTGTGCCTTCATCTTATGGTGCTGGCACTTGTGCCATATGCCATGCTGGACTTTGTGTATGTCCTCTGCAGTTTAGTCTTCTCCCTGTCCAGGATCACTTTGGGCAAGGTTCTCACCATTTTGAGGCTGCATTTACTTCCCTTTGTTGGTGGATCGATTCAATGAACGCCCCACCCGAGGTCCTTTCCGGAGTTATCATCCCACTGCTGAGCTAGTGTCGGACCTGTCAGCCCTCAGCTGGGGCGCTCATCTCCGAGGTGTTAGACCACAGGGGCTGTGGTCTCCAGAAAGGATGGTGCTGCACATAAATGTCAAGGAACTCAGAGTAGTCCATCTCACATACGTGGTCTTTCACTCTCGTCTGGCAGGCGGGATGGTCAGATCCCTCACAGGCAACATGGCCACGAAGTTCTCTATCAACAGGCTTGGGGAGCCCATTCTTCAGCCCTCTGCGAGGAAGCCCTCAAGTTGTGACTTCTGTATCAATCACAACATTGTCACCTCATGGGCATCGGAACTCTCTCAGATCACTTGAGCTAAGACTTCTCACCATGAGTGGGCCCTGCATGCAGAGGTGGTGCATGTGATCTTCCAGAACTGTAGCATTCCCCAACTAGATCTGTTTGCAACCAGGCAGAACTGCCAGTGCCCTCAGTTCTGCTCCAGACAGGGCCCTGGATGCAGGCTCCCTATCTGACATCTTTCTCTTGTTGTGGACAGGAGAGCTGCTGAACATGGTTTTTCTCCTGATCCCACTCATTAGCAAGGTCCTACAAAAAATCAAGGGAGACAAAGCCCAAGTTGTTATGACGACTCTGGTGTGGCCTGGCAACAATGAGTTGGAATCCTGTCAAGCTTGTCCGTCCTTGCATAGCCTCTGCCCAACTGACTGAACCTCTTGTCCCAGGACCACAGGCGCTTCCTATACCTCAGCTCTGCTGCCCCCCACCTTACAGTGTAGAAATTCCATGGCTGAACCCCAAGGAGCAGACCTGTTCAGAGGGCATCCATCCGCCTAGTCCTCCTCAAGAGCAGAAAGTGTTTGGACCATCAGATTTACCTGGCAAGATAGACAAGGCTCTCATGTTGAGCTGCCTACTGAAGCATCTCCTCCATTGAGGCACCAATCCAATTGATCTGGGGTTACCTACTACACATGAAGAACCCGGGGTTTGCATGCTTCTTGATTAAGGTGCACCTGGAAAGCAGAAATGGCTACCATCCATCCAAGGGCGCACAGTCTTACAATGTGGCAGACACATTCCTCAAGGGCCTGGAACAACTCTTTCTGTTCAGGTCAAACCTCTGGTCCCCACAGTGGGACCTTAATTTTGTCCTAGCCTGGCTCAGAGGGCTGCCCTTCGAGCATTTAGCTAAATGCTCCTGGTCCCATCTGTCACGAAAAGTGGCCTTCCTGTGGCTATAACATTAGCTGGGTGAGTTCCCAAGCTTTGAGTCTTGACCTCTGAACCACCCTGTATGGTTTTCCACAGGTGCAAGATTCAAATACGGCCACACTCAGCATTACTTCCCAAGGTGGTGTCCACCTTAGAGGGGCCAGGACATACTCCTGCTGGTCCTCTGTCCCAAGCACCACACATGAAGCAAGGAGAGACTTCTCTACAGGTTGGATGTAAGAGGGGCCCTGGCTTTTCACTTAGACTGACTGAACTAAGCCGTTTGTCTCCACAGCTGAGTGGATGAGAGTCTAGCCTGTCTCCACTCAAAGGATTTCCAACTGGATCACCTCATGTCTCTGCATGTGCTATGACCTGATGGGGGGAGTTCTGCCACTGATTGAGAGCTCATTCAAGCAGGGGTGCAGGCCTCTGCCTGGCTCACATCCTGACATCTGTCATGCTGCTACGTGGTCGTCCGTGCACGTGCACTATGCTCTGTGCTCTCGTCACCCAGACTAGAGATGATTTTGGGTTCAGCAGAGCTGTGCTGCAACCTGCTTGTTTCTGAACTACTATCTACTGCTGGGTGGATACTGCTTGGGAGTCGCCTACTGAAGAATGCCCATGAGCAGTCACTCAAAGAAGAAAAGTGTTCTGTGAGGTGTGTTCCTCATGTTCATTCTACATCCCACCCTTATAAAAATACACTTGGAGATATACCTATCTCAGAAGTGGAAGGGACCTTCAGAGCTCATCGAGTCCAGCCCCTGCCCTCACAGCAGGACCTATCACCACCCCAGACAGGGTTTTTTTTAAATTTATTTGCCCCAGATCCATAACGGCCCCTCAAGGACTGAGCTCACAACCATGGATTTAGCAGGCCAATGCTCAGACCACTGAGCTATCCCTCCCCACCCTTTCCATGGTTGGTGTTTCCAGCAAGAAGGAACTGAGGGTGAGTAGACTGCACAGTGCCCCTTACACCATGTCATGGAGGCACCATTCCAGGGGTCGCTAGAGGCACTCCCCTAGGGAACTGTTAGGGAAAAACTTCCAGGACTGGTGCTTGTGAGGAACACACACCTACTGTGGAATGGAATGAGCAACACCTCTCGAACACCAGTTACAGAGCAGGTAACTGTCTTTTTCCAGCCCTAGTCACAAACCCAATTGAGCTCACTCAGTGTCAGGCACTAAAACAGATTTATTTCCATTTCAGAAGTCAGTTTAGTTAAATGGGTACAATGAGGGTGATGCCGTGGCACCTTCCATCTTCTGAACTGGTTGGTAAATCCTCTCAGTTGGTATTTCCCAAGAACAGTCATTGGGAGCACAATACTCCTGCCCCTCATGGAAGTTCAATCTTTAGTTCTTCCTCCTGCTCTAATCAATACTGACCAGTCAGATGAGGCACTTGAGCAAGTCTTCAGTATTTCTTCCATCATCCTGCTACCAACTCACCTAGTGGCTTCTGCAGAGTTGGAGAAGGGTTTCAACCTCTCACTCTGCCTCTGTAGACAGAAAAGTAAATAGATGCTATGGGATTTGTCATGGCATAGATATACCTCATTATGGGGTATCCAAGCACATGTGACAAATAAGGGGTTAGAGCTCAAGTGACTAGAATAGTATTGCCATCTTATCGTACAGAGTTCAGCCTAGTAGCCAGAGTCCTTGGGTTTGCCCTTGTTCTTGTGGCAGTATGGCCTAGCAGCTAGAGTCCTTGAGCAGTGCCCACATCCTCATAGTGTGGAATGGGGCAGGAAGACCCAGGCCCATCTTTTTTCTGTTCATCCTGAACCAGGACCTCATGAAAGCAGCATTCCTTCTTTGAGTAGTGCCCCTGCGGGTGCGCCACTCTGGGTTTTGGTGCATCTTCTCACCAGCACTTTGGAGGTTCTTCTGCAGTTGTGGCTTCCCATGCTCCGTATGCGCAATAGTGCCTCCTTGTGCTATCTGGTGCAAGAGCAGCATGGGCCCCTCAGCTCCTTCTCTACCATCCTCAGTCGTCAGTGAAGCTTTAATGTCTCTCTCTCTCTCTCTCTCTCTCTCTCTCTCTCTCTAAAAGATAAGAGGAGTTAGTTTAGTGTGTTGTACCCTTTATCCAAGTTATTTATCCTGTTTAATGTTCTATTAACAAAAACAAAAAAACCCCACAAGTTTTAGATAAGTTGTATTAGAAACAGTTGCTGCGTCATTGCCATGTCAGGCTCCTCGGGCTTTACGTGATGCGCAACGTGCAGAGAAGCCATACTAGCCTCCATGGCCACATTTCCTGCATTAAGTGCTTGGATGAGGGCCACCACACCCAGTCCTGCACCCATTGCTCCACCCCTACAGCGAGGGCCAGGAGAGACTGAACTAACAGGCTCAAGACTTATTTGTACAAAAAGTGCCTCCAACCACTGGTCCTGGAGCAGCCTTCTGCTAAGGAACCAGCACGGGAGACCAAGGGTATGGACGCTACATGTCCATCTCTCTCTCTGCCCCCCCCGCCCCCCCCACACACACACACACCTTGGTCAGCACCTCACCCGCAAAGGTGGGACCCCTCTCTGGCACATTTCTGTCTTCTGGTGCCATCTTTACGGGCCATGCCAGTTGGAAAACTGCCGTGATGTCCCTGCCACTGTCAAAGCCAGCACCCCTAAAGAGGGTACATTCAGAGCCAAGCTACCAACACTTGGCTCCTCTAACACTGTTGGCACCACTGTGACCACTTCTACCCAGGGGCAGAAGAGGTCCTCAAAAACCAAAACCCTGACCTCAGTGCCGGAGTGCAAGCAGTACCATTCCAGAGTTCTGTGCTGTTCACGGGAGGAACCTGACGTGGTACCATGAATGTCCAGGGCCAAGGTGCTGCCCCATTCTCTCATGGCACTGAAGTAGCTCTGGGACACCGCTTTGTCTAAGCTCCTGGCACCAGAGTGCAGCACTGCATCGAAGCAATGCAATTAAAACTCACTCCCAAGAAAGTGCCTGGCACCAGCGCTGCCCAGCTCGCCACACCATGTGTTTGCAATGCTGCCTGCATCCCTGTGTTTGTCGTGGGGCTTGAGGTTTTTGCGTGGTTTGGGAGCTAAATCGCTCACGCCGGGAAGGGGCAGCTCTGACTGCAGGAGTGTTGTTTCATCACAGCATTCCAGCCCTATGCACTCCATCTGGGAAGATAGGCCATGGTGGGTGGCACATCTGCAGCTGCCTCCCCCTGTGATTTGCACCCTCCTGAGCCAGCACTGCAGCAGTCGCCTTGGCAGGCGTGCTTGCCCTGCTCCCATGCTCCACCGACAAACTCCACAGTGTACAAGAACCACCCCGTGTTGCCACAGCCCACCACATGGGTGACGTATCCACCATCTCAACATTCTGGGGCTGAGGATTCCCTGTCAGAGAGTGAGGATGGATTCCCACTGTACCACTCCTTGTCTTCACCAGACAACACAGTGCTTTTGGTGTCCCCTCCCCCTGCAGATGACTCAAGGGCGTTCCAGGAGTTGTTCCAGCGGGTGGCCCAGGCCCAGGAGAAGGACCTGCAGGCGGTACTGGTTCAACATTACAGACTTCTGTGCACCCTGTAGCTTCCCTCTTCCTTCAGGATTATGAGGGCATTATGGACCTGACCAACATCTTATGGCAGATGCCAGCATCCATTCCTCCCACTAACAAAAGTACTGACAAGGTGAAAACCTTTCATTCCATCCCTTGGGACAAATAGAGTAAGAAGTGGGACATCATGTGGCACAAAGTCTATTCTTCTGGCACACTGCGATGGCGGATGGCGAATTATGTGGCCCTACTGGCCGACTGTGACCATCTAAATTATTCCAAACTGCAGGAGCTGGTCCCCACCTTACCTGAGCAGCAGCATGCAGCCCTCATGAAAGTCATCCACGAGGAGCACATCATTGCCTGCATGGCACTTCAGTCCATGATGGACATGGTGGACACATCAGCTAGAGTTACAGCTTCCACTGTGGTCATGAGACACATGTCATGGCTCCAGCCGTTGGGGATTCCCAAAGACCTGCAGCAAAAAGTGGAGGACCTCTCCTTTGATAAGCAGCATCTGTTCGCTGAAAAGATGGACAAGGACCTTCACTCTGTGAAGGATTCCCTTACCATGCTGTGTACACTGGGGGTGTACACCCTGCCCCCATTCATGCAGGCCCAATACTTTCCCTATCAGGGACCACGGGAGCAGTCCCAGCAGCAAGTGCAGCATTTTGAATCTCACCAATGGCACATGTCCCAGTGGTGAAGACCTCACCGGCAACATCACCAACAACCCGCAGTCTCCCACCCTCAACAATTCAAGCAGCAGTTTCGAGGGTGTGGTCAGGAAAGTGAGATCTTTTTACTCCAGCCATCATACAGTATGGGTGCTATCTGTTCCACCACTGCCTCTGCCCCTTTTTCCACCCCTGGGCTGCCATTGCCTTGGACAAGTGGGTCCTGGAGCCAGTGGCCCAGGGATACTCTGTCTCATTTAGTTTTACCCACTCCCTCATGGCTCTCCCACTCTGTCCCTATTCAGGGACCCCCCTCTCATGAGCATCTCCTCGAGCAAGAGGTTCAGCACCTCCTCAGCCTGGGCGCTGTCGATCCAATCCCCACAGAGTTTTGGGGCAGTGGGTTTTACTCCATGTACTTCCTAACTCAGAAGAACAACAGGGGAAGGAGGCCCACCCTCAATCTCAGCAGGCTCAACAAATATGTTCTTTACTGATGGTTCAAGATGGTGACTCCCATGACTATTATTCCAACACCTGGACAGAAATGATTGGATCTCAGCTCACAACCTACAAGATACCTATTTCTACATCACAATCCACCTGGTGCACAGGCGTTTCCTTTGATTTGCAGTGGGGTCCCACCATTATCAGTACTGGCTCCTCCCATTTGGGCTCTCCACCATGCCCAAGGTGTTCTCCAAGACTCTGGCAATTGTGGCTGCCCACATGCATCAGCACAGGGTCATCATTTTTCCCTATCTGGATGATTGTTTCATAAAAGGGCCATCATTCCTGAAGGCCCTTTGCATGGTGCAGGGCACCACGGACCTCCTCCTAAGCCTTGGCTTTCTCGTAAACGATGAAAAGTCCATGCTTCAACCCCTGCAGTCCCTAGAGCAGCCGTGTCCAATACGAATTCAAAGATCGCCACACTTGTGGTTGTCGTCCTTCCATATGCCCCCAGTCTCCCCCCCACTCTAAATAAACACCCTCCCCTTCCCTCAGAGCCAGGATTCCCCAGCTCCCTGTTCTAATTTAATGCCAACGACTCACCAGAGCTTCTGCCAGGTCTGCACCCGAAGCCATGGCCGGGGCCCCTGCTGGAGCCACTGCTGGCAGGGCTGCCATACACTTCTCCCACCAAGCGGTGGGGCGCCTGCGTGGAGCCGGCCAATGAAACTCCCTGGCAGGCAGCACACCAGAGCCAGGTTCGCCACACCATGGTGTCGTGTTTGCCACATGTGGTGAGTGGCGAATGTGTGGGACGCCACAGCCCTAGAATTCATTGGGGCTCAAATAAACACTACCACTGCCAGGCCCACTCTGCTCCTCCAAAGATTCCAAGCCCTGTGTAATCTCATCCTGGTGGTATGACTGTCTCGCACCATCACAGTGCACATTTGCCTCAAGCTGCTGGGGCACATGGCCACTACCATGTATGTGGTCAAACTGGCCACACTGCACATGTGATGTCTTCAGTCCTTGCTGGCCATATGCTGTTCCCCAGCCAGGGACCCACTATCCAAAACCATAGCCCTACCACTTCACGTTCTCACCTTCCTCCAGTGGTGGACATGTCCATGTCCAGTGTTCTCTCTTGGGTGCAGTTCCACCAGCCGCCCATTACCCTTACTACAGATGCCTCCCTTTTGGGATGGGTACCCATTTGGGTTCTCGTATGGTCCAGGGCAAATGGTCCTTCACTGAGAAAGCGCTCCATCTATCCATTCTAGAACTCAGAGCGCTCTGGTATGCTTGCCGGCATTTCGAATGGCACCTCGCACTCAGGCCACTCAGTGTTCTCTCAGAAAATACCAGCCACATGTATTATATTAACTGTCAGAGTGGGATTCAGTCCCTGTCCCTAAGTGCAGTGGACTTTGGTGCCTCCAGCATCACATCACTCCTATGGCCACATCTCTCTGGGATACTGAACATGTCAGTGATCACCATAAGTGGAAAATCAGCACAGTGGCTCTCAATCATGTGTTCCAGCTTTGGGGCCAGCTGTGCCTAGACCTGTTTGCAACCCAAGTCAACAAAGTGTCACTAGTGTTGCTTCGGAGTGGGTCTGAGGAGACACTCCCTTGGGGACATCATCTCCATCAAGTGGGACCATTTCTTTAGGCTTTCCTCCCCTTCCCTCGATTGACGCATTTCTGGTCAAGGTCAGAGTGGATCATGTTAACCTTATCCTGATAGCCCTGGTGTGGCCAAGACAGACTTGGTGTTCTTACCTGTAGAGGCTGTCAGTGGCAACTCCATATTCCTTTCCACCTTGCTGCAGCCTTCTGTCTCAGAACTTCATCCCGATCCGTTTGGGCTGTGTCTCCACGTGTGGGTCCTTCATGGTACCCTAATGACAAAATTGCATGTTCGGGGGTGGGGGTGTAAAAAAGGTTCTCATTAACAGACGAGAGTCCACATGCAAGTCCTACCTCTACAAATGGATGTGGTTCTCCCAATGGTTGGGCGCTAACAGTCCTATACCTCCTCATACCAGCACCCTTTCCTGTCCTCCTCGAGTACCTGCTATACCTGCATGAGTCAGTATTGTCCGGATGCATGCCGCAGCACTGGCAGCATTCCACCAGGTGGAGGATGGGATCTTCTTCCTCGCCCATCACATCACCAAAAGTTTTCTGATGGGTCTGCAGAACACTTTCCCATACGTACATCCTGCAGTCTCCATTTGGGACCGTAAACATGTATTCAACTGCCTCATGAAACCACCCTTTGAAACCTTGGTGGTGTGATCCTGGCTTCCTCCATCGATGAAGTTCTCATTTTTAGTTGCCATCACATTGTCCAGGAGAGTCGGGGAGCTCGGTTCTCTCCTGGGGGAACTCCTTATACCGTGTTTACCAAGGACAGGGACACACTCTGCCCTCATCCTAAGTTTCTTCCTAACATTCCCTCTCCATTTCACATCAACTAATCCATCCACTTACCTGCGTTGTTCCTGAAGCCGCACCCTGGTCCTGCATGTGTGTTGTGGCACCCTCTGGACGTTCGGCTGGCATTGGCCTTCTACATCGACTGCACCAGAACTTGGCGTAAGTCTCCTAGGCTCTTCCACTCAACGGAGTGGTCCAAGGGTCTGTCCGTTTCATCCCAATGGCTGTCCAAGTGGATCTCCACCTGTAGTCACACTTGCTATGTACTTCACTGAAGAGAGCTTTCAGGGTTCTGTCACTGCCTAATCTACCTAGGCTGTCTCCTCCCCTACCACCTTCCTCAAGAAAGTACCCCTTGCAGACATATGCAAGGCAGCGACATGGTCTTCCAGCAACACGTTTACAAACACTATGCTCTCTCATCTTCCATTTCTTCCTCCACTCAAATGGGACAAGCAGTTCTATTGAGTGTACTTGTTAATGGGCTTCAACCCACCTCCAAAGTGCAACTACTGTTCTGTAGTCACCCAGAGTGGAGCACCCATGGGGACACTAACTGAAGAAGAGGAGGTTACTCACCTTGTGCAGTAGTGATGGTTCTTCGAGGTCTTTGTCCCTGTGGGTGCTCCACTCCTCCCTCAACTTCCCCTGCTTTGGAGCATCCTGCTCTATTTGCGAGGGCAGTGAAGGAATGGAGGGGCCTGTGCTGCGTGTGCACCAGTGAGCAGGAGGTGGTGCTACAGAGCATGTGCAGCTCAGGAAAGCACCACTACGTAAGAATCTGAGTGCCAGTGCAAGGACTCACCGACACCCGCAGTGCAGCACCCACAAGGACACGCATCTCGAAGAACCATTGTTACTGCACAAGGTGAGTAACTTTCTCTTACGTTCTCTGGGTTGCTTCCTATCTGGGACCCAGCTCCCTCAGTTCTCCTGAGGGTGCTGGTCTTCCACTTTACTCTCTCTGGGGTCACTGGAGGTTCCAGTGTTGATCCTGCAGTAGCCAGCTATACGCACCTGCTCTCCTTTTCAGCCTACCTGACTAAGTTAGCCACTCACTCTGCTCTTCTGTCTCCAGGCACAGGTCTTTGGCCCATGGTGAGCATTTAACCCCAGCTCGGTCATTGCAAGGTAGATACACCCTGATCACAGACAAAAGAGGGATGGAGGGGGAGTAATAGGGACCTGAACGAGGAAAAGCTCCAAATGTTGGGAATGTCCCTGTAAAATCAGGACATCTGGTTGCCCTACACAGTCTGCTCTGCAGTGTCCCTCATATGTGAGTGGCAAACCAGCGGACTGTAATGGCAAAAGTTCAGTGTTCCCCTTGGGACCCTATTTCACCATCATGATTTCTTGTTGAATGGTAGGATGTAGCTTTTACAGCTCAGTGCCTGAGGTATGTACAGGGGCACAGGGAGCATATGAAGCTAGTGTAACCCTTCTGTTAATGCCAGGTGCCTACCAGAAAGGCTGGGTTCAGCTCCTAGGGGTTTTCTGTCAGTGATGCAACCAACCAGTGGCCTGGGAGCATCTCACCCCACTTGCTGGATGCCTGTAAGGCAGTTCTTCCCCTCTTGCAAGCACAGCGTCTAAGACGGAAACAGTTTGTTTAATAATGATGACCGAACTCAAGTTTACACTGTGACAGATGCAGTATATCTAAACAAAGGAGAGAAACCCCTTTAACAAGGTACCATCCCAATGCGTTAGAGAACCACATCTCTTGCTGAAGGCCCTTTGCCTTTACCCCACACACACCGTTACAGGGTGTACCTCTCCCGGTGCAGTCCCAGACCCAGAGCCCACAGATACATCACCAGGGCAGTACTAGCTGTCCACTTGTCTGCAGCGTCCCACTGACTGCCACCTGCTGGCTGCTGGCTGCTCCTCCTACTGGCCATCCCCTGGTCCTGCGATCCGCTGCTGCTTCTATCAGCCGGTCACGCCAGCTGCTGCTCCTCCTACCGGCTGTCCACCAGGCATGCCATCCATCCATGACTGAGACAAAACCCTGTGATTTCAGCTCTTAACATCTACCAAAGTGGAGTCTCATTTAAAAAAAATACAATTACTGGTATCCAGCTCTAGCTTTTAGCAGGCAGGGAGGGAGGGCTAGTAAAGCCGGCCTTGTAGCTCTATGGCCAAGACAGAGGAAGGGCCAAGGCATTCAGCTAGCTGGCTCAATTAGTACCCCTCCCTCCTGTTTTACAGTGCTTTAGAACAGGGGAGCCCTGTGCCATTCCTGTCTTATGTAGTTCTGATGATTGCCCTGTCCCGCACAATGACTTCAAGCATTGGTGAGGTTTCACAATTATTATACTGAGTGTTAGCTTAAATTGTGCTTTTACAACAATGTGTGTACAATAAACAAAACTCCATTGCTTCCTTGCTACCCATCTCTGGGAGAGACATTCCTCCCAGCCTTCAGCAGCATTGAGTTCCTGCTGGGACCTTCCTTACACTAGTATCAATCCTTAGAGTTTAAACTTCATGAGGCAGAACGTCGTCTCCCCCCCCCGAACCCAAAAAAAAAAAAAAGTCTGTCTGAATCACCTGGCTGTTAAAAGCATGCCAAATCTGTAACCTTTTAATCTTGTTCTCTGGTTTCTGAGTGTTTGCAGGGCTCTTGCATCATATTTTCTGGCCTTTTTTTTACAACTCTAAAAGCTAAAACTTCTATAGATTTTAAAGCTGGAATTTTTCTGAAATCTCTTGATCATATGCTGTAGGGTTTTAAGGAAAACCATCTATCACAAGATTTGCAATAAAATCACAAGTGACTGTTTGTGCCCACCTGTATTTCCATGGCTTAGTTCAAAGACTAGGAGCTTACTCTTTGAAGGACATGGGTGTTTTAGTACCAAAATTAATAAGGTGAGAGAGAAACGGAAGAGCACCGGGCTACATTACTTTGTGTTTAACTTAGCCAACTACCACCAAGGACGTGGCTCGCTGGCTTTGCTGTTCAGCGAACACAAAGTTACTGAATCCTCTCTACTTGTGGACTGGAGGGGTGGGATCAGCAGGTGAGGATATGTTGCCTACCATATTAGAATCAGGGTGCCCTCAATTGACAACAGATGACAAGAAGTAGTGAAGGCCTTTGGGGATTTCGCAAAGTGACTAGCTTTCTCCCTTTCAGCGTAAGTTTTGCTTTGGTGGCACTTTATTTGTTTGAGGGTCTTTTTGGGGGGATGTGGCATTTGGGTGACTGGAGGTGTCTGGTTAACTGTGGCCCCCTTTCGTCTCGAGAGATGATGGTTAGCGGTGGTGGGGCTCTATGGGCAGTGTTTGAGTCTGCAGCTTCTCTTGTGGTTTATCTGTTCAATATCAGATTTGCACGGTTGCAATAACTGCATGTCCGTCTATTTCCAAATTCTGGAATCTGAGAGTTTTTCCTTATAAGACGAAGTTCTTTTGTGTGGCTTTCACATATACTATCGAAGGATGATGTGCCCTGTCACAGCAATTGTCACCAGCTATTTTAATCTGATGATGTAGATTTCCAGGATTTTGGATCAGTGTTGAACTTTTTCATGGTGTTTTTGCATGTATCATTGAACCTTAGCTTTGGTCTTCCTCTTGTTCTCAACCCACATGACAGTTTCACGGAAGAGGATTTCTCTGGGAAGACGTTTGTCACCCATTCTTCTCACATGACCAAGCCATCATAGTCTTCTGCTGTTGAGGATTGCTAAGAGGCTGGGTATGCCAGATCTTGACAGGACATCTGCATTTGAAACTTCATCTTGCCAGTTGATATTCATAATTCTGCAGAGGCAGCGAAGATGGAAGCTCTTCAATTTTTTCTCCTGATTTGAGTAGGTGGTCCGTGCCTCAGAACCATACAGCAGGATACTCAATACACATGACTGGTAGATTAGTATCTTTGTTTTCACTGTCAGCTTAGGGTTGTTCCATGCTCATTTCGTAAGTCTGCCAAAAATCGTAGCTGCCTTCCTGATTCTGATGTTCAGTTCTTTGTCCATGGATAGGTTTGTGGTGACAGTAGATCCAAGGTAACAGAATTGCTGAACCACATGTAATGGGCTGTTATCCAGAATGATATTGGGTCCCTGAGGTATACCTTGAGTGAATACAACAGTTTTCTTCATGCTGATGTCAGGGGAAAACAACTTGCAGGCTTTGGACAGGGAATCCATCAGTGACTGGTTAAAGCCTGCAGGGAAAAGAGCAGTGGAATGCCATGCACAGCCAGATGTTTGGAAAAAAAAACTTTACCCAGCAAGGTTAGGACTTGCTCAGTCATGGCTACTGTTGTCTGGGGCCTGTTTCAATCATTTTTATATTGCTGAGAATTGTAGAGTAATTACTTGGAGTTCACCAAGTCCTAGTGTTCTGCCCGGATTCTGGGCTTGAGAGAGATGTGACATACTCTTCATTTAACTGAGTTCATGCGCCTGCGTTCCACTTGGGATGGTTGTGTGAGAGTTGTTGGTGCTTTCCCACTCCCTATCTACTTTCCCCTCTGCCCAGGTCAGAGTTCTCTGCACCTCCAGGGTGTGCAGTGCTGGTGAAGGATGGGAAGCGGCTGCACACCCCTCTTTGTCGTGGGAATTGCTGACTGTTCTGCATCACAGAAAAAGGGTTCTCCAAGCTTTCTCCAGTGTGGAGATGTACAATGGTCACTCTCCGGCAGCCATGGTTATTGTTAAGTAACATTTTCTCCATCTCTTTTCCATTCCATGATATGTCAGTCATTTCATTCACCAGTGAAATGCAGCTACTGCTGGCATACAGCAATGTGTGACTGAAGTAGAAGAATACAGTATCCCTGCATCTGATGAAGTGGATCTTTGCCCGCGAAAGCTTATGCTCCAAAATAGCTGTTAACCTATAAGGTGCCGCAGAACTTCTTGAGTTTTTGCACATACAGACTATAATGGATACCCCTCTGATACTAGCATCCATGTTGAAACTGTGGGAGGAATAGTTACAACCAGGACCTAATTACTTAAATTGTAGTGTGGCTAAGAGCTGAGCTGTTAGGACCTCAATTATTTTTCTCATCTAGCAGCACTGATCTCTCTGCCACTGCTCTGGGACATTTGGTGCAACACCCAATGAAAAAGAGCGCTCCATATTTAGTCACCTCCTGCACGGTCTGCTGCACATACGCTTGTCTTAGTGTTCTGTGACTGAAATAGTTTGATCAGGGCTGAGTCTGCTCATTATCTGAGGTCTATTGATATTGTCCCTCAATCTATTTTTTCCATACCCCTGTTGCTTATTATTAGTATTTTACATAATCCTCTAGCTTCTGATAGGTTTTTTGCTAATATTTATTAAATATTTAAACAAATAATAAAATTTCAGCAGCAGCTGGCATTTTCTTTTACCACAGAAAGCTGTCCCCCATCTTCGTGGGAGCTGTTTCCACATCATCCTTTTTGTTTAGCAAGGATGAATTAGGCTTGGGAGTCACACCAGCAGTTACAAAAATTACATTGAGTTTTAGTGAATGCGCAGCATGCGTACCACTCCTTGGCTGGAGTTGGCTTTGGGGCATTGTCCATCCATCTCTCAGTGTGATGGCACTTGACTTAGCAGTGGATGAGAAGTGTACTTCTGATGGCTTCTTGGTAGTCGCTCTGTGTGCACGTAAGATTTTAGAGCACAAGTATCACAAAACTACCATCAGAACCCTGCCTTAAAACTCTCCTCTATATGATGCCTACAAAAACCTCAACAATGGCCAGGCATTGGGAAGCTGACAAGAATCCTCACACTGGCCCTGTGTTCTCTCCCATCTGTTTTTATCCACCTGTTATCTCCCCTTAGACTTAGATTGCAGCTCAGGTGCAGGGCATACCTCTGTCATGCCTATCAGTAAAGGGCTTAGCACTGTGGGGCTCTTATATCTGAATGAACAACAAGAAGTCCTGTGACACCTTATAGACTAACAGATATTGTGGAGCACAAGCTTTCATAGGCGAAGACCCGCTTTGTCAGACACATTTGATGAAGTGGGTCTTCGCCTATGAAAGCTCATGCTCCAAAATATCTGTTGGTGTATAAGGTGTCACAGGCCTTCTCATTGTTTTTGAAGATACAGACTAACTTGGCTACCCCTATACTGTATCTAAATGGGCTTTCTAGAGGCTTCTGCCTGCAAATAAAAAATATCTTTAACACCAAGCACTTATTTCTGCCTATGTTTCTTACGTATCTTGGCTTCTCTGTGGCACGTATATCTTCACATCAATTTCCCTCTTGGTAGTTTCAGCAGTGGGATCCTTGAACGCAGAGGATATGAGCTCCTCTCCCCCTGCAGATCTCCTGTGAGAGCTTTGGCTGGGTACAGTATATGGGGAAACCGGGACCTCGCACTACTGTGCCTGTGCACCAAAACCCCTGTCTTTGGAAGAGAAAGGTCCCCTGCCATCTTTGGTTCTAACAGCTTCTTCCAGAGGGCAAGTTCAAAGAGTGCAGGAGACAGGACTTAAAATGTTCAGTACATCTTGCCTAGATCTGTTCTTGCTGTGGGACCAGTCCTTCCTGTACCTGCCTTCTTTTCTTCCATTTGGGGACCTTAATGTTCCGCTTTATTAGGACGGTTTAGAGAAGAAATACACATGTGCCTCTGCCCACAAGTCACTTCCAGTATCTCAGCCTATGCCATGAGCAGTCTAGACTTCCAGAATGCCACTGGCTTCCCTGTCCACGCTTCACCCCTCCATCAGTCTTGCCTAGGCTTCAAAGGCCCAAATAATCTTTTTGTTTAAGCTATATGAATTGTGATAAGGAAGGCAAAGATGAGTTAAGGCATGACTTAGTAACTCTAGGGCTACGTCTACACTAGCCCCAAACTTCGAAATGGCCATTCAAATGTCCATTTCGAAGTTTACTAATGAAGCGCTGAAATGCATATTCAGCGCTTCATTAGCATGTGGGCGTCCGCAGCACTTCAAAATTGACGCAGCTCGCCGCCGCGTGGCTTGTCCCGACGGGGCTCCTTTTCGAAAGGACCCCGCCTACTTCGAAGTCCCCTTATTCCCATGAGCAGATGGGAATAAGGGGACTTCGAAGTAGGCGGGGTCCTTTCGAAAAGGAGCCCCGTCGGGACGATGCGCGCAGCTGCGAGGCACGTCAATTTCAAAGTGCCGCAGCCTCCCACATGCTAATGAAGCGCTGAGTATGCATTTCAGCGCTTCATTAGTAAACGTCGAAATGGCCGTTTGCATGGCCATTTCGAAGTCTGGGGCTAGTGTAGACACGGCCTAGAAGTACCAGTATGGGGTCAGATATTTAGTAGTGGTCTCTTGAGTCTGGCAGAGACAGGTATAAGAAAATCCAGTGGCTGAAAGTAGAATCTAGACAGTCAGCTCAGAAGTAAGGTGTGAATTTTTAAAGGTGAGAGTAGTTAAGTAGTGTAACAATTTCCCAAAGGTTGCAGTGGCTTATCCGTTGCTGGTGATTTTTAGACTAAGGCTGGGTGCTCTTCTAAAAGCTTTTCTCCGGGAATAATTATGGGGCAGGTCTCTAGCCTGTGCTATGCAGGTCAGACTGGAAGGTCACAATGGCCCTTTCTGGCCTTGGGATCTGAGTGCTCCTGCCCTCTGCTCCACCAGAGGTGCTAGACTCAGCCCTTTTCATCTGCTGCTTCTAGGCATGGAATACCCTCCTGAGCCAGCCTGCAAGCCCTGCCTTCATCTTTCAAGTCCCTGTTCACAACCCATTTCTGCTGCGATGTCCAGGCAAAGCTGCCAAATGGAGATGTCTGCTTCCTTGGCCCTCCTGAGAAAAGCCCTTGCTTATTCCACTAACACAACGTAACGGCATTCTCTCCTCCTGTGGCTATTGCTACTCCTCTTGTGTCTTGTCTAAAACTCATTTCCTTGGGATGGAAACCCTCTCTTCTCTGTTCTGGGAGGTGTCTTGGGGGTTGTTGGGCACTGTTTAGACACACACTAGTGGGCTGTGTGCCTGCGGCAGGGTTGTAAAGTGCCGCTCTGCTCTCTTGAAGCATTACAAGTGAGAGTGTACTGGTCTCTGGCATTGCCACATGATGTGCTCCTACATGCCCAGATACTTGTTCTCCTGAGCTGGTGCCTTGCAGACATGACCATGCCAAAACCGATGGGCCATTGCAGCACAGAGCGGTTTGGAGTTATGACTGTGAACTCCACAGCTTCCATGTAAGAAGTCCTTCTGTAAATACATGGTTTGCAGCTGCAAGGACCCTTTTTAGTCCTGGAAGTGTATTTCTGAGCTGTACAGGTCTCCATGCATGACACTTTTAATCAGTGAGGACAAATTGTAGAGTACTGCTCAGAAGCAGCAAGAGCAGGCTGTGATGGAGGCAGGAGCTTACAGAGGCAGCTTGGAGGAGCTGGTGGGGAATAGGCAGTACTGGAATGGGGGATAGGAAGCTGGGGCAGCCTGAATAGAGGGAGAAGGGAGCATGAAGGCAGGAGTGCCTGGAACAGCTTTCCCCATTCTTCCACAGTTTCCCCCATCAGTCTTCTCTCTGCTGGGAGCAGCTCTGTGCTGGCTCAGGGCACACTGAGGCTAAGAGCAGCCAAGCAGCCTCATTATTCCTTGCCATAGTGTTCCAGTGGCTCTGGTGTCAGAAATGGCTCCTGGGGACTCCTGCACCCCTGCTGGGTGTGAGATGCAAGCAGGAGAGCTGGGGCAGCCCAGTGAGCAAAATCCCTGTTCCTTGTAGTTTGGTTTGGTGCCTGCTGGATATGAGTGCATGGGAGTTTCTGAGAGGTGCCAAGGAGGACCTGGGCTCCAGTCCTGCTTCCTTTTGTATGTGGGAAACCCTGCTGGCATCAGATGGGCAAGAGGGGGCACTGGTAGATCTTTGTAGGAATGGGCGGCTGCCGCTTGTCTTCAGCTCATGGTTTACACTCTCTGTGATTAAATGGTGACATGGTGAAGGGATATGGTTAAGGAGTGAGAAGAAGTCGCATTGCAAACTTACGGCACCAGAAATTGGAGCCATTTTCCCATTATGGTTTCACTGACTTTTGCCAATGGGGCTGTTGGGCACATGATGAATTTTTCCACAACAGCCCAACAGATGCTAGCAATTTATAAAAGGACCACAAACTGGGCAGCAGAGAGGTGACATGCTCTTCCCCCTCTGGCTGCTGTGCATACCTGTGTTTTTGCCTAGTGATAATTTTCCTGGCCCTCAGGAGGCCGATTTGGGTCTGGGGTTTACCGTGGGCCCACCTTGTCTTGTTTGGGAGACTGCTTCCCTCTGCCTACTTACTCAGTGGGGAGTGATTCTGCATGGGACCAAGTTGATGTTCGCTGCATTTACTTTCTGCCTGGGTTTCTTGCAGGTTTTGAAGGCTGTTCCATGGTTCCCACCATTTACCCGCTGGAGACTCTGCACAATTCCCTCTCTTTGCGACAGGTCAATGAGTTCCTGACATCTGTGTGCAGAAATTACAGCACTTCTCACACTCGAGCGTCCATAGGTACTGGAGGGGGAGGGCCTGGCGATCTCTGAGATCCTGAGAAAGGGAGCAGGACAGCAGGACCAGTGGGTGATCCCCTGTAGGCACCAGTGGGGTTGGCAGGACACTGTGAAGTCCTTTTCGTCCTCTGCCCTCCTAGTACATTGTAGGGGCGGGTTGAAAAGGCAGAGGCTAGTAACAAATGCTCGTTAGAGTAACAGTTCCAGTGCCTGCTGGTTAGTGAGTGAGTTGAGGGTGGCCCTGCATGGTTATGTGAGCGGTAAAAGGCAATCAGTCAAATCTAGCTTCTGGCTGCTAGAAGAGGGCATCTGTGTTTTGTCAAACCACTTTAGAGGAGCTGCTTTCAGTGTGGCAAGTGCCTCAGTTCCTCCACTGAGGGTGGGGGGAACTGCAGGTTGCTTGTACCCTTGCAGAGGGCCTAGATTCCGTTGCGGCTGAAGCAGCAGCCTGGTACTTTCCACTCTGGTTGTTAATCCATGTGGTTGAGGAAATTAGTGTGGCCTCATGCGGCTGTTCTCTTTCTTCAAGCTCTGTTTGATTCCATGATTGGAAGCCAGACACCAGGTGATCCCTTCATGCCACAGAGAATCCTCTCGTCCTCATCTCTGCCATTGCGCCAGCGCTCGGACAAACCCCCGTGGTGTGAGTGTTTCCTTTCCCTTATGGAGGGCTTGATTTGTGGGAGCTGGGCTAAATGATGCTTATGGTTGGATGCCAAGAAAATTGACTAGGAGAGTTTTCAGGGCTCAGCCCTGTGGTGGGAGAGAAATTGCTTAGGGGCATTCCAGGGATTGGTCTGTGAGAAATGGGATAGAGTTGAGTACAAAGAAGTCTGTCTGCTATACTGAAAAGAGCTTCCTGAAGGCGAGACATCCATCACCCAAACAGCCCTCAGTGGGAAAGGGTGGAAGCGCCATCACAGACACCTTAACAGCACGAGTGGATAGGTCATCCCCAAGACACTGTTGGAGCTGCTACTGCACTGTGCCCTGAGTGTGCAGGTGGACTTGATGGGAACACCTCAGAATTGCAATCTCCTGTGTATCTGATTCTCCTCAATGGTTAGCAGTGGCTCTGATCCAGGAGGCAGAATACCTTTTGGATCTTCATGGTCTCCCCCAGAGCTCCAGGCCAATGTCCTCTTCTTTACTCTTCCAGCCGTTGGCTCTTTTGTGTCATTCAGGACAACTACCCCAGAGCCTCACAACGTTTCTGGGGCTGCTGGGTGATATTAAGCCCCTTTCGGCCCAGAGAATCGGCCTCAGGTTTATCAAGAGCCAGTGACGGAACTAGGAGTGGGAAAGCAAAACTCGTGAGTCTCCAGCCAGTTCTTTCACTGTCCCTCATTCACTCATTCCTTCTCAGGGCAGCTAGGCCAGGTGCTCCCTTCGCTCTGCTGCACAAGGAAGAGAGGAGCAGCACTTCTTACAGTGACTGTGATTGCATTTGTTATAAGGGTTCCTCTAGTCCTTTGGCAAGTCTCTTCCCCACTGGGCACTGGTCAGAAGTACATCCAGCATTTGTGACCTAGATGGGGGTGGAAGTTTCCTCTTTGCCCATGCTCACAGCAGGATTGCAGGGTTAGGACCTTCCTCCCAAAAGTTACACCTCCAACATTCACGCCCTGTTTCCATCCTAGTCACATCTAACTCTGAAATCTCCTCACTCCCCCAGCTTTTGAGCAAATGGACCTTTCTCCTTTGGGCTAGATACTGGCTTTATTGTCTTGTGTAATATATGATGCTATACCTATTTCATAGAGCTGGAAGGGACCTTGAGAGGTCAAGTCCAGTCCCCTGCCTTCTCGGTAAGACCAAGCACCATCCCTGACAGATTTTCTAAATATATCTGCCCCATGCCCCTAAATGGCCTCCTCAAGGATTGAGTTTACAACCCTGGGTTTACAGGGCCAATGCTCAAACCACTGAGCCATCCATCCCCTCTTGGTTTGGTTGTCATGAAGCTGGGCCTCTCTCCCTTCTGTACTGGGTAGAAACCCAATGAAGAAGAAAGACTGAGCAGAGAAGAGCTAAGGAGTAGTGCCCCAGCTCTACCTACAGGTTCAGGGTGCCAAAAAGATGATGCTGAGGGAGGCCACCATGGTGAGCTGTTAAGGCTCTTGCACTGGCAGACAGTACAGCAGCCATGTGTACCCACTGTTATGACATTCTCGGGGCTCCCAGATCTAAAAATCCTCTCATACGTTGTTTAACTGGCAGATGTGGATGGGGTGACACATCTACCAACCTATCTGGGGCGATTGCAAGGGCTTGCACCTTCCTGTCTGGGTCTCAGAGTCTGGTCCTGCCAATGTAGGATAAAATATGTGCTGAATTTTCAGGTTCCATGAGGTTTTGATCTCTGAGCTACGCAGCCTAGTGACTTCAGGACATGCTGATGAAAAACCAGTATTCTTTAAGTGGCTCTGCGTATTCCCACTTATGGTATTGTCACCTGTTGGCATCTAATGGTAGAACTTCTCCAAGCAAGGCCCTTTAGAGCCCCTATGTCCCCCTCTCTGTGTGACTATGTTAGAGGGCAGTTGCTGTGCCACATGGGATTGAACCACTCCAGTTCTTGTTAGTTTATAGGCTGAGTTCTAGTACAAAGTAGTTTAGTATAGTGTAGTTACAATGCTTCCTGTGCACACTCCAACCCTCGTGCCCACTGAGCCACTCCCCGGTGTTCCATCCCAGTCTGCTGGACTCTCATGGGTCAGCTGATCATAAAGAAACAGCACAGCTGTGAATAAATGGTTCAGGGAGATAATGAGCCAGGGATACACCAATTCCCATAAAATATAGTCTGATCCAGAACAAAATACCTTTTGGATATGGGAGCGATAGAGATTGATTGGAAGAAAAGTGCTCAAGGTTCTGCTTCATCTTTTTCATTGTGTAGAAACACAGGAGGGGCTATCAGACCCATTATTGACCATTGTTCAGGAAAGCTGAAGGGCAGGAATAATGACTATATTACCCTAACTGCTTACTATTATTTCATCTGCCCATTATTAAATTAATGGTATTTTCCTTCATGGTATTTGTGACAGGTTGGATCACAGAGATTCCCTTGAGACTGTCATCCGGTGTGCTTATCATACCCCTGAGCTGGCCTACCTGCACGCCGGGGCACCTCACCACCCCACCCTGCTGGGCCAGAAGTGCTGGTCTCCCCCAGTCAAGGCCCAGAGTTGTGTTAACAGCCCTCTAGCAGATTAACATAGATGGTAATAACAGCTTAGCTCAGCAGGGCTCAGCTACAGGGAATTGATAACACCCAGGAGCAAAGACCTCAAAGTGGACCAAAAGCCCAAATAAATCCATCTTACTCTGTATAAAAATTGAACACAGAGAAAACTCCTCTGTTTGCCTCCTTCAGCAGTGAAAGAGAGAGCTGTACAGCTGTCCCTATCTCCCATAACAATTGCTTACACTGGGTTACATAATCTACAAAAGTGATTTTTTTTAAGTACAAAAAGTAGGATTGAAGAGATTACAAGTGAAAACCGATCAAAGCAAGTTACTAAACTAAAACAAACAAAATATGCCCGCTAGTCCTGATACACTGAGATTGTTACAGATCAGACTTCTAACTATAGTCCTTATTCCAGGTGAAATCGTTCAAGTCAGAGCTAATCTTTTCTCTGGCCTTGGTCTAACAGCTTCCTGTGTAGCCTCTTAAGCTCGAGAGCCAGTTTCAGAAGCAACAGAAGATGATTGTTTGATTGCTTTCCATCCATAAAATTGAACTTTACCAGGGTGGGAGTCCTTTGTTTAACCCTCCCAATCTCCATGGAAAATTACCAAATTCAAGCCAGATTCCAGCCCTCGCTGGCATGGTCTCCTGTCGTCTTGGACCAAGCATAGTTTAGGCTTACAGGAAAAGCAAAACTGTTTACAGATCATTGCCTTGAGTACCAGGCCATTAGGCCACTTAAGCACTAAAGGCTCCCATTAGAAATTCTAGATTAATAAGCAGGTTCACACTTTGTATTTCTAACTTCACATGATGATATGTGCACACAAATAGAATACACACATTCAGGGGATCACAGGCACTTGACTGGTTACTTGATCTGTTTTACATAAAGAATTTGAGTTATGCATATTCATATTCTAAAACATTTCCATAAAAAATACGGGGGCATAGCATAACAGAACTTTTAAAAGTAAAATTAGAGCCAGCATGTGGATTTTTGAGCATGTTGAAATGTGGGCATTTTTTAACCAGAAACTTTGGTCTTAGGGCACAGCTTCCAAACGAAGACCCTGTAGAATTCAGGTGTTAAATGAACACAGTATATCACCTTGAGCCACCCATTTACTGTGACCTCCGACTGCCTGCATCCCTGCTGTCTTGTAGCAAAACCCTCCATTTCATGCTGTAAATGCACAGTTCATTCTCTGAGGCACATCAGTTTGGGTCAGTCCATACTGGTGTTCCCAACTTTACTGTCAGTAACTTTTGAAATATTGCTTCCTCAGAGGGCCAGCAAGGTGTTGGGCACTAGGTGAGATCAGTCCCGAGTGTGACATGTCTGTGAAAAAGGCAAATATAGTCCCAGGGATGTATCGGATGAGGCATTTCCACTGGAGATAGTAAAGTAGTAATACCATTGTGCAAGGCACTGTAACACCTTATTTGGAATACTGTGTACAAATGGGGTCACCGAGGTTTAAGAAAAATAAATTCAGACTGGAACAGGCGTGGAGAAGAGCTACGAGGGTGATCAGGAGAATGAAGGGCCTGTCTTCCAGTCTCCTCTCAGAAGAGCTTTGCTTGGTTAATCTAGCAAAACAAAGGCTGATATTGAGGTGGAGTGACTCTACAGGTACTGCATGGTATATACCAGAGAGGATGAACCATTATGTAAGTCCAAAAGACAATGTTGGCACAAAAACAAATTCAAGCTGGAAGTTAGAAAGCTTGTAACCATAAAAAGGCAAGGTTCTGGAGGCAAACATAGTTTTAAGAGACAGCTGGACAAATTTAATAGTAAGCAGTCCTGTTGTACCTTAAAGACTAACAAACAAAAGGTAATGAGCTTTTTCGTGCATAAGAGCCACTTCTTCAGAGTTTCAAAGTGGGACTGTGTGACTGGGTTCTTGTCGTCATGGGTGGCACAGCTCATGTGCTGGTTTCTTATGTTTCTAAAACATGATTTAAGGATTTATCTGACCGCCTGCATGGGTCAAGATGAAATCTCCTCTCCCCTGCCCCACTGTATTCCTGGAGAGTTTGTCTCTGGCTTCTGAAGCATCAGTGGTGTCCATGGCTAGAGAATGTGTCAGTATTCTGAAATGGTACCAAGCATTCTGTATCTCAGGTGCATAGCTAGCTGCTTCTTGGTCACGTGTGCAGGGTCTTAATTGACTACCACCTGGTCGAGAAGGAATCTGCCCCTCTACCCTTTTGGTTGCAGTGACTTTGAGGCTTATCCAAGATGATCTGAGTGTAGCACACTGAATCATCTCCCTGCCTTCAGGGTACTGCAGGCACTTCTGCACCTTGATCCTGCATGTTTTCTGCCTGTGCCACGTCATTGTTCATTCTCCGGATTCAATTCAGCAGAATAACCCATTGGAGTGTAAAATAGATCCCTTGGTAGCAGAGAGCTACTTATTGTTAGACAGGTTTCAGAAAACCCCTTATTTATCATCTTACTTCGGGCTACAGGAAACCCGCTAGTATACACAACTGCTAGGACTCCTGCTGTTGTGCCTAGGGATCTTTCTGTTGACGCAGTCCCATGTCAGATATGTTTAGGCCTTCTTACAGAAGGTATGGGACCAATCCACAGAATAGATGAAGGAGCAAGTATGTGCTCTGACACAGAAGTTCTGCTCCTTACAATGGCAATCACTCCACAATCCACCCACAAGGCATGTTGTCTGCCTTCCAGATCCTTCAGTCCTCACTACTGATGCCAGTCTGAAGGGTGGGGGGATGTGTAGAGTGAAACTAGCCAGGGCCTAGGGTGTGTGGAACCGCACCCTGGTCAGTCAGACAATAGGGCTCCAGGTACATACTTAACAGCCCATGGGGAACAAGGAGATGGACACGGGGTAGAAGCAATGGAAATAATGAGGCGGCGCCTTAGAGTGATCCATATCAAAGGGGACCTGAACCACCAAAAAGTAGATTGACTTAGCAGGTATAGAATCTGAACTGAGCTTCTTGATCTCATTTTTCAGATGTTTGGCATCCCATGAATCATAAGAATGTAATGCCAGAATGCTTCAGAAGGGAATAGACCCCAGAGCCAGGAGACAGAGGCCTTATTGCACATTTGATGGCAGGACTAACTTTACTCCTTCATACTCATCTTAGGCAGAGGCTACTGCCCATAACAGGGTTAGGTCTGGCCAAGCTCACTCTTCTCCTTTCATAGAGAAGGGAGAAAACTTCTCCCAGTTACATCAATGTTTCTTCTTCTCTGGGAATTAGAGTGGATATTTACCAAGTAGTGACACCTGCTGCCAGTTCTACTTCTGGGAAGGGATAGCTTTCTTTGTCCTGGATTTGCCAGATGTGAAGGAAGACTGGTTGATGCTGTGTGACAGAAGGACAAAGTGGCAAAATGTACCTTCAGAGCATCATCTACTCCAGATTCTTCAACTAGAGTATTGGCAGTGTCTGAGATTACCTGGGGAAGGCAGGCATGGTTCCAGCTTCTAACTGAGTGTCTGCAGCCAGAGAAATAGAGAAGAAATCCCCTTCAAAGAGGAGTCTTTTCAGCAAGAAAAATTACAGGAAACTATATCCAATACTTGTTCCCTGAGTGTTTACTCCGTGATCAAAATTGACCTACTTCTCCTACTCCTTTTTGATATGGCAATTTTACTTTTTGCTGTCTGCTTTTATTTATTTATTTATTGCCTCAAATCAGTGATGACAGCATCAGCAATCTCCATACACATCTCAGACCCAGCATAAAAACATGTCTTTCATATGTAGACCTAAGATGGAAATAACCTGCTCCTTCCTCTTCTTCAAACACAGGCCTCATATCTGATGTGAAATTGAGTTGTGGACTGATGTATCCCTTCTCTTATTTGGGCATATGTTAGTCCAGTTCTCCAATACTTGGAGGCTAATTCCATCAGACTTGTCCCCTGTCCTCCTCCTTGGACAGACCTTCTCAGGAGCTTGTTCTGTTTAAGTAAGCACTCAAGCTGCTCCAGACAGGAGCTTATGTGGAGGTAACCAAATATCTGTGGAGGCAGTTATTCTAGTCTAGATACTTTCTGATGTAGAAAAAGAATGGCTGTCTCCATCCAAATTTTGGATTTGAGAAAAGTGAACAGGTAGATCCAGAAATTTAGGTGTGACCTGAACTCTGGCCTTCATAATTATCTCACTTTCAGTTATGGCTTGGCTTGCTACTCTCAATTTAAAGGCTGCTTACTTCCATATCTTTAGTCAACATAGTCATCAAAAATACGTGCATTTAATGATGGCAGGATGTCATTTCCAGTAAAAGATTCTCCCATTAGGCTTGTCCACAGTGTGCAGGATCTTTTCTAAGTGCCTTTCTGGGGTAGCAACACAACTGACCAGAAAGGGTGTTTTCGTTTACCCCTCTTTAGCGGATTGGTTGCTAAAAGTTGTTATATATAAAACTCTGTCATTTCACATGGGTTATAATCTCTCTCTTTGGATCTGGTCTGCTTCTTAATGTCAAAAAATTGAATCTCTGCCAAGGTCAGCATTCCTTTTGAGGGTTCAGTTCTGGACTCAGTAGCAGGGAAAGCTTCCTTCTGGAGGACAGTTGTCTAAAAATGGAGCAATTGGCTTTGCAAGTCAAGCATGCCCATCTTAGAATGTGTTGATATTCCTGAGCAGTGTGGGCCTGACAGCAGCTACCTCTTCTGTAACTCAGTTTTCTCATCTCTGAGACCAGTGCTGCACTGGATGGCTCAAGTCTACAACCCTGCCGGGACAGCCAGAAAATACTGTCACCATGCCTGGTGACGTTCTGGAGGCATGGGCAGACCCTGTGCTGTTCTAGCCCACCCAGGGGCTGGCAGGATTGGCTGAACTGGCTCACAAAGGGAGGGACTGGAAGGTTCCTTCTAGAGGTGACGTGGTGTCCATGTGGCTCCACTCTTTACATTGTGCACTCCCCCGTCCTTTCCCCTCAACCTTGCCAGAGGCACAAGTCAACTCAGGTTATAAGTAAGGTCATGTCAGAACTTACAAGCTTAGACCGAAACACCACTTGTCACCTGTAGCCCCCATTTTAAACCCCTCCAGCACATCATTGACATCTACTACCTATCCTGGAATGTGATCCCTCACGCTCACAAATCTGGGGTGACTGGTCAGTGCTCTCCTACAGGCAGCCCCAGCCTCAACAAGATACTCATCAGCAGCCACAAACCGTACTACAGAAACACTAATTCAGGAACCTATCCCTACAACAAACCCCTGTTGCCAGTCCTGTCCACGTATCTATACAAGCAACACCATCACAGAACCGAACCACCTCAGCCACACCATCAAAGGCTCATACACCTGCATATCCGCTAGTGTGGTAAATGCCTTCATGTGCCTGCAGTACCACTCTGCCATGTACATTGGACAAACCAAACAGTCTCTGTGCCAAAGGATGGATGAACGTAAATCTGACAGCAGAAATTGGAATACACAGTAACCTAGAGGGGAACACTTGTACCTCCCTGCACATTCAATAATGGCTGTGAAAGTAGCTAGTCTTTTACAAAAGAATTTTACCACAAGATTGCAGAGGGAGATGTCTGACTTGGAATTCATGTACAAGTTTGACTGTTTCCCGATCTGAAGAAGTGGGTCTTTCCCACAAAGGCTCATCACCTAATACATTATTTTGTTAGTCTTTTGAAGTGCTGTTGGCCCGCTGGTTTGTTTTGTGCCGGCCTCGCCATCTGGACTCTGCTGACTTGCACTAAGTTTAACAGAATGATTGATTGATTTATTCAGAGCTGAGCTTAATGGGAAAGACCCACTTCATCAGATCAAGTGGGTCTGCCTAACGAAAGCTCATCACCGAATAAATCATTTTGTTAGTCTTTAAAGTGCTACATTCTGCTGTTTTGTTCTTTTGGAGTACAGACTAACACAGCTACCTCTCTGTTACTATTGCACAGAGTTTATTAATGCTCTTCGATCCTGTCAGATTTGAAATGAGACTAATGCAAAGGGCCTTAATGATCTGCTAATGCGGTGAGCAGGCTTCCCATGGACAGTCAGCCTGCAGCAGGAGAGATTTGCACCCCAGCTTTCTGTAAACTAAGTGAGACAGACCCTTAGGTTCTTTAACATATCAGACTTAAATTCCAGCATAGATACAAACTTAGTTGCATATGGCTTGCATATCAAAACCCACAGAGATATAGCATCTTATCACTAAGTTAAGGACTGCTTATGTTAATTGGGATTCAGGCCTGTTGACAGTTCTGAGGGAATTATAACTTACTGAGAATCAAAGGGTTTCAGGGACCTGTATCGCCTTCCATACAGAATTTAACTGGGCCATTATTTAAATATTTATTCTCTATCCTTGTCCTTGTAGCAAGGATCTGAAGTGGGTCTTACTCACAAAGCTCATTATGTAATAAATACATTTTGTTAGTCTTTAAGGTGCTACAGGAGAGGGATAGCTCAGTGATTTGAGTATTGGCCTGCTAAGGGGTGTGAGCCCAATCCTTGAGAGCCATTTAGGGACCTGGGGCAAATAGATTTAAAAAAAAACCTGTCAGGGATGGTGCTGGGTCCTGCTGTGAGGGCAGGGGACTGGACTCAGTGACCTCTCAAGATTTCTTGCAGCTGTAGGAGATCAGTATATCTCATTTCTTAGAGCACGAGTGAATTTGGTGCTCAGTGATCACATCATTCCCCGAGTAAGATGGCATGGGATGGCGCTGGCCAAATGGATCAGTACTGCACATTTCACAGGACATGACCGCCCTTAGAGTTCTGGAATCCTGACTAAGCTTTTATCTAGATTTGACAGGGCTCATGAATTGGCACTTCCTTCTGCCTGGTCCCCTGGCACCCCAAGAAGAACTTATGGCCCAGTGTCTCTGCATATTAGGCAGTCAGAATATCTACCACCTGAAGGAAATCAGAAAACCTGTATCTTTCTTGCCTTTCACCCATTGCGCAATGGAGAGTGCTGACTATTCCATAGGCTAAGGGTCCTACTTCAGACTTCAAATTATGCAGTACAGGACCAATAGCATCACTCTCATAAGGCAGTGTACCTGTGGGAAGAACATGCAGAGCCAAGACATGGGCTTTGGACTGTCTGGTGTATGGCTTGCTTATATTTTTTGGACTTGGTGGACATATTTGATAGTGGAGTACTACAGTGCACAGAAGTGTTTGAATAAAAGCATATAATGGATTGATTTTTCTTCCCTTTCCATTTCTGAGCTTGCTGCTAGTTACACCCCTTTGTACAGAATGGGCAGAGGTACTTTTGCAGACATTATTGGCTCTTAACTAGCTGCAGCAGTGTGTCTGGTGTCTCCCACCCTTCACCATGGTGTAGGGCCACTGCCCTGAGAGAGACACAGAAGGACTTGAAAGCCTGTATCACCCAAGGGATGATATGTCAGTGATCAGCTTCTTTTGGAAGAGCGCTTGTATGATTCCAATAAGTTGGTGTTTTGTTTTTTTTGGAGCAGGTGGTGGCCTGGTCCTACCTGCCCTCATGGCTCCTCTGTATGCCCCCTGTTCCACAGAGGGAAAGCCATCACACATATTCAATTGCCAGACATAACGACTGAGACAATCCATGTACAAATTGGTCTCTACTGCTGTGCCAGTAGGGATGTGTAGGCTGTCACTCAGTTCCTAGCACCTGTTTCAGCCTCCCAAAACTATCCCCATCACAGCTGCACCAACTGTCATGCTTATGGGCAGATGCAACGGGGCACCCATCTGGATGGCCAGAAGGGCCAAATTCCGGTCTCTCCTGACCCATGAATAGGGGGTGCTGTATGGTACCAGGCTTCTGCAGTGTGTGCTTAAATGTACTCCTGTACTGTCAGTCTGGCACCATTGGCTGCACATTTTGGTTTCCAAAGAAACAAAAGTAGCTGTAAGATATTCATTCCCAGGCTCTGATGCACACTGATATGCCAGCTGAAGACCAGCAGTGTGTTACTCAGTGCTTGTTCAACTGGTGCAGACCAGGCAGGCACAAACACACCTTCAGGAGTGCCTGTAGTTTCTACTTGAGTGCCACCCTGGTACAGAGCTTGCTCATAACTTCCCTCCCATTGGCAGGGACAGTCAGGTGCTGATGTCTAGAAACATGCTATGTGCCATGTAATAGGCTTTTTAGCACAGGATCCAGCTGAAGTTTTTTCAGCTATGTGTTTACTCTCTAAGTGTCTGATACTTTCTGGTGGTGTTTTTCAGATAGCAGTGGCCCTTCCAGTACTGTCTCCAGTGCAGGCCCCTCCTCCCCAACCTCAGTGGAGAACTACGCTCGTTTCGGCTTCACTGAGAAACCTTCCATGAGTCCCCAAATAAGTGAGGAGAAACTGAATTGCCAGTCCCCTGATCAGAATGAGATGGAGCACTCTGGGGAGGCACTTGAATTAGAGCCAGGTGGGTCTGGACCCCTGGTAGAGGACCCCCAGGGAGAGATGCCAGAAGAGTGCCTGCTGAAGGTACCAGAGCCAAGCAATGAAGGACAGCCTGAGGATGCACCAGAACAAGGCAGGACAGGTGAATGGGAGCTGGACAAGGCCAGGCTGCCTGGGGAGACACCAGAAAAAGACGAGGAGGTGGTGCTGGAGCAGGGTACAGCGAAGCCAGCTGGGGAAGCACCAGAGTTGGGTGAGACTGGGCTGTCGGGGAAGATGTCAGGTCCAGGTGAAGAGAAGCCAGCTGGGGAGATGTTAGAGGTAGATGTCATCAGGCCTCTAGTGCCAGGGGAGACATCTGACCTGGATGAGGAAGAGCCGGTGATTCAGATATTGGACCCAAGGGAGGAGGGGCAGCAGGTGGAGATGCTGAAGCAAGAACATGAGACACCGTCCATGGATAATACTCTATCAGATCAGCATCTGCCCAGTCGCCCATACTGGGATCAACAGTTGTCCAGTGAGAAGAGAGTTGAGGGCGAGCAGCCTATTAGTCAACAGCAGCTACAGAACTAACATCTCCCTCCATGGCTGGCATGCTGGAAAGGAAGAAGAAGCCCCAAGACTGTTGATGTCTTTATGCAGTACAGCTCCACCAGCCTGGAGTGGCTCAGCTGTGCCTAAGTCTTGCATAACATTTCTAGCCATCCTCCCAACCAGCCGGGCAGATCTTGTGCCACTCCCTGCAGGTTGTAGTGTCTCTGGAAGCAGGAGAGGATCCTGAGCCACAGCCAGGGTACACATTCAATGTTATGAGGTCGATTTGCAAGCCAGTGGCTTCTGGAATGAAGAAATCCCAGCCTGCACGTTCACTACAGTCCTATTCAGGAATGGCTTTTATGTGACTGAGTGAAAAATGGGTAACTCTGGCCATTGGCTGCCAATGAAACCATCTCCTCCCTTCTGTGGGCCCGCTGCCCCTACCCAGCCTGACTGCTACACTTGACAGGTCTCATCACTGTCTGCTACACCCATCTCGTCTGTCAGTCCCCCTGGGTGGGGATTGTTGTAGGGAAGCACAGATGCAAGCGTGACTACAGAGAGAAACACTGGTGAGGTGCATGGGGCAGGTAGGGGGTGGGATGGAAAGCTTTACTTGGGCACTGCAGGGTCAGGCTGGGGACTGCTGCTTGTGAGGGGACTCCTTCCCACGACTGGCCCTTTTGTTTTCCCCTGGGGCTGGGTCCGGATCCCTGCCAGGAAGTGAGTGATACCTGCTCCAAGATGGGTGCACAGGGAGTACACAGACGGGTCTTTCTAGTCCCTGAGGGTTGAATGAGGTTTAAGCTCTGAACCCTGAGGTGACAGAAACAAAGTGCAACTGCTTCTTGAACAAATCAGGTTTTATGTGTGAGACATTGATAAGGAGAAATTGCTATTGTGTATAAAATACAAACTATTTAATATATTTATGTAAATGAGGGTTGAACACAAGCCCAGAGGCATGGAAGCTACAGGCCGCCTGATCCGTGACAGGCAGGAAATCCCCCTCTGGAGTAAAGTGACAATCTGCTGGAGCAAGGGGAAGGGTTCTGTGCCTGTGTCCCACCTGGGGAGGGGAGGGGCGGGGCTGTGCTGATGGGACAGGTTTGTCTGTATTCACTGGGGCAGCTGTACCCAAAGAGCTCTGCACTGAGTCAGTAAACATGCTACACTGTATGTCTGGCTTCTGCTCTCTTTCTGCTGCAGCAGCCTGGGCAAAGCGCTGAAATGCCTGATACTTGCAACAACAACAAGTGCTGGGGCACCTCACAGACTGACAGATAATTTGGAGCATGAGTTTTCATGGGCAAAGACCTGCCTCATCAGATGCATGAGTGGGGGCGTTTCAGAGGAGGGTTTAAAGAGGGATTCTCAGTCAAGGGGAGGGTCAGAGTCCATTGTCAGCAGTTCATGTGGAGTTGTGAGCATCACGAGAGGAGAACTCAAGAGAGGAACTCCACTGACTGTCCTCAGGCAGTACAACCGCCTTCACAACTGCAGTTCCCTGCCTTCCTCTGCCTGTGGGTGGGCAGCAGCCCCACGGAACCACTGTGGTGCTGAGTCTCTGCACTGGCTAACTCCCCAGAGTGCAAACTAACTGGGGCAGTGCTCAAAGTGTTGTGAGCGTCTCTAACATCCCAGCCAAGCAAACTGCACCCTTGTGAGTCGTCATACGCATGCGCTCTGTAGGGTGAGAGTCTTCCATGCTGTGCTGCCCACAAAGCAGGTGGTGGTCAAGATAAACCACGCTGCCTGGCAGAGAAACTGTGGCTGGCATGAGGCGCACTGATGAGGCGCAATGCTTCAAGGACTGGCTCTTGTGCAGCTGTGTTGAAAAATGAGTTGGGGTTGCCCATGGCAGTAGTTGCTGATCTTCCAGTAACTTCTCTCCCCGCCGGGAAGCACTGACTGGGGTAGGGCATCCCCATTTCCAGCCTTTCCTCCTCTGGAAATTAAAAGGGAGAAGCCCTGTGAAGGAGACCAGTACCAGTGGTAGGGTCATGGAGCACCCAGTGAGAGATGGGGACAGATAAAGAAAGAGACTTGCCCAAGATGGGGGATGGGACAGAGATTTTTATTGACACAAGGGCATAAAATACAGTGCTTGGACAGCAGTAATGGGCGCACACTAACCAATTTGCTAAAGTTTCATCTTCCAGATAGCGGGTCTCATTTTGCCTTTGCTAGACTGAGGAGCCCTCTGCTATCAGAGATCTCTTCCCCATGTTGGTACCAGCTGGGAAAACTTGACAAGTCACCTGTGGGTTTTCTCAGAGCTAAACTAAGTGGACATGTTTCCAGACCTTTGGAGAAGTCTTGTCGTTTTGCTGAACCTTTTGGCGATTTGTCAGAACCCTTTAACAACTGCTCTTTAAAACCCTGACACACAGCCAGTCACCGTGGGGATAGCTGAACTCTCTCCCATGTGTTTTATTTTAATAGGCTGTTCAGAGCACTTCATGGCTACTGTCGCCATCCTGGTCAAATGGTCTGTAATAGATCCATGCTGCTGGAATTGCTGTTCATAGGGACTGTACGGTACAGTTCATTTAAGATGTTTTACTTTCTTCAATATCATGCCAATCACCCAACACACCTGTTCTATCTTTCTGACAGATTTTGTACCCTGGTATTACTAGTGTCCCATTAATTACCCTCATTCCACCAAGTTTCTGTGATTCCTATTATATTAATACCCTCTTTTAATACAAGGTGCTCTAGTTCACCCATCTTATTATTTAGACTTCTGGCATTGGTATGTAAGAACTTTAAAAATGTCACTTTTTAGCTGCCTGCCATTACATGCTATGCCTGACTGGCATTTTCTATTTCGTTTGCTTTTTGCATTAGATCTTTCCCATATTGTATCACCTTCCCTCCTCTCTCTCTTCCTAGGATGTAGAGATGCTTTATTAAT
The DNA here is from genome assembly GCF_033958435.1 of Carettochelys insculpta. Classification (NCBI taxonomy): domain Eukaryota; kingdom Metazoa; phylum Chordata; order Testudines; family Carettochelyidae; genus Carettochelys; species Carettochelys insculpta. Next base: position 46,468,579 of record NC_134148.1, read on the forward strand.
AGATCACCCCCGAGAGATCCATTCCACATGCTCCTCTACACCTGTTGCCTTTCCCCCAGCTCCGAGTTTTAAACCTGGTCTACAACCCTTTTAATTTTAAGTGCCAGCATCTGGTTCCATTTTTGCTTAGATGGAGCCCATCTCTCCTGGATATGTTTCCCATTTCCCAAATGTTTCCCCAGTTCCTAATGGATCTAAAACCCTCCTCTCTACTCCATGCACTGGGACCCTGCAGTTCTGCTCGAGTCCGGGCCTTGCATGTGAAGCTGCAACCATTTCAGAGAATACTAAAAGGGAGGTCCTGGACTTCAATCTCTTACTTAGCAGTCTAAATTTTGTCTCCAGGACCACTCTCATACCTTTCCCCACATCACTGGTACCTACAGGTACCACAACCACCAGCTCCTCCCCAGCACTACACATAAATCTATCTAGCTGTCTTGAGACGTCTGCAACCTTCACACCAGGCAGGCAAGTTACCATGTGTTTCTCCTGGTCATCACAAACCCAGCTGTCTATTTCTAATGATCGAATTGGGACTGGATTTAATACACCCAAGTGTACTGAGGGAATTGGCAAATGTCATTGCTGAACCTTTGGCCATTATCTTTGAAGGCTCCTGGAGCTTGGGGGAGATCCCAGATGATTGGAAAAAGGCAAATGTTGTGCCCAACTTTCATAAAATGAAAGAAGGACAATTCAGGGAACTATACACCTGTTGAGTGTTACCTCAGTCTCTGGGAAAATAATGGAGGGGATCCTAAAGAAGTCCATATTGGGGCACTTGGCAGAGGGGGAAGTGATCAAAAGTAGTCAACATGGATTCACCAAAGGCAAGTCCTGCCTGACCAGTCTGATTAGCTTCTATGATGAGGTAACGGGCTCTGTGGACATGGGGAAGTCAGTGGATGTGATATGCCTTGACTTCACCAAAGCTTTTGATGCAGTCTCCCACAACATTCTTGCCCATAAGTTAAGGAAGTATGGACTGGATACATGGACTAGAAGATGGATAGAAAGCTGGCTTGATGGTCGAGCCCAATGGGTAGTGGTCAATGGCTCAATGTCTGGATGGCAGTCGGTTTCAAGTGGAGTGCCCCAAGATTCAGTTCTGGGGCCGGTGTTGTTCAACATCTTTATTAATGACCTAGATGAGGGACTGGATTGCCCCCTCAGCAAGTTTGCAGATGACACCAAGCTGTGGGGAGAAGTAGATACGTTGGAGGGTAGAGACAGGATCCAGCGTGACCTGGATAAATTGAAGGGTTGAGCCAAAAGAAATCTGATGCAGTTCAACAAGGAGAAGTGCAGGGTCCTTCACTTGGAACAGAGGAATCCCAAGCATCATTACAGGCTGGGGACTGACTGGCTCAGCAGCAGTACAGCAGAAAGGGACATAGGAGTTACAGTGGATGGAAGGCTGGATATGAGCAAACAGTGTGCCCTTGTAGCTAAAGAAGCTAATGGCATACTAGGATGCATTAGGAGGAGCATTGCAAACAGATGTAGAGAAGTGGTTGTTCTTCTCTATTAGCACTGGTGAGGCCACATCTGGAATACTGTGCCCAGTTTTAGGCACTCCAGTAAAAAAGGATGTGGATGTGCTGAAGCAGGTTCAGCGAAGGGCAACAAAAATGATTATGGGGCTGGAGCACAAGACCTATGAGGAGAGGCTGAGGGATTTGGGCTTATTTAGTTTGCATAAGTGAAGACTGAGGGGTGATTTAATAGCAGCCTTCAGCTTCCTGAAGGGGAGCTCTAAAGAAGATGGAGAGAAACGGTTCTCAGTGGTGACAGATGGTAGAACAAGGAGCAAGGGTCTGAAGTTACAGAAGGAGAGGTGTAGGTTGGATATTAGGAAAAACTACTTCACCAGGAGGGTGCTGAAGCTCTGGAATGTGCTGCCTAGAGAGGTGGTGGATTCTCCATCCCTCGAGGTTTTTAAGTCTTGGCTTGACAAGGTCCTGGCTGGGATAACTTAGATGGAGTTGATCCTGCTTGCAGCAGACGGCTGGACTAGCCCTATGATTCTATGATTACTAAAACCTCTCTCTTCCTAATAATGGAAATTCCTTCACCAGGAGAAGTAGCTGCAGTGCTAGAGAATACCATGACATCATCTGCAAGGAAGGTTCCAACAAGGGGGTTGTTTCCTTCTCCAGCATTTGTATGCTCTTCCCTGAGACTTTGACCCTCCTTAACAGCACTGGGAATGGGACCATTTTACTGTGTCCTGGCAAGTCTCATCTGTGTATCTCTCTGTTTACCTTAGCTCTTCCTGTTCAGCCATTCAAGTTTCTAAAGCCCATGTATGGTCTTAGGGCCAGGAGCACCTTGCGCCAACTCCAAACACATGCTGCCTCTTGGTAACACAGGTAGTCATAGCTGCTCTGTTGGATGCAATAAACTAGATAGCCCTGCGGCCCCCCTTTGTTGCAGTGTTTCTGCCTGCGTTCTCTGTTAATTTCTTGATGGGATTTTTTTAATCGGGTGGCTTTGGTTCTAGCTTAAAGAATGTTACGTGTATCTAGCTCCCCTTCCCCAAGAACTCCCTCACAAAACTTCTGTTCTCTGCTCCTGTTTCCTAGCTCCTCTGGCTGTCTAGAAGTGGGCTCTGCTTCATTGAAATGCGGGCACTGGGGCTACCCTGTTCTCTCTGAGGGTTTAGTAGTCCCTACAGCCAATGAGCAATCTAATAATTTATGAAGTCTGCCTTAAAAGACAAAGAGCAGCAACCCCCCCCCCCCCCAAAAAAAAAAAAAGTTAGATTTATTTTGTAAAGAGATCTGCTCTGGTAGCCTGCAATCCAGGGTTGCAAATCTTAGGGCTTGAGTGACCAAGTCCCACTATGCCCAGGGGCCCAAGGAAGTGGAGAGTGTGGGGAACTCCCAGGAGGACGCAAGCTGGGATTGAGTCCGGGGTTCCCTGTAAACTGAGTGCTTGGGTGGCCACCCAGGAGGCATTCAGGTGCTGCTCAGCTGAGGAACAGAGCACCCCCAGTCTCCAGCACGTGTTTCTGTGGAGGTGCTCTTCTGCATGTGCCTTGCTGCACCCCACAGAATTTGTTCTGCCAACGGATTGAAAAAAATATTGGGATACCTGATTGAGTCCATTGTCCTAAGAACATCAGTTGCCAGCACATCCCTGCAGGCTGGTGTAGATCCAAGGGTATGGTCCTTCGCACCTCTGGTGGTAAAGGGGAGGGGGCTTAGCTGTGTCTGGCTCACCTAAAGCAGTACAGACTTCCATTGACAACTTATCCTTTGATGGACAAGGCCTAGTTTATTCTAAAACTGATCCTGGTTTGTATTCATTAATATACACCAGATCCCTGCTTGGCTTACAGCACATCCAGAATATACAAAGGGGGCTACCTACAAAAGTTTGGTTTAGGTTTCTGGCCAGCATCATAGTCTGTGACAGAGGCTGAAATGGAATTCAGTCCTCAAGCTTGGCAGGTCTGGCACAGAGTTGGATCTGAGAGTGGTCAGTGCTGCAAGAGTTAAATGCAGAGGTGAAACTGCACCTCTGATCCTAACCTCTGCATTTCCTCATTGCCCTTCCCTGGTGTCTTCTGCTGCAGGGGCTTAGCTCAAAGCATCTTGGAGAGGCAAGGCGGTTTTAGCTCCACTTGATGGTTGGGATGTGGAAGCCCACCGAAAGGAAGTAACTTTACCAAGGTGAGATTGTGGCCAGCAGAGACAGAAGGGTGAGCGCCATGAGCCCATTCTCATACATGGGTCTGGGACAGCTGGGCTTTTAAAAAGTTTCAGTGTTTGTAACTATTACTTCTGTGTTATGAGTTTGTAACTCTCCCCGAGGCTGGCTCCACAGAGCTATCCAGGTTCACCTATAGGCCTGATTTTACACTAACTTTACTAAACCAGTGCGGATCTGTTTTTGGACACTCAAACCAAATTAACCCTGTATTGTAGTCGCTCAGTTTGCTACCATACCTGCCATTACAGAACAAGGCAAATGTGCACATGGTGGTGTGTGCACAAGTTTAACTAAACCAGAGTAATTAAACCGGTACAACTTTGCATATAGCGAAGCCTTGTGGTTTTGGCTGGAATTAGTTCAGTGAGGGCTTGTGAGGTGCTGTATTACTGTCTGGCTAAGCTGAGCCTGCAGCCTATGCCTGTCTTCTCCCAGTACTGGTAAGGGAGCATGGGATTGCAGCCCGTCAGCCCAAAACAAACCTGCCGGTGGGGCTGTTACGCATTCGCCGGTCTCAGAGAGTAGGGTCATTGCATGTGGGTGGGAGTAAGAAAGGGGAGCTACAGCCCAACGCGTGTGTTGAACAACTGCTGCACTGCACTTTTCTATGACAGGCTGGTAACCCCATGCGAATGAGGGGCCTAGGGCAGCACCTCTGCCAGTGCAGCTCTGGGAAAGCAGTACCAGGACCAGAGCAGCCACCTCCCTGTCTGCAAATATGTCTGAGCACAGAGCTGGGTTTACACCTACGTAACCCTAGGCATGGCCCCTTCAGTGCCCCTACCTCTGTGCCTGCAAAGAATGCAACGTTTACCTGTTAGGTGACCCCAGAATTAGAGTACTCGGCACGAGGCCACTGGCCCCACCTGGCAATCCAGCCCGGTCAGAGCTGGGGGCCTGCTCCCCGGGGTGACTGTTTTTCCAAGGACAGAGATCCTGCTGCCTCATGAGCATGGCAGCACTGGGGCCACAGCCCCTCTGCCAATCTGTCAGTGTTACTGTGCTGCAGTCCCACAAGGCAGCAGGTTCATTAGCATGACAAGCAGACTACTGCTGCCTCAGAGCAGTCATTGTTCCTCAGGGGTGCCGGGGACTGCTGCCCACTGCCAGCTGCCCCATGACAGAGCTAACTCTGTAGGGGAGACAGAGAACAGTACCAGCTTTCAGCAGGGCCTTTGTTTTAGTCAAAACGACAAACAAGCTACCAGCACGACCATCACGTGCTAGGAGACACAGGCAGATGCTGGTGAGCTCATTGCATCAGGCAGGCCTCAGTCAGGCCTCCTAGGGGCCCCAAGGGCAGTGGCAGGAATGCTGTGGGCAGGGGAGGGGCCCCAGCCAGAATCAAGCCTGCTGTTTGCTGCTGGCTCGCTTGCGTCGGGCAGTGATGTTCTGGGCATGCAGGTCAGACAGTAGAGGCTAATATACAGAACAGTTGGGGTGAGGGTCACTGAGCAGCTGGTGGGAGCTGGGACCACCCTGGCCTCTAAGCAGCATTTTCTACAATTGGAGCTACACCAGAGATACCTTTCTCTCAGATCAGTTTGTTCAGAAGCTGCCTCCCCCAAACAAAATATCCAGCTGCTGGCTGGCTGATGTGTGCAGTCAGGGCCTCTTCCTGACAGACAGTATTTGGCCCCATGGGATGCAGTGTGGCTGTCTGCACTGAGGCTGAATTAGCCCCAGACTGCGATCCAGGTCATAACTGATGCAGAGGACCTGTCTGTTTGCACATGCTTACTGTTCTTCACAGCTACAAAAGAGGGACGCCATAACTTTTAGAGAGCCTGTGTCCCCCCCTCATCAGCAATGGACCTCTTTCGTGATGGATGAAATAGCTTCTGAAGGTAGTCAGGCCCAGAAAAGCATCTCAGCCTCCTGTGACTTGATCCGTTTTTGTTGGCTCAGAGGACTCCTCCATAGGAAAAAAACAGCTGGGGCCACCATCTGGTCCTACACCTTTGGTCATACAACTGGCAGGGTCACTGCACCTTGACCTTGGCACCATTTGGCCATTGCAAAGGTACCCAAAGTCTCTGGAGAAATGCTTTAATGAATGCTAGCCCTGCTAGCCCTGAACCCACCTGAGTGGCTTTTGCAGGAAGTGGGGAAATGGCACAGCAATGGAATGAGGCTTTTATTGCTGGGATTTTAAGCTGGTGTAAGAGCAGAGCAGGCCTGGACCCCGATGGCACAAGGTGGGATTTGGTGCTGCAGGGCACTTGCTAAGAAAGGGAGTAACCATTTTTCATATGACAGACATGTAATAGCAGGGGTCTGCCTGACACCGGCAACCAGTAGTCATGGGAAAGGACCTGTTCTAGAGGCAGTTCAGCATGAGTTTATGGCCCCCCTCCCCCATCCCCCACCCTAGCAAAGCTGCAATCACATGTGGGTCTAACAGGGTGCACCAGAGGTGAAAATTTCATTCAAGGACGAGAGAGGCCGCATCAGCACCAGCAGGCTCAGGGCAGGCCCTGGCACTGCCAAAGTCGCCAAAGCCCGGAGCCTTACAGCTCAGTTAGGCATCTGTCTGCCATTGAGTTCAGTGTTTCAGATCTTGGGAGGCTCTGGACCCACGTCTTTGTAATGTCTGGTCTAGGCACATCAGAGTTGGCCTGAAGCCAGTTACACTAACAGGCAGCTGCTGTGGGAGGCAGTCAGCTACTGCTGAGCCCTGACACTGCTTCAGGCTGCAGGCAGTTCTCTTCTCCATGAACTTGGAAACGAAAAGTGGCCATAAGCTACTCAGAAAGGTGTTAGGGGGACAGAACCAGGGGCCAGTGCACAGGGGCTGGTGGGGTTAATTCCTTTGTCGGGGCTGGGCACAGGCAGCTAACTGGTTCCAGATGTCTGAACTTACATAAGGGTCCTCATGCAGTTAATGGAAATGCTGTGGCTTTCCTCTGCCCTGCTCACTGACAGTTACCTTGGGCCTCCTTCTTAGGTGGGGGTGGGGTCTCCTTGGCCCTTCATTAGCTGCTAGCACCACACACAACACTGGTCCCTCTGCCTATGCCACATGAGCACACGTGATATTTGGAAACTCTGCCCTGACTAGCGCTTCCCCTGCCTGCCCCCCCCCCCCCCCCCACAAATGATGTAAGTGGCCCTGGGAATGAAGAAGAAACCTGAGGTGGAAGGCCAGATGCAGAAGGATGAGGCCTGGTTCTCCAAAATACACAAAAGCTCTTGCTTAAGGCCACTGTCTACATATAAGGCTCTGTTGTCCTCATCACATACCTTTCTGTGCAGTACCAGCTTCTGCTGATTGCGCAGGTGCTGCTGAGAGGGCCCACAGCCATAGTGGTGTCTGGCGTGCCAAAGAAGCACGGACAATATTTGACCTGCTTCATCCTGCCCTTATGCAGGTTGGCAATGCAAAAAAAAAAAAAAAAGAGCAGTCCTGTGGCACCTCGTAGATGAACAGATATATATATATTTTGGAGCATAAGCGTTCGTGGACAGAGCGCCGCTTCAGTGGCTGCATGCCAAGAATGAAGCCTTGCAAGGCAGCTTGCAGGATCGCTATAGCCAAATGAGCAAAGCTGACACACTAATTCCATGAAAAAATGATTGAGTTCCTCATGTCCCACTGCTAGCGGTAGTATGGGGCAATCCAAAGCAAACGGACACAGAGCCGAGCAGATGCATGCAAAACAACCGCATCACCCTTTCTGCCACAAGCAATTCTGTGTCACTAAATAGCACACTTTGCCTTGGCACCGCCTGCTTCCCCTTTCAGCTACAGCTTTTCCCTCAGCTTTCAGGGCCCATGCACCTAGAGGCCAGACACTGGCTTCAGACTAGTTACAAAACATTCCTGCCTCAGACAGCTGCAGAGCAACCCCCAAGCTGTACTGCTACCAACAATTAAAGCCTAGATATGGCACTAGGGTAGGTCACAAGTTCTGTAATTCCTGTATAGCCATTCAGCCCTCCCAACCATAACTATGGGAATCATGAGGGGATGAACAGCACATAGCTTGGCAACTGAAAGAGTACTGTGCAGTAATTGTGGTTTTATCTGTGCAGCTCCCACACCTCGCCAGCCATCCCAGTCGTTCGGTGGCAATGTCTGCTGGGTGGCTGACATAGCCCGGGAACTGGGCACAGCGCCATGCTGGGCCCAGGTGTAGCCACACGCTGAACACCGATGTGCATACACAAAGTGCTCCAGGGTTTGGGGACGGGGTGTTAAATGGTTGAAACAGCTCAACCACATGGCAAAGGCAGTAGGCTACTTCCTAGGCATAGGCAGGCCAGCACGGGCAAACCCAGACCAGGCCTGCTGTGCTTGGCTTACAGAAGGGGCCTGGAACGTACTACCAGATAACCTAGACTAAGAGCAGAAAGCTTTGCTTAACGCTCCCTCCCGCTGACTCACTGGGGTGACAGTGAAGCACCCTTCCCGCCCCCTCCCCCCCCGCTCCTGGGAAGTCGGTTGCGGGGGGCAAGAGACCAATGGTTGCAGGCGTTCCCAGCCCAGAGCCTTGGGGCAGCAGCAGCCATGGCCATTCCCAGCCCGGAGCCTTGGGGCAGTGGCAGCCATGGGCATTCCCAACCCGGAGCCTTGGGGCAGTGGCAGCCATGGGCATTCCCAGCTTGGAGCCCTGGGGAGGTGGTGACCATGCACCCCTCCCCCCCACAGCGGCCTAGCTATGGACCAAGTCATCCCTCTTCAGCCATACTGGACAGCTGGTCATTCTAGCCTTAGGGCAAGGCATCACAGGGCCCCTGCGGCACTTGACGATAGCATCCATCACCCTTTGTCTGTGCCCCAAAGTCAGCATGCCACCTTGGGCCCTGCCCACCAGCTGGGCCCTGCTGGGCTGGCTCTGATTACGTGGCCGGCCTTTCACCCTTAGGCCGTTACAAGGAATTTGCTGCCAGAGCGCCCTTCTGAATGAATTCACTTGCATTTGCTTTCATGTCTTAGCTCTGGACAAAGGCTCTGCTCATTCGCTGCTAGTGTTTGTGCCACCCACTGCAGTCACACGTGCAGCCAGTTATGCAAGGCATTTGTTTGACAATCTTTGACAGCAGAGAGACAACAGCTGTGTGTGTGAACACAGGCCTCGCCTGCCACGGCGCCCTCAGTAAGATAGGGCTCGGTCAGGATTAGTGGCTGTAGAGCCCCATGTTGATGTGGGCAGGGAAGGTCCACAAAGAGGGCAGCACGGGGGGGCACAGGCTGGGCCTTAAGCCCTAGTGTCTGTTGGTTGGGGCCTGGGGGGTGGGGGGGGGGGTGGGGGGAATAGGCTTCTCAGTAGTGTGGGGGGTGGGGTGAGGAAGGTTTCAGCAGCCGCCGGTACTGTCCCGCAGCTGGCAGGTCACTGTAATGGGTGTCATCCTGTGTAAAAGGGGCCACGGCGCAGCCCTTCGCAGTCAGGGCGAGAGCCACTAGTTCAGAAATGCAGCCGAACACTTGCTGGTGAAGGCGAGGCCCTTCACCGGGGGAGGGGGGACATGTTTAGTGCCTAATGCCGCTCGCTGGTAAACAGGCCTTCGTGCCAGCCTGACTTTACTCGGATGCAGTTTCCAGGCCTGGCGCTTGTTGTAGTGGTCCCTGCTCGCTGGACGTGCCTGTTGTCAAAAAGTTGTTCCTGTGGTTTGTAGGAGGCTACTGTCAGCAGCTGACCTTCTTAGGCATTGCTCTTTGTTAAGCTGAAAGGACTGAACACCTTGTGTCTGTTGCTATAGGGCATGTTTCCATTCATCGGGCGGGGGGGGGGCGGGGGTTGGCACCCACTGGCACGAAAGCTGCTTTAGAGTGGCATGTGCCGGGGGCCTGACCCCTGCCCCATGCTGCCTGGGAGCGTGCGGCTGGAACCCCTGCCACAGTGTGTGACTGGGGCCAGAACCCTGCTGTGGTGCAGCCGCACAGGGCCAGGGCTGGAGCCCCAGTGCAGAGCTGCAGGGATCCGTGCTGCAGCTCAGAGCTGGAGCTGCCCCTCCCCGCCCCCCGCCCCCGCCCCCGCCCCCAGGGACCAGAACGCCCCACTGGAGCATGGGGGTGGGGGAGGGGCGAGCACCTTCCATGGAGCCCCACCTAAGCACCCAACCACAGGGTTTCCTGCTGAAGCATGGGCCTGAGGCAGGTGCTGGCCTGCCCCATGTGCAGCCTGCAGCCAGCAGGCACGAGGGCCCGGGGCGCTTTGGTTTCCCCCCACCCCTGCACTAAACAGTAAAGTTCTGCATCTTAATTTATTAATGAAGCGGTTATAAATAGGACAATTAGTGACTAAAAATGCATCACATCCACTTGGACTGTACATGGGGTCAGAAGGTCAAATTTCAGCCCTCCGCCTGGGAAAGGTTGCTGACCGCTACTTTAATCCCTCTCATGGCTCTTCCCTACTACAGCCCCATCTTTCCTGAACTCGGGATACCAGACCTGGACACAGAAGTCCTGCAGTGGTCATGTCAGTGCCACGTAGCAGCAGAGGGATGACTCTCTCCTCTTTGCGCATACTTGGCAATGAGTGAGCACCTGGCTACTGACCTCCCCCCCCCCACTATGCAAGAGCCCCCCCCCCCCCTCCCACTTATGCAGCTAGGGATCATTTTATTTCTTTTGGCACAGTGTTGTGCTGGGAGCTCATGGTCCACTTCTTATCAACCATGGCCTCTAAAGTGTGTGTGGAATTACGGCTTCCCAGCCAGGCATCCCTTATGTATGGCCTGCATTCTTCAGGGCAAGAGGTGTTGGCATGCGAGCTGCATTAAAAAGCAGTTTGTGTGCTTGTACCCAGCTTACAAAGGTATCCAAAGCACGCTGCAGGACACCCTAGGACCATACCACTTCCTGGATACCGTCCCATGCACCGCTCTAGTGAGAGCTAGCCTTTGGCAGCTTTTAATCCACATAATGGCTACGTCTACATGTGAAGCCAACATCGAAATAGGCTATTTCGATGAGTAACATCTACACGTCCTCCAGGGCTGGCAACGTCGATGTTCAACTTTGACGTTGCGCAGCACCACATCGAAATAGGCGCTGCGAGGGAACGTCTACACGCCAAAGTAGCACACATCGAAATAAGGGTGCCAGGCACAGCTGCAGACAGGGTCACAGGGCGAACTCAACAGCAAGCCACTCCCTTAAAGGGCCCCTCCCAGACACAGTTGCGCTAAACGACACAAGATACACGGAGCCTACAACTGGTTGCAGACCCTGTGCCTGCAGCATGGATCCCCAGCTGACGCAGCAGCAGCCAGAAGCCCTGGGCTAAGGGCTGCTGCCCACGGTGACCATAGAGCCCCGCAGGGGCTGGAGAGAGAGCATCTCTCAACCCTTCAGCTGATGGCCACCATGGCGGACCCCACTATTTCGAAGTTGCGGGACGCGCAACGACTACACGGTCCCTACTTCGACGCTGAACGTCGAAGTAGGGCGCTATTCCCATCCCCTCATGGGGTTAGCGACTTCGACGTCTCGCCGCCTAACGTCGAAGTTAACTTCGAAATAGCGCCTGGCGCGTGTAGCCGTGACGGGCGCTATTTCGAAGTTAGTGCCGCTACTTCGAAGTAGCGTGCACGTGTAGACACGGCTAATGTGTGCTAGAGTAACTTTCTGTAGTGTGCCAACAGAGATGTCATGGGTATATACTGTGGGACCTGGGGGGGCGGGGCTTCACGCTAGATATGCCCTCGTTCCCTGGTGCCCATATTCTTGGCATATGTGGCAGTTGCCCAGTTGGCGCAAACAATGGGACAAACGCAAATGGTACAGTTTACAAAAACAAATCCAAGACATTATTGTTTGCAACTAATGTGGCTTTATTGTTCTGTCAAGCTCCTCCCTTTACAGCTGTTAGTTACAGTGTTGCACATGGACATGGCAAAAATGAACTAAAACCCAAAGAACTAAGGTCAAATAGTAACATGATGCAGGAAAAAATAATAAAACCTGGGCTCTGTTTTTATACCATTCAGCATAGAAAGAAGCTAAGAGCACAAACTGCCAGTTCAGTACAGTTAAGACATTCACCTTTTTATTATAGTTTTAAAATGATAGTTTGTACCTATTACATACGGGAATATTACACGTTGGCCACATGCAGAAATAAGCAAAAGCGGAGTTTAAATGTTTCTCTCTACTGTGGTGTCATGGTACGTCTGGGTTGGCCAGTGTCCCATAGGCTAACGCAGCCTCTGGCTGCCAGCCACCTGCTGGGGAAGGCAGGGCTCAGGCCTTTTCTAAAGGAGCTGGGTTTTTAAAAATGTAATTTCCATAAATTTTGAGGACGGCGAGAGAGGCTGAAGGCAGCACAAACTGCTATAAAACTCTTCAGAGCGACTCAGGGCAGGCAAGAGCGTGGGAACTGGGAAAGAGCTGTTGGAGGGGACCCAGCTGCAGCAACCGGTCCCACGGTGGGCGTGTATGTTCCCTGTGGGAGAGGCACATACTTGCTCAGCTGCTCTTCCTTCCTGGCCAGTGCAGGTACCCCAAAAGCTCCACTGTCTCCCTTCTTAGAATTGCTTTGAGTTAAGAATGCAAAAGTTAGTGCATTCACTTTTTCTGCCTAGACATTCTGCTGAGGAAATGGACTCAGTAGATGAGCATGCAATATTTTTTCCTTCTTAGAACCCACAGCTGTGTGTGCTCGGCTTCCAGGCACCAGTAGCTGGCTGACAGCCATGCACAGGTAAATGGGGGCTGCCTTCGTGAATGAAAGAGAATAATGGAAAAGCAGATGTGATCTGTATTACTGCCAGCCTTTGGCTACCATAGCCAACATTCATACACACTGAGTCAATCCGTTTACAGAGAATAACATTTCTTCTCCTGGCAGACACACTTTGGACCAACTGATTTAAAAAAATACAATGCAGGAATTTTAACTAATCCCCAAGCAAGAATCTTACACACTAAACGAGCTGTAGATACAGGGCCAGCTGTACTATTCACAGAGTTGCGTCAGCTGCCTTCCCCTGCAGGTGCTGGGCTGCAGCTATATTGACCCTGCTTCGTAGTCTGTGTGACGACTCTTTGGCTGCCGGTAATAAGCTGTCCCTTTTTCTATGGGCTTTCTGTTTGTTTAAATTGCAGCATCTGAGGATTCCCAGTGAGAACCCTCCAGAGCACATGGTGCCATGTGAACATGTATAAATTAAAATATTAACTCCACACAAAATGCACTTTAACAACAAAAATAAATATATAAATTAGATGCCAAAATAAATCATTTCCTTAGAAATCCCATTTTAGTCCTCTAGATGGAGATTTTTTTTTCAGGCAGCATTTTTCTCTTCACTAGCTGCTCTGGAAATGCTAATTAGCAGTGCTACAGCTCAGCCTGTCCCAGCCATGCGTGCGCACGCACGCACGCACACACACACACACACACAGGGCCCCTTCTCCCCAGAGCTCGGCCCAAGGCCAGCACTGACACGTGGCCCAGATTTTCAGCACAGCCTTTTTATTTTATAGCCAGCCAGGCCCCCAGTTGCCCTGCCTGGTGTCGCTCTGCCTTGTGCCAAGGGCAGCCAGCTCTGGCTCTGCAAAAGCCTATCAGAGTTCAATATCTTGACAGAGCAGCTGAGCACACGTGCATCAGCAGCCATGTCCATTGTCTCATGTTTATGGCCCATCACGCCTGCATGAGTTGAACCAGGCACCTGGAAGTGCTTTTCCATTGCTAGCTGGTACCCTGCTCTGAATTTGTACCAATGGCCCTGGCATGCCCACACCATGAAGGCAAGAAGCTGGCAGATGGCCATGGGTGTGCAAGCAGAGCCAGACGCACTTGGCGAGCTGGCCCAGTCTGTGCTCAAATGGGCACGCACACTTTTCTCACAGCAGCAGGGCAGTCACACCAGAGACACCATGGAGGTGATATTTCCCAAAGGTTTCTGGAGGGGTGTTCACCCCCAAAGTAGTCGCTCTATGTTCCCCAGCTTCCTGATACTCTCATGTATGAGCAGAACGCTACCTCAGTGCACCTCAGAAGTGTTCTGAAAGGGTGCTGTGCACAGCAATCGTACCAATGGCAACAAATCACCTCTCCACCGCCAGCAGAACTGTCTACTGTGTGCACCTCTCCCTGCTGCCTCCGTTCCGTGCTGCTTCGCCACCCCCTCAAGAAAGCCTTTGGTGCAAAGGACACACGCGTACATGGGAACATCCTGGCACAGTAGCAGCTAGCGTTGTCTTGAGCCCTTCTGGTTAGGTGAGTTGGGGGTTGTGCGTTTGGATACCCTTCTGACTGACGCTGTTCATGTAACAGTCTCTCAAGGCTTCCTGCCGTCACAGGGCTGATGCTCAGAAGTACAATGTTAATCACTCTACACGTGAGAAGCTGAGGTTAGCAGATTAGGAATGTGCTCTTTGTAGCTAAGAATGACAAGTCCATGCTCCACCAAGCCACCTTGTCCTTTATCACACCTTATCAACCACGGTGAAAACAATGAATGTGTAACCTAGGGGGTGAGTGTCCAACACCTCAGGGAAGAAGCCTCAGTAATTGGACAAATGCAGCCATGCGGAGTTGGAGTCCAGTTCTCTTTTCCCAGCATGCCCCACGTTCTGAGAGCTGGAGGAATGGCCTTTCCGTCTCACCAGATTCTTTCAGAACCATGATGCCAGAATTTCTTCACTCCCCTTTCCTCCGTTTCACAGTAATTCTCCTATGCTGTGATCAGCACAACTATCTTCATACAGCAGCAGCACTACTGGCCAAAGGAAACATTTCCTGGTGCTACAGGGCAAATGGCAGTGGAACCAGGACGAGGGTAGAAGACCAAGTGCTCACAGCATCCCCGCGGCCACATTATTCTACAGGCAACAAAATAAACCAGGGAGAAGCTGGCCCTGGCCTGCCACTGCTCTTTGCATGACCGTTCTGCTCAGCATAGACTCTTAAAGACCTCCAGACTCCTCTTTCAAAGCATCCAGTGTTGAGTTGAATCAGTCCTGGATCTCCTGGCAAATGAGAGCCACATCTAGACTAAGCCAGAAGAGAAGAACTGGACATGATAAGATGGTATCTGTCTGAGTGCTGCATGGCGGTGGACAGCATCCAGGGACAGGAGATTTAGAACTCAATTTTGCAGGCTGGGAAGGATTCATCCTGCATCACTACCGTGCTGCTGCTGGCTAGCACCATGATATTCAGCTCCTGCTGCTTCTCATGGGTTTGCTGGTACCATTCTCGTGTCACCTCAGTGTCATGTGTTGGAATCAGCGTCACCTGTGAAAGGCAGAAGAGAAAACTGACAGCACTGCTACTCTTTGGGTTAGTGCACCAACAAATTGTGTCCATACAACCCTGCAGCCATTACTCAGGCCTGGTGACCTTGCCTGTTCCTTTTTCTGTCCATATCTTACACAGTGTCTTTTAAATTGTAACAGCCTCTTTCCTCACTGTCCAGGTAACACATAGCACAAGGGCCTGGCTGGTCAAGATGCAAATACTACCATAATGTAAGTAATGCTAAGAGACCGAAGAGCAAAAATGTAAGTGAGGGCAGGAGGTTGCTGTGCTGGCGAATGAGTTGGGGAGCAGCAGTGTAAGTCACAGTAAATCTGCCATGCGGGTTCTGTAATGGTGGGGGAAATGACCGGAGAGTGTCCGACACACAGCTTGTGCGTGACCCTACTTAGTGCAGAACATGTAAGGTCCAGGGCCTGGAATCTGAGGGTGCTGAATGTGACAGAGCAGTCTGGACAAACATTTCTCTGCTCTAGCCCTGCCTGCAAAGAAAGGTCCCACCCAGCTCTCACTGGAACCTGGTAGGGAGGGCTGTTATAAGGAATATTTGTTGATGGTTTAAAGGAGCTAATAGGAAGTGACTCTCAGAACAGCTCTAGGATTGTGATTACATTGCTGTCATGACTTCCAGGGTGGGAAACGGTGTGGGCAAGCCTGTCACTGATACCACATTGGGAGATCCTCTGCTCTTTAGGGTTTACTTTCAGCTAGATTCTGCCAGAGCCCAAAGTCTATTTTCTGCTGCAGAGGCAGAAGGGGTGAGTGGTCTTTAAGTGTGTGACTCTCAGTGTCAGAAGAAAGACTGTATCTGTCACCTTTCCTCCCATCCCTCAGCCTAGGTTGTCCTCCTTTTGAAGCTAAAGATAAACAAGACCTCAGAGGTCAGCGAAAGAAGAGACATTCCTCTATAGTGACTGGCACCTCAGACTGTACAGAGAGAAGGTTCCAGGCCCCCTCTGATGCATCATCTTGTGAGATCTTTTTCCCACTGTGAACCGGTGGCACACTTCCTAGAGTCCCGTGGCCCAGTGACCAGCACACATCCCTGGGGATTTACGTCACCTACCTGCAGGTTCTCACCCCACTGGGATTTTCCTTCCAGAAGGGCATCTAATACAGCACGGCTGGGCTCCCCGTTGCTTGGATCATTGCCACTCACAACATAGTATGAAGCTCGAACCCGCTTGAAGAACTCCAGGTCTGTGTTCTTCCCACTGCAGTGATTGGGGATGTAGGCTAGGTCCACATAGACTGGAGGTCCAGCGGGCACAGACAAACTGTTTTTGGGGCTACTGGAAACTTTGGAAAAGACAAATCAGAGGCAAACAAAAGTCTGAAGCATCTGGAATGCAGGAAGATTTCCTGCATCTGCACAGACTAGGTTAAAGGACATAGGTTGGCTCCGTGCCACTACTGAGAGCAAACATGAGTGCAGTCTAGCTCAGCAGTAGCCCAGAAGCCAGCTAGCAAGGGAAAGGTCTGCAGTTCTTTAGTGCCTGCCTCAGCAGCATTAGGAGCAAGTACAGGATGGCCTTTGCTGCAGAAGGAAACCACCTTCTCCTTTCTAGCTTTGGCAGACTCAGTTAGCCCAGTCTATCTGGTAGAATAGCCCCAGCTTTGCTCTTTAACCTTGTTTGGCTGTCAGTATGTCCTGACATCCTTTATGTGCCAGCCCTCTGGTTGCTAGGGCAGCTACAGCAACCTCTCAGGAATGCCTGCCAGGCGCTGAGTGATTCCTAGAAGTTCTTTCTGATGCCTGGCTCACATGCCTCACCAACAGTTCTGCTCTTTGGGCATCTGCCTTCCTGCACCCTTCAGTTACAGAGCTGGAGATGTTCCCAAGGCAGATGCACGGAGCAATGTGCACATTGTGACAAGGAACAGAGCACCGTCCATGTCCACACAAGTGCAGGCACAACAGAAGTGCGCGCTGACACGCACATGCGTGCAGACACACAGGTGGACACACACTGGCAGTAACACTGCTATGCCAGCAATAGGAACTAAGTGAGCACACACACACACACACGTGTGTGAACATAGTGTGTGTACACATTTATACTGCCATACCTCTAAGTACACTCATTTCTTTGCATTCGTCTCTGAAGCCTGTAACGCTAAACGACTCGTGGTGTTGCGGCTGACACAGGAACTGTTTTGTTCAGTAAAATAAATAAAAGTCTCGATGGGAAGCAAGAGCGGCACAGCCTCAGTGAACAAGTGCTGTGCCGTTTGCCTTTGCGGTGCAGACGCTATATGCAGCACTTTCTTTCCACAGCCAAGTCATGGCAGCAGCCAGGCCAATCACCAGTATTAGCAGAGACAGAGAGCTCAGGGAGTGCACAGCGGGGTACAGAGTACGTCCCTTCTCGCCTGCAAATGTGAAACTGATTGACTCCACTCCATCCCACCTGATCTCTACGCCAGCCCCACACTCACCTTGGGCGCCTTCCCTTCACAGTACAAACCCACTTTTGTCTCACCCCGCTTGAAAAACAAAAACCCCACCCGTGACCCAGCCAGCCTCTCCAGCCCATCTCCCTTCCCCCTTCAGCTCTAAGTTCATGGCAACATTCAGGCTGGATCACTCAATAACGTCTCTTGTGCTGGTTGGTCTCACTGAAGCAGCTGGCACTGGTGACTGTTAGTTCCTCTGCCACACAGCACAGGGGTTCAGGACTACAGTGGGGCGTGATGCCTTGCCCCAAACTCTAAAGCTGCTGGGGATGGTTGCGGGGGCACCACTTCCTGCTTGTCCCAGTATGGAGCTGACCCAGTGGGGGGCAAAGGGCCCCTCCTCATTGTCCCGAACAGGGAGCCATGCAGCCCCCAAGCCCCTGACCGACCTTGAGCCTCCCCCAGCCCTAGAAGCCCACCTCCTCAACCCAAAGCCTGTACCCCCCCTTGCACACCAACCCCCAGGTCTGAGCCCCTTCCCAAACCTGAAGCCCTCCTCCTGCACACCAAACCTCTTATCTTCAGCCTCACTTCAGAGCCTGCAACCTCAGCAGAGCCCTCACACTTAGACCCCCTTGGCCCACTCCTGCCACGTGACTGTTGTTATGGGCACAAATATGATGCTGACATGCAGCACAGCACCTCTGTGGCACACAACACCTCCTCACTGGTGCACAGAAGTAAAGGATCAGGGAACCCTGAACACTGAGCCAGCTGAACTTACTTTCACCCAACATGGCCATTTTTGTGTTTTTACCAGTGCACTGGCTACAATTCCAGGTCAGACTCTGGCCAATCCACTGTCCATTCCCTGCGCTCCATTAAAACCACTTTTGACAAAGTCTCTAATGGTCTCCCAGTCACAGCTCAAGCCCCATCCCGCTTCATGGTCAGCTGCTATCACCACCAAAACCAGACTCTTCTTGACATCTTGTCCACCTTCGTATTCTGTCTCTATTCGTTCCTGGTTCCCTAACTGCTTCTTTGCCATGACCGTCAGCAGCACCTCCTAATCTGCCTCGTCAGTTCTCTCTTGGTGTTCATAGGACACTGTGCTTGGTGCTTTTCCATTCCTCCTATACACCTTATCTCTGGGGAATCTCACCTGCTTGTATAATTTCCACTCTCAGTCCTATGGGGCTGACTCACAGATCTATTGTACACCTGATTGTGCTCTGTCTGGGCAAACTAAAATCTCAGGCTGCTGCCTGTCATTTGCTAGGATATCTAGCCCTCAGCTCAAGTGCAACATGGGTAAAAATAGAGTGCCCAATCTTCCAATCCAAACCTTTCCTGCTCTTTCCAGTCTTGATCACTGAGGACACCACTATCCTGCCTGTCACTCAGGGTCATGATCTGGGCATCATCCATGGATGTCTTGTCTCTAGGAACTCACATGCAGACTTGGTCTCAGTTGTGCTGATGCTCTATAATATTGCCGAGATCCAGTTGTTCCTATCTATGCACACAGCTAACAACTCTCATCCCAACGCTCATCCTCTGATGTGATTACTGGGCTCTGCTCCTCGCTGGATATGGTTACTTAACACTTGTTTTCTCAAAGGCATTCAACCTGTCACTGCAGAGACCTCTTCCTTGGGCCATGTCACCCCTCTCTTTTGGATTCCCTTCTCTGTTGAATAAAACATAAGCTGATCTTCATGATCAAGGCCTAGCCCCTGCCCCCCCCCCCACCCCCCACCCGGCGACTCAGTATCACTTATTCACTAGCAAGAGGTCAACTCCTGCATCCAGTGGGCCCAAGATGCCAGCCACCATCAGCCACTTGTTAAATTTTCAAACATTTTTTGTGCTTCCTCCCTTGCTGCCCTCATTCTTGGAAGGCACTAACTAGAAGCAGCCATAAAACTGCCCCATTAGCTACATTCAAAAGCCCCCTCAAAATGCTCGTGTGCCAGGATTGCTACAACAATCCTGACAATGGTTTGGCCACTGATGTACTGAGACTACTGCATGTCATTGTGACCAAACATGGTCTGTGTTTGTACAACGCCAAATATTTTGGTATCCTGGCCATTATGGTGTTCCTGGGTGCTACCCATATACAACTAAAAGCCACAACAGTTGGCCTCCAGGCTGTGTAAACCATGAAGACTAACAGTCCCGCTAAATGTCTTAAACTGGTTCCTCCAAGCAGGACTGAGACAGCAGTAGGACGCAATGTGTGTGGGAAGTTTGCCTCGCCACTGTGCCACCCCTGGAGATAGACGGGATTTCACTCTCCAAGCATGTCAATCTGGCATCTTCCACTGTGGGTGGAGATGCCAAGATCACCATGATCCTACTCAGCCCGCACCCTCCATAATTACAGGAATTAATTGTGTGGGGATATTCCTGTCTAGTCCTTGTTCAGAGTGTCCGAGGAAAGGCAGCATCTCTGCACACAAAGGCACTCCTAGCAGCATGATAAAGGCAACCCTGAAGAATGCAATAACAGCCCTTACAGTTAGTGTCTTATCCCACTGTTAACAGCTTAGTAAGCTGGGTTCTGCTAGCCCCTCTCTGACCAGCACATGGCAGCTACTGATCGCCCTGTGGGGCCTATGCTTCCTGTGTATAGAACAGAATAGATACATAAGGAGTGTAAATTATCAGAAGTTTGGCTCCATGACTGCTAACTTTCCCTGCATTTTTAAAAATCCATGCCTATCACAATCCCTCAGCATACACAAACTCATGCTGACTCAATGGGAAGTGCTCGTTAACTACCACTCAGCGCTTTGCTTATTGTTTAAGCCAAAGAGAATTCTCACCTGGGGAGGGATTTCTTACCAGGGTTTGTTCTGATGCCATTAACAAAGACCTTGCCTGGGTTGCTGTGACTGCTTCGGGATGACTCATCTTTCTCCTCTACGTGAGAAGGCTGCACTAATGCGGTACGTGGTTTGGACTGCTTCTCTCCTCCATCTCGCTCTTTCTTTGCCATGGTAGATTTTGGAGATCTGTCCAATGACTGTTTCACAGGTGTGGGAGACCGCTTCCCTTTGACATCTAGTTTCCGGGCAGGCGAAGATGATTTGGGTTTACTCAAAGACTTCCTCACTCCTTTGCTCTTCTCTTTCAGATCCTTCTTGGATATTTTATCAGTTCTGCCCACACTTTGCTCATTTACCAGCATTTCAGGGTCTACCATGCAGACATCTGGATGAGGTGGGTGGGGCTGGGGATCGATCATTGGAAAAGGTTGTGGATCATGGCTAGACCGCGTGCTGCCATGATGTGAAGTGCCCATAGCTTTGTCCACTGGGAGGAAATCTGCATCTTCATCTGAGTCCATGATAGCATCAGCTGTGATGGATGGACATTCCTCTGTCTCTGGAGGGACATCAGAATCAGACTGGGAGGTTCCAGAGTCACTCACTGATGTGGGAGGGGTTTCCTCCATCATCGTGGCTTGCACATGGTTACCAACAGTGTGGTG
The DNA here is from genome assembly GCF_033958435.1 of Carettochelys insculpta. Classification (NCBI taxonomy): domain Eukaryota; kingdom Metazoa; phylum Chordata; order Testudines; family Carettochelyidae; genus Carettochelys; species Carettochelys insculpta. The sequence goes on from NC_134148.1 coordinate 46,489,414, forward strand.
CAGCCTCCCTTTCACTGAAGGATGACCTTCATCCTGTGAGAGGTCACTGTCTTCAGACAGGTCATGAGGACTTGGGTTGATGAATGATGGAGACAGCTCACCTTTCTGCTGTTTATACTCGCAAGGTGAGAACTTCTGCCTGTTGTCAGAGCTGGCTCCTAAACATGTCTCTGCCTCATGGGAAGCATCTCCATGGTCCTCAGTCCTTCCTCCTCTTTGTGCCTCTGGGAAAAAGGGCTGGAAGGTCAGCTCAGGGGCCATCAGTGAAGAAGGTCGGCCCTGCCTAGCCACATCTCCCTCCCCCAAGGATGATGACACAGTTTGGTCAGAATCAGGAAATGCTTTCTCTGGTGCACTCTGCACACTTTGGCAAACTGGCAAATTGGTGCTCACTTCTGTTGGACCATTGGCTGTGGCTACTGCCTCTTGCTGATGAGGTGGAAATGATGCCAGTACATCAGGAAGTGAGGTTACTCCCATACACATTTCAGTGACAGGTAAGTGTTGTTCAGGTCTGGCTGTAGAACTTTGCTCTTGTTTTTCTGCAGACAGTTGTGACATCAGCGGTCTTTGGCACTCAATTCTGCATGGCAGTGTATTATCGTCTGCCTCACCTATGAATGTAGAATCAGGGTCCTTCGCAGACACAAACCCTTCAGTTTCAGCTGTATGTGTTTTGACAGAATCAGCTGGAATCAATGGAGACACATCCCACAGGCTCCTGCAGTCTGGCTCTGCTCCTGTTCCTGTGTCAGAAGAAAGCATGTGGGAGTAGAAGCTTTCTGCTGTTGTGCGTATCACAGGAGTGGTAGCTTCAGATGACATATCCTCTGCAAGCTCATGCAAGCCGTCTTTTGTGCACTGTTGGGATGCAACTTCTCTTTCCACAGCCCCAGAAAACAACCTGTCTTCTTTATATGGACTCAGTGGTGAAAAGGGAGGGAGAGCTGATACACTGGTATCTCTTTTAGAAACCTCCAGGTATTCATCTGTCTTCCCCTGGTCTGAGGGCAAAGCATCTGGCAATTTTAAGATAAGAGATTTGTCCTCTAAGTGGCATGATGCACATGTTTCATGTCTAAGCACAGTTGATGGGTCATGTTTTTCTAGAAAGGAGAATTCAAATCCAGATGAAGAAAGACACATTGCTTTACTTTGCAATGCCAGACCCTTTTGATGTTCCTCTTTCACGTATTTAGCAGTAGCCTTTGAGCAAATACCTTTGTCATGGCCCTCAGAAGCAATCTCCACATGGTGATAATCTGTTACTAGAAAGTGTTCTTCCTTTGGGGACTTGTCAGAAACTTTCCCCTGTTCCAAAGACGTTTGAACAGAATAGGACACTTCCGAAGTCCAACCATCTCTGCATGTATCTGTCAGGATTCTGTAGCCAGCAGCACATACCTCTGTAACTCTTGCTGTTGCACTTTTCTCAACTCCAAGTTCCTCTTGCTGCATTGGATCACAAAGACAGGAGGCAGCTGATGTTGACAAATGAGACTCTTGGGTCTTGTCCTGGTGAAGCACCTCTGATACCTGGGCCACCTTCATTACTGAAATGTCTGCATATACTTCCTCTTCACTGACTTTGCCTGCTGCATGAGAAGGTACAGGCAATTTGGACTCCTTTTCAGATTTTTCCTTGGCACCTTTTTCTAACTCTGAGTCACTGGTGCTCTCTTCCTCTTGTCTTACTTTCTCGTAGTATAAGTCTTTGGGCTGAGGCTCCTTTGGGGACAGAGCTCTCTGCTCCTGGCTGACTGAAATTACATTTTCATCTGGAAGAGCATCTTCAATGAAGGGAGCTTGTTTTTCTTGATAAAATGCATCTACATCATATGTAGGGGGAGCACAGTCACTGCTTCCAGGGGAGGATGGAGGCAGTGTGCAGTGTGGCTCTTTTAGTCTGTCAGTTGATGAGCTCAGTCCATCCTGTCTTTCCTGCATTTCCTTCAATCTGAAATCACTGGATTGCCCATGCTTATCTGACTCTGGCAGGCATAAAGATCTTTCATGGACATCTGTGTATTCAAAGGAAGAATAGACTTTATCTTTGGGGGAAGTTGGGGATGAAAGCTCCTTCTCGGCAGAGGTATAGAGGCAGGACTCTTCCTCTTTTGCAGAGATGTGAAGAAGCTCTTTCTGAGAAACAAATACTTTCTCTGTTCCAGAGGACACACACGTAGGCTCCAGCTTTTCCTTACGAAGTTGAACTAGGTTGTCCATATCCTTCATGATAAGACCCGGAACCCCAAATCCAGACACAACTATCTGCTCATAGATGTCTGTATATTGGAAAGACCGCTCATCAGGGTAAGGAGTTGGTTCCCTTTCTTCCTGCTCTAGCTCTTTAGTCTGGTTATCTCTTCTGGATTCACAGACCTCCTGCTCAGGAAGACTGGAAAACCTGTGAGTGGGAGACTCTGAGTGATATTCCACTGGGCTGATAGAGCCCATGTCCTCAGAATGGCCTATGATGCCACTGCTTCCTTTGGGATGAGATGTTTCTGACAGAGAATGTGTGCTGTCCTCTGATGCTGCGTCACTGTCTTTTGGGGAAGCTGCTACATACTCTTGTGCTACAGGGCTTTCAGAATACAGTAGAGTAAGTACAGCAGCACTCTGCTCTTGGCTTCCTCTAGGGCCATCATAAGCTGCAGTAGATGTGCTGTCAGCCTTCTGCTCTGTGCCTACCCTGTATATAAAGTCTGCTGTTTCTTGACTCAAAGCATCAGCATCTGATTGCTCCACTGAGGCTCCCTGCAGAACTTGAGTCTGCAAAGCTGATCTGCTTTGGTTTATCTTAGTATTTTTTTCTAACTCTTGTGTACCTGTGTCTGCTTCCTCTTCTAGAGCAATAGATGATGCAGGCAGTGGAGATGCTCTCAGTATTTGGTCTAATGCTTTGACATGCAGATCCAGGACTGCTTTTTCCTCACGATCCAAGTAGGGGTAATCTTGTTTACTTGTGAACAACGATTCTTCCCTTTCTTTTGCTGCATTTGATGCTTTGATATGTTTGTCCTCTACACAGACACCCTGCGAAGATAGGGGTGCTCTAAATATTTCTGGTTTTTCAGAAGACGGGATCTCAGGAGGTGCTATTTCCATGTTATTTGTTTCCAGTGAAAGTCCTTTGACCCCCTGCAATGCATATTCCTGTGCTTCTGCTGATTCCAATTTGAAATGTCCAGCTTCTGTTTCCTGAGACATAGACTTGTCTTCACCATACCAGAGATAATCTTCCTTCTTAGGAAGATGGTCTGTCTGTCCAATGGCAGCTTCTTCCTGGAAATATCCATTCTCTGAGTCTGAAGTTTTCTTCTCCACTGTTTCAAAGGCATAACCTTCGTATGCCATAGAATATTTCTTTCTTTCTTCTTCTTCTTGTATGGTAAGAGAAGATTTTTGTTCATATTCCTGCACCTCATCCAAGAAAGTGCTCTCTCTTTCCTTATCATACTTCTGTTGGCTTTCCTTACCTGTTCTGTCCTCTACCTCCTCTGGAAACCACACTTTCTTTTCATAAGTTAGATTTTTTATATAAAACTCTTCTATTGCTTGAGATTTTTCTTCTTTAGTTTGTCTCTCTTCCATGAAATCACAAGATTTGAAATCTTCAGAGCAAATGGCTACGGATTCTTTATCCTGAATTCGTTTGGATTCTGGTAAGTGTAAGAACTTTGCATCTGGAAAAGTTTCTTGAGAGCAAATTTCAAAACTTTTTTCCCTCACATGGCTCATTTCTGTTAAAGAAAATAATATTCTATCATCTTCTGGAGCTCCCTCTGCAGAAGAAATTTCTGTGGGTGTGATATCTTTAATTGGGCTGTGTTCTGGGCAAAGAGGAGATTTTGGTTTTTCCTGAATCGTATCTTTGGCAGAAGTCCCTATTGATTTTTCACTTTCAGCTGGGCTCTGCTGCATGAAATCCAGGGGTATGACATCTTCTGGACAGAATTCAGTAGTGGATGTGGTCAGAAATGTTTCTTTAGTAGGGCTCTTTTCAGTAAAAGTAAGAGACTTGGTGTCTTTTGGAAAATTTCCTTTAATGAACATGTCTGGAGATGTTTCTTCAGTGAGAGAAACTGATTTGGTGTCTTCTGGAGAAATGTCTTTAAAGGAAATGGGCACATATTTTTCTTTTTCTAAACAATGTCCCATTAAATATAGTTGTTTCCCTTCTTCTGGAGACATTTCACTAATGGAAATATCTGAAGATTTTTCTTTACAAAGATTTTCCTGACCAAAAGAAAGTGATTTAGAATCATCTGGTGAAATATCTTTAATGGAAATTTGCGAATATTTATCACTTTCAAGATGGCTTTGTTGTGGGACCTGCAAAACCTCAGTGTTTTGGGGAGATATTTCTTTGGGAGAAATTGGCTCTTTATCTATGTATTTTGCAAATTCTAGGGAAATGTTTTGAGTCATTTCAGTTTCTTTGAAATCCACCTCCTCTTCTGGCTTTGAAATAATGTCTGTGCTGGGAATGTACAATTTGGAACCATCCTTTTCAATAATTTCAATAGTTTCCTGTTTGTGATAAGAAATGTGTGGCAGCTGTTCTTTTACAAAGGGTATCTCCTGCTGTTCACTTCTGGGAGACATGGACTCTATGGTCAGTGGCATGTTGTTAGCTAAGCCAGGCTTCTGCTGTATAACAAAATGCAATTTTTTTTCAGGGATATCTTTAGCTGCAGGTGCTTCAGCTTTTATAAGTGTTTCAGATTCACTCTCAGTGCCTTTTTCTACACTAGAAGTTTGTCCTTCACCTTTCTTTACAGCATCTGTGACTTTTTCGAATAACTCTGCTTTCACAGTTTCCAACTTCTCCTCCACAGGGGACTGATGGAAAGGTGTGTGTCCAGCACTAGTCGGACCAGACTGTGTTGGAGATGCCATCTTGACTGTGCTGTCATCAGGACTTATGCATCGTTCCTCAGCGTCTCCTGAACTAGAGTCTACCTGGGAAAGTTGTGCTTCCTCTGTGGCAAATAACAATGTGGATGATTCTGTGTGTGATTCTCTTAAAACATCCGCTAGGTGCCCTTGCTGAGAAAACAAATGGGCTGCATGATGTCCTGGAAGTTTCTCAAGCATTTCAATATTTGGAGTTTCATCTTCTTCCTCGTCTTCCTCCTCTCTCCTCTCTTCCTCCAGGCCCTTCTTATGAGCTTCTAACTTTCTCTCTCCTTCTGCTAATGCCTGGAAGTCTTCAGGAGGTGGAGATTTAAAGCATTTGTCCTCCTCTAAGGAGGATGTTGGTGAGATTGTGCCAGCAGAAGGCACATAGTCTAGGCCTTGGGTGGCTTCAGTCCGAGAAGAGGGTATGCTGTTTATTGTGTCCAGAAGCAACGAGCTTTTGCCAGTCTCTTCTGTTTGTGGAGCTGTTATGGATGCAACAGACTGATCTTCTGCTACTGAAGTGGCAAAAGAAGAAAGCTTGTCACATTCTGTAACTGATGTGGCAGAGGACACATGCTCCTCTTCAGCCAGTGGGGCTGCCACAATACTTGTAGGATACACAAGAATTTCAGATTCTTGGCTGATGAAACCTTTGTCAACAATGTCAGGAGCAGAGATGGCTTGGATACCATGTACTGCTTCAAAAGAGCCTGGGCGATCCGGCACAGAAATGTCATATGCACTGACATCATACTTCAAGTGTGGGATCCTCTCTTCCTGTTCATCATGTATCTCCTCATCCGAAATCGTCTGTTCAGTCTCTGAGTAGCCAGGGATAGTTTCATCCTGGATGTATGAAATGTGTTCTGCTGTGGCTCCTGTGGGGACAGGAACACTGCTCAGGTAGGACGCCTCCTTAGTTATCTCCTTTTCGGGTAAAATGCTTTTCTCACCTACTTCCTCACTGAACTCTCTTTCCTTTTCTTTAGCAGTGAATTTTGTGCCCTTCTCCTCTTCCTGGTGTAGCTGATAGAACTCTTTGGTTTTCATGCCCTTCTCCTCTGTGTGTTCTTCTGTTTCTTCCAATTCTGCCTTTTCGATCACATACTCTCTCTTTTCCCTCTCACTTTCTTTACCGGTGTCCATCCCCTCAATGTACTTTTCACACATCTTCACTTCTCCTTCTCTCTGCTTTCTGTCCACAGTTATTTTCTGCTCTTCTTCTTTCTCTTCTTCTTTGAGTGCTGGGGTCCGAGCTTCTCTTGCTGCTGCTTCCGTGAGTCTTGGTACCTGCCCTCTCTCATCTATGAGAACCTCTTGGAGTAGCTTGGCTTCCTCCTTCCTTTCAACTTTCTCTGTAAACTCTGCCACCTCAAGAGGTTCCTCCAGGGCTGTTCCATCATCCTCAGTTTTTTCAGCCTGTCCTGGTCTCACCTCCAGCTGATGGACTGGCTTTTCCTCACATGGCAATTCTGCTTGCCTATCAATAGTGATGACTCCCTCATCTAGGGATTCCAGAGGAGTTGCCTTCAACAAGATTTTCTCTTCCAAAACTGGAGCTTCATTAAGTTGACTCTGCACAGCCACATCAGGTACCATCTTTCCTTCAGTGTCAGGTCCTCTGATAATTGCATCACTCATTTCAACACCAGTCATTTCCTGAGCCACCTGCAGCTCCACCTTCTCTTCATGCTTCAGCTCCTCAAAGTCCTTGGTTAGGTCCTCTGGTGAAGACAGGACTAACCTCTGCTCAGCCATGTCAGCCATTTCTGGTTCTTTTTGTACAGGTGCCTTCTGCACTGGTGATGTCTTCTGTTCCAAAGGTGCTTCCTTTTCAGCTTTGACTCGCATTTTCTCAGTTTTGATTCTACCTGGAACTTTTGCCTTATATAATGTTTTCCTCACTTCTGGTGTAAAAGGTTTCAAGTCTGGTTTAGAAATTTTTTTCAGCTCTGGTTTGATTTCTTTCTTTGAATCTTTTTTCTCTTCCTTTTTTCCATCATCTTTTTTAAAGTCCTTTCTCTCTTTCTTAATCTCTTTCTTTTCTTTGTCCCTCTTCTCATCCAGTTTAGACACTTTCTCTTTGAGGTGCTTCTTGCCAATCTTGTCTTTGGTTAGTTTCCTTTTCTCAGCTTTGAGGGCATCACTGGATTCTGTCTTTATCTTTTCAGGTTTAGCAGGTTTCTCAGGAATTTTCTCAATATGTTCTTTCATTTTTTTTTCAGTTCTGGTCTCCTTTACTACTTCTGGTTTTATGTCCTTAGTCCCATCCTCAGTTGCCTCCTCTTTTCTGGCCTGCTTTGTTGCAGCTGGTTTCGGAGAAGATTTCAGACTTTCTTTGCTGTCAGTTCTCTGCTTAATCTTGGTCTGCTTCAGAGAAGGTGGAGGCAGGCCAGAAGATATGTCCTTCTGAGTAGCTACAGGGTACCTCAGAAAATCCAGATGTTTGAGCTTCTCAAGACCTTCCAATATTTTATTTTGTGGAGCATTTCCAGGAAACAAAACTCTTACTATTTTTTCTGTTGGGCTTGCTGGCAGCCAAACCACCAGGGCTGTGATTGAAGTCAGATAGGGGACAGAGATCTCACCTTCCTTCCCATTTGCTAGAATGATGCCAGTCTTTGCTTTGCTATTCCCAGCCCATTTCTGCATTAGAAACTGCATCTCCTTACTGTCCTTGACAGGATTTAGGATGTACATGTCCAGCTTACCAACCCCCATCTTGTGGAACAGAGTAATGGGCTCGAGGGTGTTACTCAGCACCCTGTAGAGAGGCTCAGATTTAATGCCAAGTTTATTCAAGTACTGCAGTGTCAGACAGGCCTCTTCAATGCTTCTCTTGACTTTCATGGATGATTCAGGCATCTTGAGCTTTTCAGGAACATTAAAAAAAACAACCCCCAGTTCTGGAGAGATGAGGTTCTTCATCCAGTCACTATAGTTGGTGGAACCCTGAGATTGCTCCTCATCCTGCTCAGCAATCTTCCTCTGCAGAAGCCCATTAATGCCAGGTAGGTTATCTGCCCCAATGTGGGTCAGGAGAATGGAGTCAATCCTGTCCAGATGCCTGACCAGCTTCCAAAAGCAGGATTTCCTCTCAGAGCCACCATCTACCAGGATGTTAAATCCATTGACAGCAAACAAAGCAGAGTCCCCCCTCCCACCAGGGAATATGTAGCAGCAGGGCTTAGACAGTTTCAGAAAGCCCCCAGAAGTGGGAGGCTCCAAAAGATCAAATGGTGTTGGCACATCCACCGTCTCAGAGACATACTCTGCAAACTCAGAGACACCATCCATCTCAGGCAGGGCTGGGTCAGGGTTCAATTTCAGATTAATAAGCTGTTGGAACTGGGGATGTCCAAGATTGCTCCAGTCTCCCTCTCCCAAACAGGACACAGTGAGAGAGGCCTTGGTATCTGGGTCAGTGTTGCTGAGAAGCTGGGTGACCTAGTGAGAAAGCCCAAGACAATCACAGTGAAACACAGTAGCAAGACCACAGCATTTAATTTTGTAAAGCAGTGATTAATGTGGGACCAACTCCGCTGACCTATTACAAAAGATGCCATGACTGAGGGCAAAGCCAAGCACATCATTCCTTCAGACAAGCAAAAGGCCTGTAGCAGTCCCCTGAGAATGCAGCTGTTGGGCCAGCTTTGGCCAATGTAAGGTGTGGGTGAGAGCCTCTTGGGAAGTGATAATATTTTGCATGGAGTTATTTTCCCTAAAGAGACCCTACTCTGCTGATGTGTTGACAATCTGGGCCCATGAAGGAATGGAAACAAATAGTCAAACTGGGAAATCCAGAGAGTATATTGAGAAAAATCCAGACTTCTAGGTTTATGAATGCAATCACAGTGATTGTGTCCAGTCAACCAACCCTCCTAACCATTTATCTGCATGTCTCCTTACCACAAATGAACATTCAAATCATGTACATACAATTGTGAAAATGTGGACCCTACGGCTTAGTGAATATTGCAAGCAGCCCAGAGATGTGAAGCAGAGCTTGAAATTGCCAAAGACAAAAAAATAGTGTCAGTGAAATAAAACTATTGCAGTGCATTTCTATTTCTCTAAAGATCTCAAACCTTTACACACACATTAACTCTCCCAAGCTGGTGAGTGGATATGTATATATTTATTATATTCACTGGATACTCAGTGAAACTAAGGTAGGGAGCCACATTTTCCAAGGTAGCAAGTGATCACTGTGGTGCCTAAGCTGAGATATTTTAAAAGGAACTGGATTTCAGAAAAGCAAAATCACCTGTCTTCTGGAAATCAGGCAACTCTGCAGAGTCACAGTCAGGGCACTCAAAAATGAAAGCACCCCTAAACCACTAGTCACTTTGAAAACTTGACTTCAGGTGACTCGCCAAGGCTGTACAGTAAACCCTCGAGTTACATGGGGGTTGCATTCCTGCAACCCAGCTGTAACTCAACTTTTTGCGCAGGTCTCCCCTGAGCTTGAAGTAGTCAGTTTCCTGGCTCCCAGAGTGGCAGGGAGCTGGCAACCAGGGGCAGGCTGATTCCCATCTCCCTGCCACTTGCAGGATCTGGGAAACTGATCAGCTTATGGCTGGTCAGTTCACAGGTTCCCGCCAGTGCACTGCAGCTGAGAACCAGGCTGCCACTTGTTTCCCGGCTCCCCGCCACTTGGGGAACCCAGGAAACTGACCAGCCATGAGCTGGTGAGTTTCCAGGGTCCCTCAAGTGGCCTGCAGCTGGGAAGGAGGCAGCAGACTGGCTCTCCTCTTGCAGAGACAAGAAACTGACCAGGGCAGCAGCCTTGGTCAGTTTCCTGGCTCCAGCCAGTGGAGGGGAGCCCAACCAGGGCAGTCCTGCTCCCAACTCACCTCTAGGCCTTGGAGCCAGGAAACTGACCAGCGCACCAAGGCTGATCAGTTTCCTGGCTACTTCTACCTGCCTGTCCCCAGCCATGTGGCTGTCAGCGGTGCTGCTGGGGACAGGCAGAGAGAATGGGGCTTTTTATCCCCTTCAGCTGCGGGCAGTTGTGGGCAGCTAGGCAGGCTGACAGGCGCAGAGCAGCTTCAAGTTGTGCTTCAGTTGCATTAAAGCACGTTATGTGCAACTTGAAGCCATATATTTCAAGGGTTTACTGTATAGTTATTTAGTTCACAAACTAGGAGAATCAAAACCAACCTTCTGCCCAACATACCAGGACACCTGTGAGCTGGAAATTGAGCTTCTCTCCCAACTCCCTGCTGCCCCCACATACAGATCTTTGCCAGCTGGACAGGAAGCCCTGGATTATTATTTATACTCACTTCTGGATCTGCAATGATCTCAGCAAAGTGCTGATAAGTGAAGGTTCCAGTTTGCAGGATCAGATCTCCTTCTTGGTCAGAGCTCTGCCCACACAGAACCAGTAGTTTGTAGGCAGATGAATCACATACCAGCGATCGCACCTGTTGTCATAAAGACATAAATGTGTCAGTTCTCAGGTTTGGGGTTCTATGGTTACCTGGGTTCCTCACCAGTTCCACAGGCTCAGCCATCATCCAGAATATCAGAGGCTAACTGCTGGACGAAAGCATTAATATGGCTAGGTCATGTTAATGTTGAGAGTGCAGCCCCACTATTTCTCATTTACAAAGCAAAGTTGGGCTTTTCTACATATAGGCTGGCTGCCTGTTGAGACAGAAGTGTTCAAAGATCTCTCTTCTGCCTGCTTGGCCCAGCTCCAAGCCAGGTTGGACTTTTCTAACAACCACAACGTACACAAGTTCTTGAAGCCCTTTTGCAAACAACACCCCCGCCCCAAAGCAGGTGCATCTCTTGCTCCCAAGCCTCAGCCTCTCTTTGGGACAAGATTCAGCAGAAGCCACGGATAAGGAGACATTTCCAGCAGCAAGGTTTTGGCAGAGCTTGGTCCATTCAGGAATCCCATCCAGCTGCGCCACCTATCCTGGGCTAATGCTCTCCCTCCATCCTGGTAGAAGAACTTCACAAACACTCTAGAAGTTAGGCAGTTCCCAGTATTTACCTAGTCAGGAATCAGAATTCTTCCAAAGGGTGAAAGTGTGGTGTGGCCCTGGAGAAAGAACATGGGACCTCCGGCAATGGGTGAACATAGTTCTTCCTGCTGAGTAAGCATACTGGGCACACAGCCTGCACCTGGTCCCGCTGGCTGCATACCAGGTCTGGGCAGACCGCTCATAAAAGGTGGTAAATGCTTAATGAGCTAACATTTTGGCTGTGCTTGGGTCAGCATAGCCTGGACAGCTGATGTGGAGAAAACACCAGAGTCTCCCTATTGCAAGAAGCCATTCTTGGCCCTTACCTCAGAAATGATGCTGTCCACATTGGGATTCACTAAGATCACTGTCTCCAGAATCTCAGTCCGGTGATGGAGGGTCCTTTGGCCTAAGGAAAGACAAGGTGTATAGAAAGGAGGAAAAAGCCTGCTGGGGGTTGCCTGCTGCTCTGCCTGCCCTCCCGCCCCCTGCTGTGCCTCACTTGGCTGAAGACTTTCCTCTGCCCCTTGGTTTTAAGGCTTCATGTCATGTTCAAGGGTGTAGTTTCACCTGTGACTTCTAAGAGGTCTGGGTCATGTCCTCTCCACAGAGAAACAAACCAAGCTTGGTCTGGCCCAACACAGGCTGCCACCTGTGCCCAATGCTGAATTGCCTCTGTGGCTTCTCTCCTATGCTCATTAAATGCCAGGGAGGCTCCCCCCACCCCCAGCAAGCATGGTGGGGTCTCCCCTGCTGCACTTGCTTGTTTTCTAGTTTCAATGCAGTTGCCAGGGAAATGTAGCTTTGGAACATAGCCAAGTGATGGTAGCTATGGGCTCTGAAAGCCAAGGAATGGGAGCTGAATCAATTGTCCTTGCCGTTCCCTGGGGCAGTGCAATGCTTGATGGGAATTGGTTGTCATTCTCTGGAAGTTTTCTGACTCCCAGGCTGACTTAAAATCATAGACTGTCAGACAAGAAGAGAGCTTGAATGAGCACCTTGTTCAACCCAGCCCACTATGGCGGGACAAAGTATCATCTAGACCATGGTTTCCCAAACTGGGGGGGTGTCCTCCCTGGGGGGCATGAAGAAATTCCAGGGAGAGCGCAAGGTGACCCATCTCACCCCATCATTCCCCCCACCTGAAAAAAGATCCGGCCTTTGCTTCTGGCTCTCAGACTCTGCCATTTTACCTGGATGTCCCAGCACAGCTGCTATAAAAAGCAGGCAGCTGGCAAAGACCCATGTGGAGCTAGCTGCCTTCTGCAAATGAGAGTGAATGTGGGTTGGGGAGAGGAGGAGGATGGGGTTAGATGGGGGACTAGGGGTGCCTGGCTTTGTGGAAGAGCAGGGGAGGGTCTCGGGTGGGTGGCTTGCAGGGCTTGTGGGACTTAGGCAGCTGGCCCTGCCAGAACAGGGCTTGGGTGCCTGGCCCCAGAAGCATGGGGCTTGGGTGGCTCGGACTGATGGGTGGGTGGCTGGTCCTGGCAGTGCAGGGCTCGGGCGGCCAGGTAGACGGCTGGCCCCAGTGGCTGGTGGCAGGGGGGAGGGGTAGCGAGTGGCTGGCCCCAGTGGTGTGGGGTTCAGGAGGGCAGGCAGCTGGTGTGGGGAGGCTGGCATGGGACTCAGGCAGCTGGCCAGCAGGGGCTGCACCAGGCAACCACAAAGGTCCAAGAAAAATCATTTGTGCTTATTTTTAATTTTAAATAACATTTTTATATCAAGATTTTGTGTTTATTTAAATTACGAATTGCATTTTTTGTTAAGACGGGGTTGGATGATGGTACAGAAGGGAGGGCATGAGGGTTTCTCAAAAATCAAAAGAGGGATGTGATGCTGAAAAGTTTGGGAACCCCTGATCTAGACCATCTCTGACATAACCTGCTCTAAAAAAAACCACCAATGATAGTGAGCCCACAACCTCTCTAGGGAATTTGTCCCAGCATGGGGCAGAGCACATTTCCAAGGTAAGTAGGTGGGATTAAGTTCCCTCATCCCCTGTGGCTCAGTGTAATTTACCAAGGTTAATTTAGTCATCATTCTTTGACACTGCTACCAAAAGTCTATTGGCCTTAGGCCCATGGAATGCAGAATACACATGGGACCCTCACTCAAAGAGCTCAGGGACTGCGGGGCTCTACTGGACCAGTAGGCATCTAGGCACAAGTCCTGCTGCTGACTAGTCAAGGTCAGCTGCTACCAAGGAAGACTCACTGCCGCAGGCAGTTCTGAGATAGCCTGCATCAGGGATGGTTTGTTCCTACTGCTATTATGTAAGGTCATGTCCCAGGAGCAAGAGCTGTTACTGCACTTCCAAAGCTTATTTTGACCAGTACTGTTGTAACTCTGACTAGCCTTGTTATTCATGCAACTGGGACTCTGTCTTGGAGGCCTGATAAGATCTTGGACTCAATAACAGAATGTGGCAGTGGGTTCCACAAGCTATCTTTTGTGTGGTTAGGGCCTGTGATGCTGTTGCTGGTGTAGCTATGTGAGCAAAGTTGGTAGTGAGGTTTGTTACAGGGATCGGGGAGGAGGGATAACTTGGGGGTTTGAGCATTAGCCTGCTAAACCCAGGGGTGTGAGTTCAATCCTCAAGGAGACCATTTAGGGATTGGGGCAAATAGATGTCAGGGATGGTGCTTGGTCTTGCCAAGAGGGCAGGGGACTGGCTAGGTGACTTCCCCCAGTCCCTTCCAGCTCTAGGAGATGTGTATCTCCATTAATGTTAGAGTTAATGTGGTGTGTAGTTGCAGGTGAGAATTGGTTTCAAGTTGGGTGGGCTGTCTGTAGGTGAGGACAGGCCTGCCTCCCAAGGTGTGAGAGATCACAACATTCTTGCCTGACTGGATACATGGACTGTAAGATGGATAGAAAGCTGGCTTGACAGTTGTACTCAAAAGGTAGTAGTCAATGGCTCGCTATCTGGATGGTGGTTGGTTTCAAGCAGGGTGCCCCAGCAATCAGTTCTAGAGCCAGTGCTGTTCAACATCTTTATTAATACCTGGATGAGGGGATGGATTGCATCCTTAGCAATTTGCAGATGTCACTAAGCTAGGGGTCAGGTAAATATATTGGAGGGTAGGGATAGGGTCCAGACTGACCTAAAGAAATTGGAGGATTGGGCCAAAAGACATCTGATGAGGTTCAACAAGGACAAGTACAGAGTCCTGCACTTGGGATGAAAGAATCCCAAGCATTGTTACAGGCTGGGGACCAACTGATTATGTAGCAGTGCAGCAGAAAAGGACCTGGGGATTACAGTGGATGAGAAGTTGGACGCGAGTCAACAGTGTGCCCTTGTAGCCAAGAAGGATGATGGCATATGGGTGCATGAGGCGAAGCATTTCCAGCAGATCTAGAAAATTTATTATTCCCATCTACTTGGCACTGGTGAGGCCACATCTGGAGTATTGTGTCCAGTCCTGGGCCCCACCCAGTATAGAGAGGATGTGGATGCACTGGAGTGTGTTCAGCAGAGGGCAGTGAAAATGATTAGGGGGCTGGAGCACATGACCTATGAGGAGAAGATGAGGGATCTGAGCTTATGTAGTTTGCAGAAAAGACGAGTGAGGGTCGATTTTATAGCAGCCTTCAACTTCCTGAAGGGGGCACTCTAAAGAGCATGGAAAAAGACTGTGCTCAGTGGTGACACATGGCAGAACAAGGAGTCTGAAAGGTGTAAGAGGGAAAGGCGAAAGAGGGAGAGGTGTAGGTTGGATATTAGGAAAAACTATTTCACCAGGATGGTGGTGATGCACTGGAATGTGTTACCAAGAGAGGTGGTGGAATCTCCATCCCTAGACGTTTTTAATTCCTGACTTGACAAAGTCTTGTCTGGCATGATTTAGTTGGGGTTGAGCCTGTTTTAGGCACGGGGCTGGACTAGATGACCTCCTAAGGTCCCTTCCAGCCATAGGATTCTGTGATTCTATGAGGTGGGGCAAGAAAAAGGTCCTTGGAGGAGAGAGGCAGGGTGAAGGAAGGGGTTTGGTTTCAGGAATTAGGAAGCTGGCAGCTGTACTACAGAGAATCTTCCTCCTCGTGTTTCAAGCGGAAAGGCGAGCCCCACACTATGTGGGCCTGGATCTGCTTGCGGCCAGAGTGTCTGAAGATTTGAACGGGGAGAGCAATACAAAGGTGCCCCCCAGCAGCCTTACTCCTGTCCCCCAGTAAGGGGTGGATGCTCTGTCTTAGGAATCCAGTGGGCTGCTTCTCAGGCATGGCCAAACTACATCCATGCAAATAGACTCTTTAAGCTAATAGAAATGAAGGGCTTAGAGATCAATTGTCTTTCTGCTTCTTATTTGATATATGACAGCAGCACTCAAGGCCCCAGTTAAGATCTGGGCCCCATTTTGGTAGGAACTGTTAAATCACAGAAGCAATAAGTATCCCTGCCTCCAAGGCTTTACCCCTCTAATGCCATAGACTTTAGTATAAGAGCCTTAATTGATGTACAGCAGTGGTGCAACACTGAAGTAAGCCATAATGCTGATTTACACCCACTACAGACCAGGCTTAATAGAGGTTACTACTGCTGCCCTGATTTTCATTCCCCCAAACACACATGGTTTAACTCAGCTCCACCAGGAGAGTTCAGAAAAGGGAAAAGGTCACCAAGCAGTGCCTTGCCAAAGGACCCTATCTTCTATCCTGAGCTAAAACAACCCTTCCTTTGCACTCTCCACTTCAGTAGCTGAACCCCAGCCAACACCATTTGCAGCAACACAATTAACAGCTGTCACAGGTGATTCATTTTCTCCCAAGGGCTAGTGCTGTGTGCAGCAGAGGTGTTGTTTGCCTTTGTTTGTCTGCACAGTTCTGTGGTTTATGACAGGAGAGGCAGATCAGAAAAGTACTGCTGAGATTTGCAGCAGAAGACAGCGAGACCTGGGATGGTCCTTTCTGGAGCTCACACCATGAAAGGAACCTGGTAAAGTTCCTGCACAGACAGGCTTGAGACTTGTGGCACAAGGCTCCACAGGACCTGAGGCACAGATCAGGAGTGTCATCCTGGGCCCCAACTGTGGAGCTCCTGGAAGAACCAAGGTCTTGAACATGACTTTGCTTCTCTGATCAATTCTGGGCACAGGCCTTTAACCAGAGGAGGTTGCAGCACAGCAGCAAACTCCTCACAGAGCTTTCCTGGCTTTCCTCTGCCATTAGCATCACTCCCATTTGGCTTGGAGTCAGTGTCAGATAGCTGCTCTTGATGCAGGAGGTGATTTCCTCCAAGCACTAGGCCTGGTGGGTGGTGTGGTACAGCGATGTATGGTGAAGGCCAGGAACAGCTGTGTCATTTGCGTACACCTGGCACGTGAGTCTTTGCTGGCTAACCTGTACACCTAGTAGCTTCATGCACAGATGACAAAGGCTGGAGAGTATGGGTGTCCAATGGCAACGGAGCAGCACCTCATTACTGCTTGTCGGATGTATTCCTCCAGGAAGAACTAAAGCCACTTCAGCACCTCTCTAGGCCTCTGCCACGTCTCCCAGGTGAGACAGCAGCACCGCATGGTTGACAGTGCTGTGGAGAGGTCCAGGAAGGGGGCTTTTCCTGTTTTGTATGGTGACATCACATGTCCTCCCATGATGCCAGAGCTAGCCAGCTGAGCGTGAACCTCTCTCTCTGTATTTGCATTCTAATCCCTCAAAAGAGGTGGGCTGAGCCAATGTGATATGTGGAGTCAGTGGCTGGAAAATAATATTTTTGCAGATATGAATCAAAATCCAGGTAGCAGCCTTGCAGCACTTGGCAACTAGTCCACATCAAATAGATGCACCAGAGATTTCTATCCCCCAGCTAACAGGAAGGTATTTAAATACCTCAAGCATCGCAAAACCTTTATGAATACAGAGCCTGATTTATTTATATCAGCTCTAGATTCAAACTGATGGACCCTTAGATTTAATCAAAACCAAAAAACAATGTTGAGGTTGCCCAGATACTAAACTGATGAGGATTTATTGCACAGTCATCTAACATGTGACTTGCAAGTCCTAATTCAGATCCCAGAGAGGGAGAAGAGGAAGAAAATGCTCAGGAACATTAGAAAGCACAGGGGAAATATACTTTTTACATTTAACATTTTTAACATTTTACATTTACTGATCTAAGTTACAGAAATTCCGACATAAAAAGCTGTCCTGGCCATCTGACTAAGCGAGTTTTACCCATGAAAGCTCAAGACCTCATAAATTTGTAGTCTCTAAGGTGGCAAGGGATGGCTTGTTATTTGTGAAGCTACAGATTAACATGGCTACACCTCTGAGAAACTTCCATGGAAACTTCGAAATTTAGCTTCAAGATGAAGGAAAAAAACCTCATGTTAGATTAAGCTGTTCCCTGCAATAAGCATCCAGACAAAATAACATCATCCAAAGCTGGGGTAGGCCTCTGCCCAAACCAGTTTGCTTCAGCTGGGCTAAATCTAGAGTAGGTCTCAGCTAAGTCTAGACACTCAGCTAGACTGTGTCTTTCAAATCTCTAGCAATCTTTTACTAGTCCAGGCTCAAGGGACTCTCTAAAAGCTCAAGAAAACTTCATAGTTTCTTAGCTCTGGCCTCACTGAACAGTGAATGGACAATCACTGTCAGTGATGGAACACACCAACACAATGTCACATAAGTACTTTAATAAATCAGTTTAAACAGATGATTCTTTAGAAGGCTTTGTCCTGTCAAGGGGACCGTTGCTTTCTCTGTACTTCAAATGTGTAGAACCAGCCCAGGTGTCTCTTTCTGAAAGATCTGCATTAACCAGAAATAATGGGTTTGATGCAGGAAATCATTGATGAAAATCTGAGCTGCATTACCCTGGAGAGCAAACTAAATTATCAAAATGTTTCTTTCTGGTTTTAAAATTTATGAAATAATAGCCAGCCATCTTAATACATGAGATAAGGAAATAGGAAGGAAGATCAGTGTAGATGGTATTGAAGTAGAAAATGTAAAGAAGTTCACCTATCTGGGGAACAACATAACATATGATCTAGACTGTAAGAAGGAAATATCGACTAGAATAGCGAAAGAAAGAGCGAGTTTGAAAGCGATGGATAAGATCTGGAAAAGCAACGCGATTAGCTTAGGGACGAGGCTCAGCATCTTGAAAACGTGTGTATTGAGCAGCATGTTGTACGGATGTGAGATGTGGGTGATAAGGAACGATTTGAAAAGAAGAATGCTGGCCTTCAACAGGAGTTGTTACAGAAAGATTCTGAGAATAGGATGGATGCAGAAGGTCACCAGTGAGGCATTATATAGAAAGATACAGCTGAAAGAGAACCTGCTGCAGAAGGTTATAAAATGGAAGCTACAACTATTTAGGTATATTTGCAGAAACAACAATGAACAAAAAATCAAGACCCTGGTATGTGGCATAATGGACAGTTCAAATAGGAGGGGCAGATCCCACATGGAATGGGTAGATGATATCGTAGATTGGTGCAGAGCTAGTCTACAGAAACGAAGCCACCCCGCACTGGACAGGGAAAGACAGAAGGAAATAGGAAGAGAGGCATCAGGCACCAATGGGCACTGAGCCCACAGTTATTGATGATCATCATCTTAATGTATAAGCTTGGCCCAGCAGTTCATGAGACTTAGGAAAAATACTGACAAAAAACTGATTGTGAAGAGGAGCACAGAATGCTGGTAGACAGGCACCTGGGAAGAGCAGAGCAGGTAGCCATGTCACTCCAGCTCTGGCCACCATGGTGAGTGTAGGGGCAGGACCTCAGCTGCCACTCCACTCCACTCCAGGCCCCCCAGTAATGCTCCAGCTCATGTCGCTCAGTGGAGGGGGCTTTGAGCCAGGTGGCAGGGAAAGGGTGGGGCTTTGGGGAAGGGGTGAAGTGCTGGCATGGCAGAGGTGGAGCAGATGTGGGGCGGAGTGCCCTGAGCCCCTTCCCTGGGGCACTGGGCAGGGGCTGCCCCAGGTCCCACATCTCCCTAGGGACAGCCCTGCTGTCAGATGAAGAACTTATGAGCTGAGTGCAAAAGCAAGACAGCCAGGCTAAGGAGCAGCATCAAGTGTAACTGGGGCTAATAAAAAAGAGAATTGTATTTGTTCAGCAATTAGAGCAACCAGATTCACTCTGCAGAGTTCCTGCCAAGGCTTCCTGAGACCTAGCATTAAACGCCAGCAGTAGGGAATGACAGCATGCATGTCTTCAGTGCAATATACTCACTTAGCATCAAACTGGGAACCTTGAGTACCATGTGCGACATGCTGTATTCTGACTCACAGCAAAGAAATCCAAGTCATTTAATTTGCCCAAATAAAATAAAAATCCTTACAGATCCCTTATAGACCACTCATGTTGATTTCACATTGTGCTTCATATCTGCTGGAGTATTCTTCCCTCCAGCCAAAATGCCAGGTGAAAGCATGACCCTCTTATAGATTCACTAATTGGTTCTGCTTCTTCCAAGCGGCAAGCTCACACTATCCTTAAATAAAAGGACTTTCCCACAAGTGCTGAACAGCAAACAAATTATCTTTAGAACACAAATCATGTTCTGATAATTCATGATGTTAGAAGCCAATTGTCAAATTCAATTACATCTGCAAGCCCTAACAATGAAGGTTGGTAGCTGCTATAACCAGCTGTTCAGCAAATACACCAGTGGCTGCCACTAGCCTTAAAACCATATTACTGTAGTGTGCACCAACCAAGAATCCCCTCCATTCACAAGAGGTACTTTCTATGCTTCTACGTCAATGTGTTATGGCAGTATGTGTAACTGCCTGGAGGCAGCCTCAAACTAGGAACTTCTGAAGCTTAGTGCAGGTGCCTTTACAGCTTGAGATAAAGGCCAGCTGGCTCTCAGCTTAGGCTGCATTTCTACATGAAGTGGCCTAGGTCCCACTCCCTGGGACAGTTAACCACACATATGTGTGTAGGTTACATATACATTCTGAAAGGTGAGAATCTTGACCCAAGAATGAAAATATTAATAAAAATGGAGACTACACTTCTCTGAAATGAAGACTATAACTGGTCTTTTGGCCTCCTCTCAGAGAAATCTATTACAAGAAAGATTCCCAGAGAGGAATGGAACCAGGCTGGTTTCATCATTTTCTCAAACTGAACGGCAAACCCTCAGTCAACTTCAAGAATAACAGAGCTAAAAGAAAAAAAAAGTAGATAATACAAACTTAAAATTAAGATTTGAGTCTAGAATCTCCACCAAAGCTGTGACATACAGGTCCAAAAAAAGCAACTGATGGGTTTCAGCCCCTAAGGAGGAGCTCTCTGTGGTTTGAAAGCTTGTCTCTCTGACCAGCAGAAGAAGGCCCAATAAAAAAACTATTACCTATTAAGAAAATCTGACTTCTCACTCATGGGGTTACATTGTGACCAGGAGTTTGCTGTAATCCAAGCATAGCAGCAACCTGCAACTGCCTGTAATTAAGAGTTCTGCAAATAAAGGTCACAGAAGAATAAGTCATCCTCCCAGTTGGCCCACCTAAAGGCTGCTGATCCTCCCAAAATATCCAGGCAACTCAGGGAAATGTAGGTCACCACAAAGGCTCTTTGAACATGAATGTGTTGGTTTCATACTTGAAAAGCCCACTACAGTTAGCTCCCTCTGCACAGCCTGTCCAGAGAAGCTAGTGCCATGGGTTTGTGTATACACTTATTTCCGCACGTCAGCGTGTTCACATTTGCAGCACTTCCACTACCATGAGGGCAGATATCCCCAGTGCAGCTCTCTCCATTTTGAGGATAGGTTTTGTTGGAAGGGGTTTATGACTGCAGGACATCCTGGGTCCCTGTACAGCCTCCTTTCCCCAAATACTGGTCAGCTGCAGTAACTCAGCATTGCTCCAAGCAGGGATCATTTGCTCCATGGAGCAAGTACTGTCCCCTAGTCAAATGCTAAGTGAACATATGCCAAAAGAACAGGAAGGGGAGTTTCCAAGTTCCTAGGACTTTGCACAGGAAGGGGAAAATATCTGTTTACCCGGCAGCAGAGCTGCTGGCCAGCATGGTCTCCTAGGCACTATGAGGTATCTTCTGGAGGCTATACAAGCTGTGTAAACAGTAGAAACATCTTCTCTTGCACCTCACCATTAAAGTATCCATGGTAGGAACTGTATGCGGCTCATGGAAAAGGTCTTCCATTTTGCAGTGAAACTTCTGAGTTTCACCACAAGAAGTCATTGGCAAGCATAGAGGCTCCTGGGGTTTCTGCACAAAAAGGGGACCTCTTGCACTTTAAATGAGATGTGGAAGCATATCCTGCGTCTGTTCAGTGTACCATAAACTAGAAGTAGCCAGGCAGAGCAAGGGCCAAGGTCACTACTTTCAGGGTGAGATTTTGCAGGTGCATCTCTCCTCTGGTCCAGGTCACTTATGTGGGACAAAGTGCTGTGGGAGACATTCCATTAGTGCAGTGGTTCTTAACATTTACTGCAACCTGCACACCTTTGCTTCTCAGAATACATTCTCGCACTCTTTATCAAAAAAAGAAATACGTTCTCGCACCCCTTATCAAAAATCAAAAATGGAGATGGGAGCCTATACGCTTTTAAATTACATTAAATATCTGTAAAATCATTTATGTTATTACTCACCACAAATAATAGTACAGTAGGCATACCAAAATACACACGTACTAACCAGAGATGTTGTGGAGTTCTGCTGTGGAAGTAAACTATAACCAACATGCTCACAGTTAGTGGCAACTGAATTCAAACAAAGCCGCTGTGCTGCTACATCATCATCAGCGCATGTGTCAAGAAAAACCCTGCAACGTGGCCTGGGTGCAACCCTTTATTTTGTAGCGAGATAATTTCACTACAATTTGCTTAAAAACTTGAAAATAAATTTTTTGTTTGCGTATTACAGTAATCATTAAAAATGTATAATGTTTTTAAATACATAGGTTTGATGAAACAAAGTAGCTGTACTTACATCCCTGTGCTTAATTTGTGTTTTCAATTATTTACCTTCTTAAAAATCCTGGCATGTCTTGCACCCCCAAAAAGGGCATCACACACCCTCAAAGGGTGTGTGCAGCCAGGTTAAAAGCTTCTGCATTAGTGTAAAGCCTGGTCTACACTAGGAGATTAGGTCAAATTTAGGTGACTTGGGTTGATTTTCTAAGCAATCAGTCCACCTTAAAGAGTTCATTCTGCAGATGTTAAGGGCTCCTAAGGTCAATTTTTGTATTGCTGCTTTTCACAAGGAGTAATGCCAAAATTGACTTTGCATGGGTGAATTTAGGGTAATGCAGACAGAGTATTGTAAACTTAAATGTTGTTGGCCTCCGGGATGTGTCCCACAGTGCCCCAGTGTGACCACTCTGGCCAGCACTTTCTGTTCCATTACTCTCCAGGTGTACAGGAAATGGCCTGGGAAGTTTGAATTTAATTTCCTGTTTGGCCAGCATAGTGAGTGGACAAGGCAGCACACCTCAGCTGGACCTCGTGAGGCAGGCTGGACACCTGCAACCAAAGCCCCATGCGCACTGGCACTCCAGAGGCCATAACCCTCATGGCAGTGTCTGCAGCATCCCATACTGCCTGCAGGGCCACCCTTGAAATCAGTTTGTTCTCTTCCACCACGGCTGCGAAGTCCTGCTTGGCTTCGGGCGGCACCATCTCAGAGAACCCAGACAGGGCACTGACTGTATTATAGGCATACCTGAGAACCAGAGCCTGCTGGTTAGCAATTGTTAATTGCAACTCTTCCGTTGAATAGACCTTCCTCCCATAGAGGTCCAAGAGTTATCGTCTCTACTTTTTGGGGAGGGACCCTGGAACCCTTGGTGCTCTATGGTTAGCAGCGTCTACTACCAGGGAGTCAGGTGGGGGGTGCATAAACAAATGTTCATTGCCCTGGATGGGACAAAGTACCATCTCTCATTCCTATACGCCATAGGAAGGGCAGAAGCAGGGGTCTGCCAAACTGTTTTAGCTGTAGTGGTAATTGTTTTGATTAAGGGCAGAGCCACCCTTGTGGGGCCTGCAAAGGACAAAATGTCCATGACAGAGTCCATTTCATCCCGGACCTCCTCCGCTTGCACCCCCAAGTTTTCGGCCACTCTCCTAAGGAGCTGTTGAGAAGCCCTGCCATCCTCCAATATTGGTGAGGCCGATGAGCCCGCCACTGCCTCATCCGGGGAGGAAGAAGATGATGGCCCTTGTACCTCCATTTGGAGGAGAAGGGCGGTAGTGACCTGTTCAGGCAGGTGTCCCCCATGGAAATGATGGGCAAACTGGGGGGCACCATAGGCAGAGCTGGCACAGGCACCAGCTGGTCTGAAAACCCTACCACAGATGGCACTATTACTGCTCCCTGCACTTGAGTTGGTGCTGGTGCCTGGGCTGCTGCCTGCCCCACTGGCACCAGAAGTACAATTACAGATAGCACCGGCACCGAAGGGGTCCAGTCCCACTGCGATGGTGCCGACAACGGTGCCGAGGTCAATGCCAACAAGGGAAAAGCAGGCAGTTCCACAATGACCACCACTTCCTGTCTTTGTACCGGTGGTGGGGCACCCAGTGATGCCGACAGTCCTGAGCGCAGGATCAGTGGGACCCCCAGCACTGTTAAAGGCACTCCAATGGCCTGGCCCTGTGCCTCATGAAATGCCCATGGGGTCCAGAAGGGTCACTGCTGAGTCACCTGTGAGCCGGCAGCCAACACATATCGTCCAAGCGATGACTACGGTGCCTACGACAGCTATGGTGCGACCTTCTCGAGCTCCTGCTCTGTCCGGAGCTCTAATAGAAGGAATCCAACTATGATGCTGATTCAGAAGCAGATGACCACGGCGGGGCCATTGGAGTGGGTGCCGATGTCATGCACGCCGAGAACAGTGCCGGTACTGGAGTATAGGGCACCTGAAACTGGCCCACAGCCTGTTGGGTCAGCACCAGAGTGCTCGGCACCAAATATGCTGTCAGTGCCAGCGTTGACATGAGTGCAGGGGTTGGTGCTGGTGGCATGTCCATAAGCCCTGGTCACCCCGTTTCAGTGCTACAGTGCCTGTCCTCCATAGAAGGAGAAGGAACCAACACCATCATCTGTAGAAGTCCTTGTGCCGCTTGAAACACCTCCAGCATTGAGGAAGAGTTCAGCGCCTGCGGGCTCCCACTCTGCACCAGCTTCAACAGACATACCTCCTGCCCTTCAGCAGTGTGCACCAGAGCCTTGGACTCGAGGCCCTGCTTTGACTTCAGCAAGTGATGCCTCTCGTGCCTCCTCCTCTTCATCAGCACCAGAGATTTGACTCCTATGGCACTGAGAAGGGGACGGTGCCTGCACCTGCTCTCAGTGCCAGGAGCCCTTAGGCACCATCGTGGTTGATGGCACTGCTGCACTTTGAACCAAGGAGGCTCCACTCCGCTCCCGCAGGAGACTCTTGAGGCTTAAGAGCCACCTCCATTAAGAGGCGTTGGGCCCTGTCTTTAAGGCGTTGGGCCCTGTCTTTTAACGTTCTGGGCTTAAAGGCCTTACAAATGGGACAGCAGTCACACAAGTGTCCTTCCCCCAAGCCAATCAAACAGACTGAAGGGGGGTCACTTTTGGGCATGTTTGCTGCACTTTGAACAAGCCTTAAAGCCTGGGGAGCCAGGCATTCCCCAGCGCCGAGGAGGGACGGGAAGCCCCTCCTCGGCTATAAGTTAAAACACTAAGACTAACTACCAAGTACTAAACTATTTACACTTCTTCAAGAACTATTTACACTCCAATAGGCTACTAGCTAAAGATATGAGCAGAGAAAGCAACAGCGCCAACGGAAGGGCAGCGCAGCGAGAAGGAACTGAACAGGATAGGACGGGGGTTGTGTGTGATGGTGGTGCATATATTGATCACCATAATGGTGCCGCTCCAGGGGGCGCTGCACTGACCCTATGGCTACTGGCTTGGGCAGAAAGCTTCTGGCAATTGGTCGTGCGCCTGTGCACACCCAACTTGGAATGGACATGAGCAATCACTTGAAGACAAACTTTTTGATCTCTTGTCATAAGTTTCTCCAGACCCCTAATCATTCTTGTAGTCCTTTTCTTAAATTCTGGTACATTCTTTTTGAGATGAAGTTACTGGAACTAAACTCAGTATCCAGGTGAAGCCAGCACATTAAGGTATGTGATGACATTATGCTACTCTCTGCATTAGTTTCCAGCCTGTTTCTTATGCATCCTAACATCTTGTTTTCTCATCTGACTGCAGCTGCACACTAAGCAGATCATAACACTATCTCCAGTGATCATTCCAGGTCCCTCCTCTTGAGATGCTGTCTTCAATTTAAAACTCTGCACATTCCCTCAGCTTGATTAGGTCCCTCTGAAGTCCCTCGCACCTTTATATAGATAATTTTGTGTCACCTGCAAATTTTGATAGCTCACTGTCCATCCCTTTTTCCAGAGCATGCATAGATTAAACAACATTGTACTTAATGTGGAAATCTTGAAAACTCTCCTGGTCTTTTGGAATGATGAGATTTGGCCATTTATTTCTCCTCTTTCTTATTTCTTAGACCGGTTTTGATTCATGGCACTTTTTTGCATCCCACCCCACACAAAGAGATATACATAACATGTGCAGATGTGCAATCCTTCTGATTTACAGTCTTGTTGGAGAAGTAGCAGCAGAGAGGAGCAGTCCCTTCCCATGCCCTATATACTGTCACCTATCTTTGAGTGATTGCACCAGACAGTAATTCTAGTTGTAGCTTCAATCCTGAAGAATCTCATGGAGCTTTACAGATTGTCCATAAAGAGATCATTTCCCCTAGAGTTGCAGAAGGCTCTTGGCTGGAATTCAGCAGCCACTGACACCACAAAATGGTGTACAGGGGTAAAGTGAAAATGAACTTCTCCAGCTAAACCCACAGGGGAAAATTTGCTGGATGTAGTTACTGCCATACCAGGAGCTCACCATCCTGACAAAAAGTGACCCAGGATCTCTAATGGCTACAAATGAGCAGGGCCTCAGCTTTGTTTTAGCTAAAACTCAGCCAGTTAGAGCAGCACAGCATCTCCCAGACTGGGCAACAGGCATTAACATGGACTTGGAAGTGAACTCACCTCTACTCCCACCGTTCCTAGCACCACAAACTTCTTCAGCAGTACACTGGAATCAGCAGTGACTCTGTGGAAAGTGGGAGGGAAAAATCCTGCACCCTTACCCCTGCCCTGAATTATCACCCCACTCCCCGCAGCACAGGTACTACACTGGGAATCAGTGCTGCTTCTGAAGGGCGAGACGCTTCTGTGAATCACCCATGCCACTCACCCCTAACATTGGTAAGGATTCCTAACTGCTCAATGGAGATTTTTCTTGTTCCCCTCATGTTCCTGGTACAGGTCCATATTCCAGGCCCCACCATCGCATTTCAACACTACTGCTGTACGTCTCTAGAAGGATTGTCTTTTTCCCTTGGAAACATCTGATCTTCCTCCTGCACTAAGCAAGTTCTTAGTTTACATGGAGGCATAGCAGAGCTGAACTTTTAGCTCCTACTGCACAAAGCAGGTTGGAATGTAGGTAATACTAGGGTCGGCTGCTTGCCACTTTTTATGAATGGTTAGACTTGTACTATTCTCCTTCGTGGTCAGGCCCAACTACTTGCCCTCAGCACTAACACCTCCAATTTCCTGTCACTCTACAGAAACTGTGTCTCATGAGGACAGTTTTGATTTAAAAACTAAAAAAAATAATTTGGTAAGATATGGACTTGAAATTACAAAACATTCATATGCTAGTCATGTGACATCAAAGCACTACCTATGTTCACGCCACAAGGCCATGCAAATACATGCACAAGAGAGCCAACGTGACAGCCTTTCTCGTATCTGCTCCTTGCTTCAAAAGGCTCTTCCTGCAGTGAGGCCCTGAACTGCTGCATCTGCTTAGCCCTCTCCCACATAGCAACATGGATCCGAGCTACACATTACAGGACTCAAGGCCTTTCTGAAGCTGTATAAACAAAAGGCCATCTTTGAAGACAGCCCCAGCTTTGCATGAGTGATCACTAGGGGCATATATTTGCATAATTTAGCATGGTTCTCTGCAAGATGAAAGGCTTCCATCTACTTCATTCTGAAATGACATCATCAGTCTGAGATGGTAACTAGCTCTTTTATAAAGCAGCTGAGAACTTTCCAACTGTAGCTTCCTCTGTGCCAAAGAGAGGAAAAAGGTTTCAGTCCCAAAATGGGTCTCTTCAGCAAGAACAACATATTTGTTCCCCTGCTGGCACTTGTAATGTGAACAGCAGCCCTTTGGAAGAGTTGTTATAAAGACCAGAAAAAGGTTTTGCAAAGAATATTGAAGATATGTGCTGTGTGGGGGGTGGCTGGCTGTGGAGTTTTAGGGGGCCTGAGAGGTGGAACACTGAGCAGCTGACCTGCTGTGTGGTTACAGGGCGTCTAAGGAGACTAGGTACTGTGCAGGTGGCCTGCTGTGGGGTTATGGGGGTTGAGGAGAGGAATGCTGAACCTGGGTCTGCTGTGGAGTTGGAGGGGGGTCTGAGAGGAGGGGAGAGGTGCTATGTGTGGGCCCTGCTGTGGGGCTGTAGGGGGCCTGAGGATGTGCTGAGTGGGGGCATGCTGTGGGGATGTAGAGGTCTGAGAAGGGTGGATGCTGAGCCTGGGGCCTGCGGTGGAGTGGTAGTGGAGGCTAGAAAGGCAAGATACTTGGCAGGCAAATTCCATTGTAAACAGACTTCTGAGAGCAGTTTTTTGGCAGTGGGAGCTAACTGGCAAGTGGTATTTCTGTGCAAGGCAGCTTAGCCCTGTGCATGCAGCAGTCACTCCACCACTGCTTAGCATCACAGAGAAAACAAACAGGAACATCTGACTGTCATTTGACCTTTAGAAGAAAAATGGGAGTCTGCACAGTACTGGCTCCAGCTCAGCTACTTTTCCATTCTCTGTCTCTACTCCCAGGAATCTGGCTCACGCCCACACCTTGAGCTCCACCCCCGACCCAAACTGGTGATGATTATTGTTAACTATTTGTATTGTGGTGATGCCCTGATACTAAATGACCCTAACCCAAAGTGCTTACAACGTAAAAACCAAAAGAAAGAGTGGGAAACCAGGCTACAACACGCAAGCAGAGAGATGACATATTTTACCCTAATGCAGAAAAGCATCAAATATATGCTAAAGCGCTAAGGTCCCACAGGCTTTTCCTTCCTAAACTAAGGATATATGGTAGTGCTTTTTCCAAGGGGAAAATGGGCAGTAGCACTGTACACATTGAGCCCAGAGAGGTGTGTGTATGTAGGAGTATCACAAAGAAAAGAGCAGTCAAGTAACACTTTAAAGACTAGCAAAATAGTTTATTAGGTGAGCTTTCATGGGACAGACCCACTTCTTCAGACCATAGCCAGACCAGAACAGACTCAATATTTAAGACACAGAGAACCAAAAACAGTAAGCAAGGAGGACAAATCAGTAAAAGATAATCAAGGTGAGCAAATCAGAGAGTGGAGGGCAGGGGCGGGGGGAAGGTCAAGAATTAGATTGACAAATTAGACAAAGAAAAGAGAAGTGAGAAGAGAAGACATGGAGGAGGATTTCACAGGCTCTGGAGTCGAGCCAATGGTGTATACAGCAACATTTAAGAGGCATCTTCAGGCAGGAGATGTGGGAGAATGTGAGTTCAGGACAGAGTACAGGTTGTACCTCCCTTGTCCAGCACCCTTTGGACCTGAGCGGTCCTGAACAAGGGGATGTGCCAGATGAGGGGAGGTCAGGCCTCCTGGCTACCCTGCGTGGGGCTGCCAGCCACCAGCCTGCTAGCCAGGCTCCCTTCCTGTCTGTTACAGGCTCCCTGCCCCCAGGTTGCCTGTGGAGGGCGCTCCACTCCTTCAGGGCTCCCCTGCAGGGCTGCCAGGCTCCCCCCAGGCCGGCCCACGGTCCCCATGCATGTGGGGCTGCCAGCAGGGCTCCATGCCCCAGACAGGCTCCCTGCCGGCTCTCCACTGTGTGGCTCCTGGCAGAGGTCCCCAACCCAGGTTGGGTTCCCCACAGTGAGGCTCCCCAACTCCAGCCAGGCTCCCTCTCGTGGGACTCCCCGACCTGGCACCCTGGCCAGAGGCTGCTGCTGGAGCTCCCCAAGTGGGCTGCCAGTAGGGCTCCCTGCCACCAGCAGGGCTCCTCTGCAGCCCAGCAGCTGGAGCTCTCTTATCCAGGCACTCTCTGGTCCAGCAATATCTGTGGTCCTGCTGGATCAGGGATGCTGCTGGATAAGAGTTTGAACCTGCATTTTGCAAGATTACCCTCAAAGAAGACAGGGGAAACTTGGGTCACTGAGTCAAGTGTAGTTGAGGTTGAGTGTGTTCCTCTTGCCCAAGAGAGGAATTGCATGTTCCAAGACAAGACCTATGAAGATTCATGTCATCAACAGACCAGCAGAAGCAAAGGTTACAGATCAAGAAAAGAGCAGAGTACCAAACACTGAGCCTTTATATTATCGAGTGGGTGGATTTTAGAAAAATAAGAGCCAACAGTTAAAGAACCAGAAGCTTGAATGATAGGAGTCAGACATGCCTGAAAAACTCAGGACAGGGTCCGGGAAAGGCAGAGGCCCAGTATCAAAGTCTGCACGTAGGTGAGAGGGAAGCCACCATGATCAGCTGTGACAGGCATCAACACCACAAAGGAGAGCAGGTCCTATGCAAGAGCAAATTCAAGACTGAAGGTGGGCCAGGATAGCCCTTGGAGGTGACTGGAGTTAAGAGAAAAAATTGAGAGTCAGGATGGAGGGGGCAGACAGTGGCAGCTGTTTGAATGGGAAAAAGTACCAGGGGTAAAAGTATTACTGACCAAAATGGCAGGGTAGAGTGCAGGCATGGAGCAGGAGTCATACAAAAAGAGACAGAAAGGGAGGAGCGGAGGTCAGGCAGCATTTACCTTACATGACTGACTAGATGAGGTCCAAATTGTCCTGGCTGAGCAAGGGAAGGGGAGAAAATGTCAAGAGGGAGACGTGAGGAGAAGAGCACATCAAAATAAATTATTAGGCTCTGTCTAGAGGAACCCTGGGGTGGCAGTGAAGAGAATTACCCATCTGGACAAAAGGGAAAGGAAGAAGTGTGTGAGATACTGCAAGGGATTCCAGACCTACCAGTGGCATGCAGCTGGTGGGTAGTACGTAGGAAAGTCAATGGCTGCTTTGTCCCTAGGAGTCATGGGGAGCTGCTCCCCTTTGCCCCTTTTAATTGTGTCCCATTACTCCAAAACAGCTCATGTTGTTTGAAGGGTCTGTCTCACTTTTTTTGTTACGGACCATTACAAAAAGCAACTCAGTGACTCAGCCATTTGAGAACAACAGTTTAAATCTCCCTTTTATTAATGAACCAGCCATTTTGTCTCATTGCCAACCCTTCTGTTACTCGTTAAAACACTCTCACACCCTCCCTCCCTGTGGCAGCAATAGCTGTGTCAGTTGCAACCTTCATCTTTTCCATGAGACTCTATCTTGTCTAGTTGCCTCCTACTGTTCCAGTCCCCAACAGGAGTTTAATGAACTTCAAGAACTATGACAGCCATTGCTAGCTCCTTACATATTTCCTTTTCAGTAGAATTTTATTTGTGATGTGCTGCCAAGATCTTAACCAGGAGACTGCACAAAAATCTCTCTCTCAATAACCCTGAGAAAAACCTGTATGCCAGTTTACAGTAGGCAAACAAAATAATTCATTTTTTTTTGCCTTTAAGCAAAGACACTTTCTTATCAGCGACACCAAGAAATGCTGCAACACAACTGTGCAACATTTCTTGATAAAGATGTAGTTGGCTGGAATGATTTAGCTTCTGAGTGTTTTGATGGTACAAGCCAGAAGACACTCTATTTCATCTGAAGCATGACGCTGGGTGAGAAGGTTGTAGAATGACCAAGTGTTCCTCCTTTGAGGATTTTGTTTTAATACCGGTACATGTCACCTGATAAAAATCCAGTGCATTGATGCACTTTTCAACAGTATGCTTAGGATTGCCACATGTAAGCTCTCTTTTGCAGGAATGATTTGGCTGTATTGATGGAGAGAATGATTATCAGAAGCAGGGAAATCAGCCCAAGCTTCCCTCCAGTTTGCACATTTCAGGTGATATATTTTTGTTAAAGGCCCCCAAGAGCCCTTTCCAGCAGCTGAATGATCCACATTTTGGAGCCTGTTCATTCGGATGCCTCAAGACTCATTCCCAGTCATGGATGTTACTACTTCCTCATACTGGTCTCCTACTCACTAGCTCTCCTTTTCTCCAAGCCTTTCATCTTGCTGCATTCTGGGAACCCCCAATGCAAAATGTCATCCACATCTTACATGAAGCCAATAAATTAGCCCTAGTGGAAGGAAAGAGAAGCACTGGGACACTCCTCCTTCAATTACCAGACTTTGACATGAAATCAGCTATCCTCTGCCTCTGCTTTTCTTTCCAACTGCCCTCTGACTCTGCATGTTGTATTTTGGGTGCCATCTTGCAACTTCTTTGCATGGTTTGGATTCCTGGAATTTGATTTACAGCTGGATATGCACAGCACCCTTTTGCCCATGTCTACCAGGCTATTCAAATATACATAGCAGTTGGGTTACCGATGTCCATTCTGTTAGCAAAAGCCTTGTTATTCTGTGTTGAAAATATATCATCTGGAAAGAACCAGGGGAGATTCCCCAAGCCAATGTTGCAGTGTATCACAGTAGGGACAGCTCAACTTAGGCTTCTTACCAGCTCTGCAGATCTGCAGCTATCCTCTTTGCATTTGTGGATATCCACGGACCATGTCCATAGATTGCAGACGGATGCACATCCATGTTTTATACCTAGAGCCCTGCACATCTGTGGCTATCTGCTTTACACCTGTGGATATCCACAGACAATGTTTGCAGATCTGGGATCAGATGCAGATACAAATGTGGTATCTGTGTAGAGCCCTAGTCTACATAAACATCCCTGTAGCTCATACTGAGCTCACAAGGCCAGCCCACCTTCACAACAGCTGGACCCACTTTTTTCATGTGATCTGGCCATGCTGGCTCCCACCTGCATCAGTCAGCAGTCAAACCGAGCCTCAGCTTAAATCCACTTAAAACCTGCACTGCTGACACCACATGTTGCAGATGCTGATCATTGAATCATGGAACACTAGAACTGGAAGGGACCTCGAGAAGTCATTGAGTCCAGTGTCCAGCCCTCACGGCAGGACCAAGCACCATCTAGACCATCCCTGATACGTGTCTATCTAATCTGCTCTTAAATATCTCCAGTGATGGAGATTCCACAACCTCCCCCGGCAATTTACTCCAGTGTTTAACCACCCTGACAGGAAGTTTTTCCTAATATCCAACCTAAACCTCCTTTGCTGCTGTTTAAGCCCATTGCTCCTTGTCCTGTCATCAGAGGCCAAGGAGAACAATTTTTCTCCCTCTTCTTTGTAACACTCTTTTAGGTACTTGTAAATCACTGTCATGTCCCCTCTAAGTCTTCTCTTTTCTCATTCTAAACAAGCCCAGCGCTTTCAGTCTTTCTGTATAGCTCATGTTCTCTGACTTTTAATCATTCTTGTTGCTCCTGATGAACCAATGGGTGCCCCCATAATCTGTCATCTCTATTGTGCCCTACCCAGATTGGTGAGTGGAAATCAAGTGGCAATAGGATGTTCCTTCCTCCAAATTTGATGTCATCTGCAAATTTGAATATAGGCGAAATTACACCAAGTAACACCATGACAAGAAGAAACCCTGAACAGCTAGGACAAAGTAGCATGGTATTGGGCGCAACACAAATGTCTGACAACCAGCTACTTAGGGCTCTGAACGAATCTGCTGGACCCAGCATCAGAACCTGAAGAGAGCCACATAAGAGAAAGAGGGTGCTTAGGGTTCTACTGATTTATTTTTTAGTTAATTGGTAAAACAACCTTTAGAATCATTGAGCAAGACCTGAACTGGACTTAATTCAGGTCTGAAAGTGCCCAGGAAGTATTACTTCTTAGAGGCAGACTGATCCTTCACCCCTTGGGCAGACCCACCAGGGAAGAATCACTGCTTTAGAGAGAGATTCAGTATCATACTGCAGCCAGGCACTGTGACCTGAACTCCCAAACTTCTTAGCATTGCTCCACCATCTCCCCCCGCCCCCGCTCCCCTTTTCTCTGACTCAAGATTCTGCCATTTTGGTGAATTTCCCTCCATACCTAACTTCACATCTCCCGACCTCAAAGGCATAATCAATTTGTGCGTGCCCATTTCCCCAAACCTCCCCTATCCCTTCTCCATAGGGTTGAAGTCTCCCTCTGAACTGCTTGTAAATATCCAGAGCTCACAAACAGTTCTACTTTCACAGACTCTTAAATGTACTATAAATTGTATTGGGTCTCAGCCGTGGAAAAAGGGTCCCCACTTGTTATTCCTCCTCTACTCCGCCGTTAGATTGCACTCTGCATTTTCAGCCTATCACCACTCCAACCATCTCATTGTCTTACTGCTAATGCCTAGAGAGGAAATCCCATTTGCTAACCCCTATGTGTACCCTGCCCAAGGATCCAGGTGAATGCAAATCACTGAATCAGCTATCACCATCCTCCAAAGAATGCAATCAACTTTGTTTGAACTCATCTTCTTCTCATAAGCATTCCCATTTCTATCCAAGTTTACCAATAATATATCATTTCAGGAGGCACAGCTCACGAGGCTGTAAACATTGGTGATTCTCCTCCTTCTCCTTCTACAAATGGGTACTGCAAGTGTCTTCGGACAGGCTCAGACACCAGTCAAGGAATACAAAACAGAACAGTGCTAAAGGTTATTCTGCTTTAGTTCTTAATCATCTAAGAATTCTGTGTTAGATCCTATCTGACACAGGTGGGGCTGAGGCACTTGGATCAGAATATGTTTAAAAACACTCAGAAAAGGCAGCTGAAAAGAGAATTTAGGCAAAATCTTTTTTTAGGAATTATCAAAGTCATTAGGAGAAGCAAATGACCTGGACTTGCCAAAAAGCAAGGGAATATCTAATTGGTGTGATCTAATTTTATGTATGGCACATTATGAAAAACAGGCCTAAGCCTCCACAAATTGGATTGCTGCCTTGAAAGGAATAGCAAGAACTTCCCCAGGGACACTAGTGCCTAGATACAAGAACCACCTCAAGGAAACATACTAGAAATTGCACACTCATGGTACATCACTGACAGCAGTGTCTAGGTAACCTTACCATCCTGAGATCAAAATTCAGCTTGTGCAGCGTGTGTTGCTGCAAGAGGTGGGGGTATCCATTATTGAAAACTGCTAATGCCCACCTAACTATGAGCTGAACCCCTCACCTTCACCAATGAAAAGTGGACACAAGACAATCTGGTTTGTGCTAGGTGAATATCTTCAATAAAAACAATTTGAAAAACAGAGAGACCTTGAGGCATTTAACTAACAAGAGCCCAAAGGCCAGGTATTTGGCATTATCAAACAGATTCAGACTTCTCCAAAGCCCTTTCTAGTGGGCCATCTCCATCAGCACTGGGCTTATTCTGTGCTCCAGTTAATGCTGACTGAAGACAGGCAGAAATGCCTCATGCTTTAGTAACAACTTATAATCATCTGGGGTCCTTCTCTAGTATTTTAGGCCTCTAGGCCTCTTACATTAGTGGTCACCAAAGTGATTTCAAAGCACATGATCCATTGAAAGCCAAAGGGACTTGTTCTCCCCTAGGTCACTTAGCTGCTTCAGCAAATCCCCATTTCAGAGATGGGTTCAGCGAGATGTAAAGGCCAGTTTCAGAGTTACTAAGCACCTGTGGCTCCCCTTGACTGCAGAGGAGTGAGGTACTCAGGCCCAGGACACACACACTAGGTTATTGACGAGCTGGGCATAGAACACAAACATTTTGACTTTAGTCTGCATCCACAAGACCCTCTGGGGAAATGAGGCACTCCCAGCGAGAGGTGGTCACTCTACATTAATGGTCTAAAGCAGGAGTGCGTGCCAGCAATGATGTAGACACCACTTGGAAGGCATGTGTGTCTGTGGGAGGAATCCTGAGAATTCAATCAGCAGCTCAGAGGTGAGGCAGAAAGAAACTGGACACAAAATGGGAATTAGAATGAAAATATCTTGGTGCCTCCTCCAGGGTTTCCTCCCAACAGCCACCCAGCCTGTGCTGCAATTCAGGGCATGACAGAGGAATCAGTTCAACTACAGATTTTGTCTAATGAATTTTGAAATAACCAGTGACAGAGAAAAGAGCCCTCCTTCCACATCCCAGCAAAGCCTCCCCAGAAACACTTGCAGTCATTCAACTCATTCTTTCCTTCCTTCCTCTGCCAAGTCTACTCAAAATGCCCAGGGGCCAAGAGGGCTGCCAACCACTGCCCCACAGACTATCCCTTGGCCCACTGGCCATCAGAAAACAATCCCCACACACATCCCTGGGCAGCCTATCCCCTTGCTGTTCAGTTCTTATGGCTGAAGCTTCACATTAATAAGCCTATGGACCATTCAAAGGCAGGCACACAGACTCACAGACTACTCACCAGCCATGGGCTACAGGCAGATTCCCCTGTGGTTTTCATAATCTTTTTTCCAGACAGACATGTCACAGGGTCTTTTTTCTTTACTCAACAGTGTCCTACTCTTTTGTGAGGCAGTTACCCTGAGAGGCTCACTGGGAGGAAGACTCCATGCACAAAGAACACAAAACTAACTCCTGCAGGAAATTAATTGCCTGAAAAATCCCCCAGTTGAATTCTGCATATGCCTCCCGTATACGCTCTTTCTCCAGAGCCCTTGGGCCCATATCCGCTTTGCACACTCCATCCCCACTAAACAAGCCACAGCTGTACTTCTGGTACATAGCCTATCCTTTGATTTTACCTGCCTGTACTGGCCGTTGACCACTCATAATCCCTGTACTTGAACGGGTTACACTTCCCCAGTCCCCTACACCTTCTAAGGATACATCTTCCTGGTCAGTGCTGTGCTCACGGCAGCGATGCAGAGAGCAGCAACAAACGGAGCTGTGCGCTACAGGCTTCATCTCAGGAAATTCTTTTCATGGAAATTCTGGCGCAGAAAGGACCAGCTCCAAACCCATACATCCCTCTATCTCCACACAGACTGAATGGGGCACAGGCCTGCCTAGCATGTCTGCTTCCAAGGGGCAGATAAAATGGTCTCTGCCTATGTGTAGTAACATTTGTGTGGGAAGGAGCATTCAGCTGAACTGCAGCTGTTGGAGGGGGGAGATGGAGAGCACCACCAGCCACCTTGCAGTAAATAGGACCCCCTAACCCATCAGCCCCTGCAGAGAGAAGATGAGACCCTGATCTGCCTATAATGAGGCCTGGTCTGGGGATCAATGCTATGTAGGATGGAATAAAGCCCTGTCCCTGAGATCAGACAGTGTTAATCAGAGAGCTTGTCTCTTCTGCAGTCAAGAACCAGCAGACACCAGCTGCAGAATTTGCCGCAGTGTATTTGTGTGCGTGCGTGTGAGTGCGCAGCCGTCATGCTCCTCCCCTCCAGCCTCCTGTGTCTAACTCCTTCCCCTCCCCTCCCTCCATTCCCGCTCCCAGCCTGATCAGCCCCAGCCCCCTTCCCTGCCTCCCCTCCCCCACTTCATTAAAAGTCTGCTGCGCCTTCACCTGACTTTTGGTTGCTCCATCACTGTTCAGCTGGGCTTGCACCTCCCTGTTTATACTAACACCACAGTAGCGGACTGGCTATTGCTCATGGGGCCACGTCTGCCCCTGTCCTTTGCACTCTGGTTCTGTCTAAACTAGGAGAAAAGCTGGCATTTTAAAATATTTCACTTAACAGTCGTGTTCACAGGGTTCAATGCCTTGAATAATATATTAGCTGGTGGTGGTCAGCTCTGGACCTGCAGTGTGAAACTAGAGCCATCTACTTTGCCGATGGGACCTGCCCTGTAACCATGGGAACCCAGGACAAGAGCTGAATGCAAAGGGAGGGGCTTACCACTTCGGTGCTAAAAGGAAGGCACAGCAGGGGCACGGGACTGCCAAGGAGAAGGGCTAGGAGGACAAAAGAATCTTCTCATATTCAAGGAACTGACAATCTGAACACTCTTATTAGTCTGGGTACAGGACTGGCAGGTCACCCCTTCCCACTGGTTTATGCTGGGGAGAAAGGACAGGAACATCAACTCCACATGACCAGCAACTGCATTCTCCTGTCTGGTGCCCTGGAAAGGCTGCCTCATTGGTACACTTCACAAGCAGCTTTGCTTGTTCCTCCCCCACAAACTGGAAGTCTGGTTGTTTTATGGTTTCCTGCAGTAGTGGAAAAATGAAGTGCTGAATAGCTCCAAGCCAGATTTTAGTTAATGCAGAAATACTGCTGTGATAGAGAGAAAAAGCGAGAACGCAAAGGAGGTTCCCAGTACCACTTTCCAGTCTATTAGCAGCATTGTATTCCCCTTTAACGTCCCCACCCCCTTCCTAATTAGCCTCCTTCCAACATCCCCACTGCACAGACACTGTCAGTCACCAACGCGTGCCCACAGACGTGCCTGTGAGACACCATGCCGCTCTCAGATAGAGGGACCACCACACTACCCTCAGGCAAGGTGATGCTGGCACAAATTCTGAGGCTCAGCACACAACCGGTCCCTCACTCAGCATTTTTTCCTAAGTTATTCACCCTGAGATATGTCCTAGCACGAGAGACAAGTGCAGAGAACAGCTGAGCAGCCAGAGAATCCAGAGTCTCTGCCCCTCAGGCACTTGGAAGAAGAGCAGACAGCAAGGAGTGAGGTCAACATACGAAAACTGGCTCCTCCTGCAGCCCTCGTCCCCTCTTGCCACCATTCTTTTCTGCCCAGGCACACTACAGCACCCCTTGTCCTATTTCAGCAGCATTGAGTTCCAAGAGAAGAGAAACTGCATCTGCCAGGAGTCACTGTGAAGGTCCCCAGGAAGGGCGATGGCCAACTGCCCAATCACTCCTCAGGCAAGCAGGGTGAAACCCAGCCAATCCCATCCCCTTGGGATCAGACACAGACGAGCTGGGGCAGCAGACAGGGTGGATCGCCACATGCCACGTATTATCCAAATTTCCTATGAGCAGATGAAAGGAACCCCCACCCCAAAGCGGGGCATTGTTTCAGGACCTCCAGCCCTTCAACAATCCAGCTGGGAGAGAAACAGCGTCAGCCCACAATGAGGCCAGTCCTAGCTGTCTGGATCCTACAGCCCCACTCCCCCACTGGCTAGACGTCTCCCATAACTCAGTAGCCCTTGAACACCCATTCACACCAGACTGAGTGCGCAGGGTGGGAAAGAGGAGTCTGCACGTACCATCAGGTCCTGGGATGGGCAGCCCATGGAAGTGGCAGCCGCGGCTCAGGATGCCTGGAGAGTCACAGATGCACAGACACAACCCGGCTGCAGAAGGCAGCTGCTGTGTCAATGCAAATCGAGGGAGGAGCTGGCCAGCCTCTCTCTGACACCCACTCAACAATGCACCAGGCAGACTTAACCCTCTCTGGGGCAGAGCCGCCTTCTGGATCCGGGGCCTAGGCACCTCCAATAACATCTCTCCTCCTGAATTATTAACCCTCAGGAGCCAGAGCCCAGCCACAACCAGGAGCTTCCTATTACCCCCAGATACCAAGTGCATGGAGGTAATTCCACACCCTCATATTTTACCCCCACGGTAACAAGCCTGCCCCCTGAAATCGCTAAACCTCCTAACACCCCCTTGCATTTCAAGCCTGGCCCTAGGTACATCCACCAATGTACCCTGTAGGATGTGTGCTGGAGCCGCAGTTCAGGAGCAATTTAAATGCCACCCAGCTGCTCAGCAGAACACCCTAATGCTCACAGCCAGCAACATGTGTTTCCAGTGGTGGTGCACATCCACACATGCCCACGCATGTGAAAAATTAGAAGGCTTATTGACCTTCACACCCTCCTGTTAAACCTCTGGGTACCAAGCCTGGCCCCAGGCACCTCCTCAACCTCCTATAACCTGTTGGGTACCAAGTGTGGCCCTAGATAACTCTGGCCCACCATGGGCAGGGAGCTGCTCCATCCCAAGGGGCCTGCTATGGATGAGGAGCACTCCAGTGCAGCTGGAGAAACTCTGGTCTGTGGTGGCCCTGGGAACCCTGCAGCCTGGGGTGCTCAAGCCTGGCCAGAGCAGCCCCAGTCCACGGTGGGGAGGCAGGGTGCACCAGACAGAATCTGGCCCCAGACACCTCCACATCCTTCTATTACCCTTCTAGGTACCACACCAGGCCCCAGGCACCTCTGCACCATCCTGTTGACCCCTTGTGTGACAAAGGCTGGAGCCAGGCTCTGTATCCTTTAACTCTTGGAGGCCAGTGCCCTGCTCTAGGGATAGCCACACGCTCTTCATTTATTCACTCATTCATGCCTTAGGTGCACCAATTCTCTGTGGCCCTAACACAGAGCTTGGATACCTCATTAGGAAAATCAGAACTTGCTCGTACCTTGAAATACACGTAGCTGGGTAAAGCTACTGGCCCTAGTTTCCCAGCCTATTTTTATAACTATGTTTCTGACCCCCTTGCAGGCAAGTGGCTACCTTGTTAAGGAGGAAAGTGCTGTCCCACGATGGGCAGCATGTATAATAGGCAAGGGGAGGCTCTGCCTCCCCTGGCAGTGCCATCAACACCAGACCCCCCGGCTGCAGCATTTAATGGGGGAATTTTTTGATTTATGATTCCTCATGCAAGTTCCAGGGCAGCTTAGGAGGCCATATATGGTACTAGACTTTCTGGGTTCATCAGCAAGCTCCCAGGATTGCAGAGTGATTACTAATGAATGCAGGAAGCTGAGTGAGAAATCCCATGGAACCTGCAATGGGCATAGCAAAACTTTCTGCCAAGGGTGAGTTGGACACTTTTTCCCTGTAGTGGCCTCGGATCTGGGGGTCTGATGGAGCAGCTGGCTCAGGGAGCTTGGGGCACTTCTGTTCAAGGGTGGAGCACTCAGGGTTCCTCCAGATGGAGAGAGGGCTTTGGGCCTCAGTCATGGGAGTTGAGGGGGAGCAGGAGGAAGGGGCAGAGCCAAGGGCTAGCCTCCCGCAAGGACACTCCACTCACCACCCATGTGTCCCATGCTTGGAGGACAGCCTGTACTTCAGTTATTTCCAAGTTGGGCTGGGGCCTCATTCATGCCCAAAATACAAATCAATCTCCTGAACTACCATTTGAAATATTCACCAGTATTTTAGCCTCCAAGTCCAACACCTTCCACCCAAAACATATGTGGGATCTACTGAAGTCCTACATGGTTGAGAGAACTTCACACTGTTAGTAGCTATAATAAGGGCACAGTGTGAGGACCCTGACTTCTGTGCACTTCTGCCTTGCATGCAGAAGAGGCCTTTGAACAGGGAGTACATCTTAGACCCTCCGGAGCCTGGTTTCATGTCTGGCTTTACAGAATATGTTAAACTTCTGTGTAAGTCCCCATTGTCCAACATCCTTCACATTGGCCACGTGGTGAACAGGGCAGTGCGATGTGGTGAAATGCCACTCACTGACTCAGCAGAGCCACACACCTGGGGGACCCCTCCCCCATCAAACAGGTGCGGTGGCAGCAAAGGAGGCACTTCCTGCAGCCACTTCCCCGGTGCACCTCCTTTGGTTTTGGCCAGGAGCCATGTACCATGTGCCTCCTGCAACCGACGCTGCCCCCACACAGCTCCTTCCCAACGCAGCTCTAGCCCCTGCAGCTGCTTCCCAACCCGGCTCTAGCCCCTGCAGCTGCTTCCCAATGCAGCTCTAACCCCTGCAGCTCCTTCCCAACACAGCTCTAGCCCCTGCAGCTCCTTCCCAACATGCCTCTAGCCCCTGCAGCTCCTTCCCAACGCAGCTCTAGCCCCTGCAGCTCCTTCTCTACACGGTTCTAGCCCCTGCAGCTGCTTCCCAACATGGCTCTAGCCCCTGCAGCTCCTTCCCAATGCAGCTCTAGCCCCTGCAGCTCCTTCCCAACGTGGCTCTAGCCCCTGCAGCTCCTTCCCAGTGCAGCTCTAGCCCCTGCAGCTCCTTCCCAGTGCAGCTCTAGCCCCTGCAGCTCCTTCCCAACGCAGCTCTAGCCCCTGCAGCTCCTTCCCAACATGCCTCTAGCCCCTGCAGCTCCTTCCCAATGCAGCTCTAGCCCCTGCAGCTCCTTCCCAACACGGCTCTAGCCCCTGCAGCTGCTTCCCAACACGGCTCTAGCCCCTGCAGCTCCTTCCCAACATGGCTCTAGCCCCTGCAGCTCCTTCTCTACACGGTTCTAGCCCCTGCAGCTGCTTCCCAACATGGCTCTAGCCCCTGCAGCTCCTTCCCAATGCAGCTCTAGCCCCTGCAGCTCCTTCCCAATGTGGCTCTAGCCCCTGCAGCTCCTTCTCTACACGGTTCTAGCCCCTGCAGCTGCTTCCCAACACGGCTCTAGCCCCTGCAGCTCCTTCCCAATGCAGCTCTAGCCCCTGCAGCTCCTTCCCAACGTGGCTCTAGCCCCTGCACCTCCTTCCCAACGTGGCTCTAGCCCCTGCAGCTGCTTCCCAACACAGCTCTAGCCCCTGCAGCTCCTTCCCAATGCAGCTCTAGCCCCTGCAGCTCCTTCCCAACGTGGCTCTAGCCCCTGCACCTCCTTCCCAACGTGGCTCTAGCCCCTGCAGCTCCTTCCCAACACAGCTCTAGCCCCTGCAGCTCCTTCCCAATGCAGCTCTAGCCCCTGCAGCTCCTTCCCAACGTGGCTCTAGCCCCTGCACCTCCTTCCCAATGTGGCTCTAGCCCCTGCAGCTGCTTCCCAACGTGGCTCTAGCCCCTGCAGCTCCTTCCCAACACGGCTCTAGCCCTTGCAGCTGCTTCCCAGCACAGCCTCGGGGCCTGCTGTGGCGCCTGCAACCCTGCGCACCCCAGGAGGCCCAGCATGGCACCTTCAACCGTGGTTCCATCCGTGGCTTCAGTGAGTCAGATGGACTATATGGGGGTGGGGTGTGCTGGGGCCACCTGGCTCTGTGGGAGGGGGAATGCATTGATTTGGGAGCAAGGCTGGAGGTGTCTGGCTCTGGGGGGTATCTGGCTCTGGGGGAGGGGGAGTGCATTGATTTGGGAGCGGGGCTGGAGGTGTCTGGCTCTGGGGGGTTATCTGGCTCTGGGGGAGGGAAAGGGCATTGATTTGGGAGTGGGGCTGGGGATGTCTGGCTCTGGGGAAGCGGGAGGGCATTGATTTATAACTGGAAGTGGGGCTGGAGGTGCCTGATTCTGGGGGTGCCTGGCTCTGGGGGAGAGGGCAGGCATTTCAAGATGATTAGCACAGGTGCAAGACAGATATTTGATGCTCAGTCAGCATGGAATATTTCCTGATTTCAGGGCGTTAGTAAAGGATAAAGATTGCAAAGTGTCATGCTGATTTTTAATAATATTAATAAATGGATCACTTGAAGTGTTATTTGTCTTATTTAGTATGAAATACCTACTAATACTATTATGTTGTTTAATACATTTTTGTATAATACAATGTGGTGAATAGGAAGGCT